>NC_135279.1:18180471-18487566 GCF_051311805.1 Agelaius phoeniceus | reverse complement strand
GCCTGTGTCCCCTCTCAAAATGGCTTATGTGGGGTAGAGCTGAGATGTCCCAGCCTCTTGTTCAATGACAAACTGGCACAAACAGCCCCCATCCCTCCCTTCTCTTTCCTGCACCCTGTGTGGAATTGCCTGTAAAGTTTTGTGGCATTTCAAAGTGGGGAACTGACCGAAGCAAACTAATCTTCCGTTGTTTGGGAAAGTTTTCTTGGATTGATTTTTGTTCAAGATCTGGCAAATTTTGCTATCTTAAAAATGCAGGTTCACAGAGGAGGATCCTCAGGCCTCACACTGAAGGAGACAAGAGGCATTATCATCACCTATCTTCACATCTCTGGCATTTGCAGAATAACATAGTGTGTTATTTTGGCAGAGAAGTGCTGCAGTACTCTCTCTTAAGAATATTCCTGGACAATTACTCTGGAGAACATACTATTTCTCATGCCTCTGCTACAGCAGCTTTCCTTGGCTGCCAGCAAAATTACCAGGATTTTGGTTTTTATTACATATGGCCTTCATGATATTTACTAGTTTCTCCTGACACAAAAAGAGTTTCATCTAAAATAATTTTTTCTCTTGAAGCGAAACAAAATGATCCCTCTGAAAAACTGTGAATATACACAAAAAAATCTGGGAGTCCCCCAGGAGACAACGTGGCCCATGTGTGCCTGGAGAAAGAGAAACAAGTGTCTGACCTCTTCATTTTGCAGTGAGGGAGATGCTGCATCTGGTCATTTGCTTCCTGTCCTCTCAATCTGACTTACAGGACCTTTGAACACTCCCAGGAAACCTTGGCCTGCTGGACACAGCTCTCTGCTGGTGTCACCAGGCTGGCTGTGACCTGCTGGGACAGTACTGATCAGGACTTGTAGTAATTAAAACAAGGTCATTTTCTGATACAACTTAAATATCTGTGGAACACAAGGCATAAACACTTCCTCAAACCGGAAGCTGAGTGTTGTATCTTGCCTTAGGATAACAACAGTACCCATCCAGCCCTGATATTTATCTGGAGCAGTCTTTGAAGACAGGTCAGTGGAGGGTGATGGATGGAAAAAGGCTGATGATGTTACTGTGGAGTTTTGGGAGGCAGCCCATGCCATGGAGCCTGATGGCTGGGCTGTGTTTAGTTGTTTCAAACTGCAGTGAACCTTGAACAGCTGAGGAAAAAGGAGGCAGAGGGCTCTTTTCTGGATACCATCAGTTTGCCTCTCTTGCTACTCATTGCTACCATTGAGGGGAATTCTCTGTTATGTTTGCCACTTGAAGGAATGGCATCCTTTTACAAGTTGTATGAGCAGCCCTACATGTGTTTTGATAGGATAGGGTTGTGTTTGCACAATTACTGTAAATTAAGTTTTAAAAATTTAGTTTCTTCATGTTGAATAGTTTAGTGTTAATGGGTTTTAGTGTTACATGGAAGATTTTAAAAGAAAACAAGGTACATAAAAAGCAAAAATCAGCGGTGCTTTTTAGATTACACATTGTAGTTTTATTTCTCTTTCCTTGTGGCCTACTGTGTTTTCATAAAGCTCTGAGTTGTTAATTGATTAGATTGAAGATCGTATTTAACAGAATAGATGCTACCACCTGACATGGACACTTCACTGAGTGGCTGTAAGAAGCAGCTGTGAATCCTAGATAAACATTGCTGTGTTTGTGGCAATGAGGGTCTTCTTCCCAGTGGTAGCATGCCAGGTGAAAATTCTGGGTGTGAAATCAGCATATTGATCTATATAATCCAAACCCAACGGTCTGATGGGGCAATCCAGTCTGGCAGCATTCCTGGTGCTCTGTTACTGGGAATATTCTTAGCACATTTGTAGCAGCAGCAGGCAGAATCCCTGACTGGGAGCCCATTCACCTGTTCCTCCAGTGGATGGAGTGAGTGTTTTAACCACAGGTATTTTAGAAAGCCACTCGTCTACTCTTCTGTCTTACCCCACAGATTCAGTTTTTCTTTCAGTAGGTGCCCACCTGCCTTGGTTCTTCCCTGCAGAGGTAAGAAAATGCTTGGGACTGGAGGAGTTTTAGTTCCACCTGCTGCTTGAGCCTGGGCTGGAAGTGTCTTGTCATTATTTTGGCTGCAATCACCTTTCCTTTTCTTCCCTTACCCTTTGTGAACCTCTTCTGGGGTTTTTTTGGTTATTATCAAAATCACATGGAAATGATTTTTCATTAGGTGGATTTACAAAATGTTTTCCCAAGTATTTCGTATTTCTGGTCATGATAAAATAAGTGAAACATGAATAAGAGGTGCATGTCCAAACATTGATGTGGGATGTCACTGTGGTGAATGCAAATATGTGTCAATAGAGGGATTTTCCATGTTACAACTTTTCAGTGTGGATCTCTGAGTATTTTTTGGAACACTTACCCTGAAATGGCTCCTTGAATCACAGCAAACAAAAATTCAGTACTTTTACTCATGATAGAACGTGCAGTTTTTAACTATTCACCTTTGTCCAGCTCTAATGAAAAGTATATATCCCATTGCTGTCTGAGCCACCGAGAGCTTTCAGGGTAAGTGATGATAATCTGTCAGAAATAATTAAAACCTGACTGTACAGAGCTTTCTTGCCTCTGTGTTTTTACTGAAATTTCAGCACCACATAAAGAACAGATTTTCAGTGTCTTTTCAAGGGTTTTGGAAGCCCGTTTTTCTTTGCTCTGTAATGGGAATTGGATAGCACATCCTTAAGCAAAAAAACTTTGAAAGTTTTTGTCTAAAATGTAGTTTTTTTCCATCTTTTCTGTAATGCATTACATTTCTGTAATGCAACTACAGTTAAGGATATTACAACTTGTAATATCCTTAACTTGTGACCAAGACTGTTCATGAATTTACATTCCCAATTCATGTAATTCTTAGATAAGCTTAAAAGGTTTTCACTCTTTCCTTTAATTATTTAACAGGCAAACAAAACCCCAAAACAGCCACCTCAGCCAAATTTGGTGCTTTACGGCAGTCATCACCTCTTCTGGCTGGTAGCAGCTTAACTCTTGCAACTGCTTGTTTGGCATATTCCCAGCTCCCCTGTGCATGGGAGGTTAGGCAACCCATGTGTGAGCAGAAATTCTTGTGTTCCTGGAATTCCTCTGCACTGTGATGGTGAACCTGCCATTACCTTTCAGAAAAGAGGTTCAGGGCCTCCTGGAAAAAGGATGGTTCATCTGAAACTTCATGGTTATCTCCTTTGACTCTGTAACTTTTAGTTCATCTTTTAAATCACTAAATCACTTGAGTTACAAAGATAGAGGGACCGTGGCCCCTGGATTTAAGAGCTATCTTGCCATGATTTCTCTGAGATCTGTAAATTTTTCTGCTCTTTTATTCCTTGTTTCTCTTCCTTGCATACTGGAAACTGCTTTTTGTATTATGAGATTGAGCTCTAGATCTTTAGAAGTTTTCTCAGATACTTATATAAAGTTTTGCGAATGTTTCTTAAAAAACTATATTTTATGTGTGTTTCACCTTACCTGATACTGGCAAGGCCAAAACAGAAATGGGAATTTCTATGATTGCCTCTGTTCACTCAAGAGTACTCTCCAGCTTTTATAGTATTGCTCCATCTTTCAGCATCCAAATACAACCCTGAACCAAAAGAACAGATGCAGACAAAAGTACTCTGAATGTTGGATGAAGAGACTTCCTTCCTTTAATTTTCTCTTCAAGCTGTCACCATGGCTTCTTGTTTTCCTTTAAATGTCTTGTAACTGAAGGATAAAGACTCTGCTCTTTTGCAAAATAGCCTTTTTATGGTTTTGATATTGGTGTCAAATCTGAGTAGTTCAAAATCCTTTCTATTGCTTTGTATGGTATATACTTGTTAAGGATTTAGTGCAACTATAAACATCTCCAGAACTCTCCATAGTAGGGATAAACTGTGAATTATGGACTTGTTTGAAGGGGCTATTTCTTTAAGGCAATCTGAACCCATATAGCTCTTCATAGAGATTTTATAAAGTAAATCAATGTCTGTCTGTAAATTTAAATTGAGGAATTGCTTTGGTAATTGCATTGTTATGTGTCTTTTCCTGAGCAAATAATACTAAACATTTAGATGCTTTAAACTCTGTTGAGCGTAAAACTTCCTGAAAAAAATAGTTTATGTGTTGTATACATTCCCTAGCCTGTGACTATGTAAAATCAATAATCAGTGCTGATTTTAAGGCATTTTCCATCTCTTCTACAGGTTCTCTTCTCTCAAAACTGAAATCCTACTGCATCACAGTACAAATAGCTGGTGCTGATGATATCTCTTACTTCACAGTCTGTCATCAATGGATGTCACAGCTGAAAGTAAAAATCATTGTGCACATTCCACAGCCATGGAAACTGAGCAGACAAACCTGGGCTGACTCATTTCCCTGACACCTTGGGGCACACCTGGCTCCTGGGGCAGCGGGCGCAGCACCACCCTGGCAGAGTCAAGGGGTGTTTGGACAATGCTCTCAGTCACGTGATGTGACTTTTGGGGCTGTTCTGTCCAGGGCTGGGAGTTGGACTCAGTGATCCCCGTGGTCCCTTCCAACTCAGCTGATTCTGTGATTCTGTGGGTTTGATGTCATGGTCAGGAATAGGTGCTAGGGCTCCCAAGCCAGGCAATCATGGGGCCCTTTTGTTTGAGCAGGCTGGTATCCAAATGCAGGGTGTTAGAGAATGGACCAAGCTCTGCTCACTGGTGCCAAAAACAGGACAAGAGGCAATAGGCACAAACGGATTCCCAGAAGTTCCACCTGCCCAGGAGGCGGAATTTTGATGTGCAGTGCCCAGCCCTGAGCAGAGGGTGCAGAGGCTGTGCAGTGTCCCTACCTGGGGCCATGGCAGAGCTGTGAGCACACCCTGCTGTGCCCTGAGCTCTGGGATGGCCCTGCTGGAGCAGGGAGGTGACACCAGGTGAGCCCTGGGGTCCCTCAGCCTGACCCACTCTGGATTCTGTACCCTCACTAGAAAAACTACATTCCTACACTTCACTGGCAGCAGTTTCCCACTTCCATCCGAAGGCCAAGGCCACCTCTTTCCCCCCTGCTGGGTGGAGCAGGTAAGCACAGGAGGTTCCCTCCCAGCTCCAGGGGGGTCTGCAGCTGTGCAGGGTCCTGCCGCTGCCCCACCTCTCACCCTGAACCTGCAGAAGGCAGCGGGGCTGCAGGGTTTCACCAAAAGGCTCTTGACATGTCTTGTCATTCCTGGTTTGGGGTTCCTCAGTGTGTCACCGATGAAACAGCTGTGACTTTTCATGTGCATTTTCATCTCCGTTCAGGTATTTTTGTGAAATTCTTATCCAGTCATGGATGCTAACTTGCTCTCTGTTGGAACCTTTTGTAGCTTATTCTAATTAATATTCACTTACCATAAGTTGCAGAAGAATGTTTGTTCCTGGAGTGTTCAGTCAGTCGAGCAAAAAGATAAAAAAAAAAAAACAAACCCTGATAGCAGTGTTTGATATGACACAATATTTAAAGGTGTATGACAGATAATAAACTACCAGGGCTCACAAAAGCAACTGTTCAGTAATTTTCTAGAGGGGGTTGTTACACAAACAGAGGGGAAGGCACCTGGAATATGATAATTGGTATCATTTTATTTCTCCATAGAACTCTAATACTGTAGGAATAATTTTAATATATTTCCTTGAGTTGAAAGATGAGTGCGGGTTTTCACATTCCATAAGTGAATTTTGTTTAATGAAAACCAAACAAGGTGTAGTTCTATATGCTGACTTGAAATACCATTAAGCAGCTAACTTGATATTTTAAATATGCATGTGTTTGTTTTCTTATGGCATCACAGAAATTAGACTGGAAAGGACTTGAAACATTGCTAAGGAATTCAACATAACCAGAATGAGAGACATATATTTCATTAACAAGATTTATGAAGGAACTAATGAACTCTCTCCTCCTTTCTACTGTATACTTATTGCTTCTGTAGGATTCAGAACTCTTTCAGAATCCCCATGAAATGTAGCACAGGGCCCCTAACTGCGAGTGCTTGCCTTGTTATTCCTGTGTTTCCTGACCGAATCACCTCACATTGCTGCTAAAGCCAGCAAGCATTCAGCATTTCCTGTTGTCTGCTGGAGGCTTGAAAAGGAATGTATTCTCACAGAAGTAGGGTCAAGATACACTGTTGGTGTGAATAATCCTTTCCAAGGCTGAAAAGTCAGGATAGCTTTCAGATTGCTCACATTATATTAGCAATAAATGAGTTTCTGCTCATGAAATATATGTAATAATATCAGGACCTAGAAAGGATGAGAAAGGAGATATTTAATAGTCTAAGTTCTCTTGAAGATTGGCATTGTCATGAACCTCTAGGGTTTTTCTTTGCAGAAACTGGAAAACTGTCGTGAGAGTGGTTTCAGACCCCGCTGTGTGCTCAGGCTGTCCAGCAGCACTGTCCTCTTCTTTTAAATGAATAAACTTCTTTATCAGCAGTGTAAAGTGTTGAAAGACCAGCAAAAAGAGAAATCAGCTGAAGAAACAAATACCCCAAATGAGTTCCATTAGAATGATTCCAGGAGGAACTCTGAGAATGGTTGCTCTGCTGCTTGGAGGGGTGGGGTTGTGCCCAGGCATCTTCAATGCTGCTTCACTTCACCCTCAGCTTGTATTAGTTAAGTTTAAAATTGTGTTCCCTGGCAAACCATAAAAGATTTCAGAAGTATTAGACACCCACTTTTGTGCTGGAATTTAATATGCAACTTTTTATTGGAAAATAATCGTCCTTGTCTGGCGAAATCCACCATGCAATATTTCTGTTAGTAGGCATAATGCAATAAAGACAGGGAGGGCTATTTATCACTACAAATTTTGAGGATTTCAGGATTCTTTTTATTATTTTAATATATTTCTTTGGTATTAAATCAGAAAAATGATAAATTACACCTGTCGAGGCTGTTTTTCCTTTTTCCCAGAAAATGATGTACAACCTAATTTCACTGGTCATTTTGGCTTTTAAAGATATGTATTTTTTCCTATTAAAAACTCTACCAATAGGGTTTTTTTTAATAATAATACTGAAGTACTTTTTATTTCAAACATATGAAGTAGTTTATAACTACTTCCTGGCATTGCAAACTTTGGCCTTTTCACATTATATTTGGGGTTTTTTTAAAGGCTTTAAGTATACATTACTTTGAAAGAAATAGTGTATTGTTAAGATGCTAGATCCAGTGGATCAATTTTCAGTATTTGAAATAGATTAAATTGTGGCTCTTCTGAAAGGTTAAAGTAATAATTTATTTCATTTCAATACTTTCCTGTACACCAATCAGCTCTTACACGGTCTCAGAAGTTGGTATTTTTCTTTTTTTATGTGTATTATAATCTTTTTCTAAAGGATAAAGTAGAATTAAAAGCAAACCATAATTTCAGCAACTTCACTACAGAAAAAAAGAAGAAAAACCATAAGAAGGTATCAGCAAAGGCAACAAATGATTGGGGTTGATATCAGGGTTTCCATTACTTTCACAATTATCCCAGGTTTGCATATTTCGAAATATATTAGTCCAATTTGATTCCAAAGCTCAGTTATTTGAATTATAAATCATTATGTCCCTCCTAGCTGATCAGTTGTGAAATATCTTTGAATTCATTTACATAATGGAATATGTTAGTCATTCCTTTATGTTTGTGAAGCCGAGTGCTCTCTCATACATGTTTAGTCCTCTCTGATAATTAACTTTTCCACTCTATGTTTTTGTAGCAAAATAGCTGCAGTTTTATTATTATTGTGTATGGTAACTTGGGATGACATAGTTTTAGTCTCTCAAGTGTTCTCAGTCCCTGTGTTTGTTAGCCTCATGTTATTAAAGACTCTGCCCTATAATTGGGGGGGAACCAATTATGAAGCTTTGCAAAATAAAACCCTGTTGGATGTTATAGATTGACAGAGAAACAGCCCTTAAAACTAAATTAGGAGATTTTCCAATACCTGGCAGCTATAAAAACTATTCTTACAATGTTACTTGTTTCAAAATGAGTTTAATCTAATTAAAATTAAAAGGAAAATTGTTTATTCTTATAAAAGTTAGCAAAGTCTTTTGTCAGTGATGTGCAGGGATGGCACAGTGAAAGCACTGAGAAAAGCCCAGTGGCAGCAGTGAGTGTGCTGGGCATTTGTGGAATGTCTGTGAGTTCAGGATGTTCTGAGACACAGTGCCAAAGACCTTGCTGAAGTCAAAAGTGATGAACCTCCACGGCCCTGTTTCAGCTTTGGTGAAGTGTTTGACATGGCTTAGTATGGATGGGATGTATTTTTATCTCTTGTAACTGAAACAAGTGAGATAAAAGTAATTGGGTTCATGTGTCTCTTTTGTGACTAGAATATATACCATGAAACATAATTGCTTTAATTAATAACAGATTACAGTCTTTAATGTCCTAAGGAATATCTCTATTGTATGTATTTCTAGATGAAATTCAGATTGGGTTTACCCAAAGTCCATCAGACCCTTTGCTACCAGCAGCAGCTTTGGGATCCAGCAGAAAGCCCCTCTCGCTCTCGGGTTTGATGCAGGTGAGGATGCAGCTCACAGATTTGGGCAGACCCTTCAGTAGGTTAAGAAAGTCCTTGAGCACAGATTGTGCTTTGAAGGCTCTGTAACTGAGCTGACCAGTGAGCAACAGTAAGTTATTGAATGTATTTCCTTTGCTTTAAGAAAAATCGGGAAAGGCCTGTATTAGAGCAGAGCAGTTCAGGTTACAAAGCTGGATATTTGGGACTGAGGAAATGCCAGGGCTTGGATTGCCAGTGCAACTGTAAATATTGGCATTGTTACAGAGCAGTTTTAATTGCAGGATCACAATTACTTCTCTCAGAGGATATTTGATTTTTTCAGTTCAGAAGATGTGTCATCCTAGCTTCAAGAAAACCTACTACTTACTATGATTTTTTCTTTCCAGGATGTTGTCTGAATTTGTCAGTCCCTGTGACTGCTCTTCTGGCATTTTCTGTCATTTTTACTGTTGCACTGGGGTGAGTGATCTGGTCTGGGCAGCATCCCCAAAGGTAAGGGGCTGGAATTAGGCCTGTGTTACAGATGGCTGTGTGAAGTGTGGAAACTGAGCTGTGAAGCTCACACTAACTCTGCACAACCAGTTTAACACACAAAAGACTCCTCCTAATTCCATTTGTCACTTGGCTTCCCAGAGTTTGCCCATGAAGAGAGAAGAGAGAGAAGCCCTATAGCCAAGAGCCCTTTAAAGAACATAAATTAAATTCCTACTCTGAATTAGTCTCAAGGGGAATGAACGTGGGAGAAGCCTGCTAGCCTCATTAGAGCCTAAAGATGAGTAGGTGAGGGCTGATCCTTGTGCAGATTGCCATTTCTAAAGAGTTGTCCCCAGTTAATTTGTTTGGGATTACAACAAAACAAAATCTTCCAGGATACCTTTCAGCTGTTGATCTCTTTCCCTTCTCAGAGCATCTTGTGTCTACTAAACTCACATATTCTGGAACAAGTGAGGCAATGTTACACATAATCCCAATACAGCCCAGGTTCATTTCCAGGGCAGCTTCATTCTTTATCCCAAATAGGTAGAGGCAGGAAAAACAGTATATGAAGGGAAAAGATTACCATTTAAATATCATAAACTACACATGTGAAAGCATCTATTTTAATATTGTAGTTTTAAATTTACCATTTTCTAACTGTTGAATCTGGATTTTCTTATGTGAATATTCTTGTAGGTCAGTGAACAAATGCTGCAGGTTAACAGAGGAAATATCAAAAGGAGGAAGGTGTGAAATGTGGACATGAACCAGTCTTAGATACAAGTCGTTTGAAATCAATGATTTGTGGTCCCTGTAGCTCAGTAAAAATGTGTCCTAGCTCAGGTTTTTGTTCCTGTAGGCCCCGTGAAGTTCCCACAATGTGAGATTTCTCTGTGAAAGCCTCAGAGCCTGACCCTTCTGAACACGTGCAAAGATGAGGCCTTTGCTGGTTTGTTCTGGTTTCTTTTCCTGTAGGTGAAGATGAGGATGAGTTTGAGAATTTCCTGCTCCCCCTCACAGTTTGATTTAAGGTTTGAATATCACTCAGATACTCAACAGTAGTTTTGAACAAGAAGAAACAAAGGCAGGTTTATTTCTATTACAGGGGAAGAGACAATGTGTGGGAAGAGCTGAGAGTGGGGCAAGCATTCAGCAGCAGCTTGGCACCTCTGCACAGCTGAGCATCTGCGTGTGGCTGTCTATTCCTGAATACATCTGTTTTATTAGGAATTCAGACATCAGAGGTACAAAGGCTGTGAATACTATCCTAGATAAACTTTGTACAAAGATTTTCAAAGGCATTGGGATTTCTCCCGTGTTTTGCAAATCAGGGGACCCCATTTAAGGCTCATTTATAATCAAAGAGACAGATTTTTCTTCAGCGATAGCTTATCTGTTCCATATTCCCCTTTTCCATGCAAGTATCCTCTTTGTGTATATTAACATATTTATTTGGGGGTATGAGGAGACATATAACACACTTGATAAAACACTGCTGGTTTAAAGTATTTTTTTCCCAAACAAGAATTTATTATATAAATCAAGACTTTATTAAATGGCTGGGCATATATGTATAAATTGGAACGGGTCTTGAAGTATTGCACCCTTAAACTGAACAAAGTGATTAGGATAACTGATAGCTAAATAAGGTTTTTATGTGCCTGTGGGAGCCATATTAGGATTGATTTGACAAGGCAGTTCAGCTGTGGCAACAGTCATAATATCTAACACAACATTATGTTTTATTAGTAAAATCCTTAAGTGTAGCAAGCTGTTTGTGTCAAAACAACAGTATATTTTAGGGAAGAAAAAGACTTACTGGATACAAGGTACATCATCAGGAATGATAATATATTGGAGCACTCTTGCATTAAAGAGATCTTCTTCTGCCATCACTGAATCAATAGTTAACTGCACACTGGAGTGCTCACTTCAGCTAAACAGGGTCATTTTGAAGAAATCCTAACAGTAATTTTTAATTTGCTATTTTAAAATATGGTGGCAACTGAAATACTGCTTCATAATATTTATCTGCTTTTTTCACAAGGAAATAAACAGTTGTGCTGGATGTATTTGGTAAATAATTGGCTGCAGTATGTGGCTGACAGTACCAGAAGATGTGCAGTTCATAGTCATTGCTTGAATTAGGACAATATTTTTTTTAATCATACTAAAGGTTATTTCAACAGTTACTTAATTCTGGTTTCCTCTTTGTTGTTGCTTTATGTATTTAATTGTAATCCCTTTCCATGTATAAAATAGACTCAGTTCACCTGTCCTGGATTCACCTCTCCTGTGTTCAAGTTATAAACCCTAAAAATTAGAACCAGGAGGTCATTTGGTGACATAACCATTTCTGTAAGAAACTGGATTCCTCTTGTGTGAGGATTCAATTTATTAAAATAATTTTGCCATTGTCCTGTCTGGATTGCTTGAAACTGTCTTAGTAGAGAAATTTTAATGGAGTGCCAGTGATATATTCCTAAACTAGCAAGTTCTTAACGACCCTGGAAAGTGACTGCTTGATTACACTTTAACGGTATTTGCAAATAAAATCACAAGTAATTAAGGGGAAATCTCCAGGCTTTTGAGCAAGTTTGATGCATGATAACTGCCTGATTCAGCTTCATCTAGAGTAATGCTGTGTAGACAAGAGCTACTGAGATCAATAGCAACATAATGATAGTGGCAGAATTAAGTGAGTAACCTGAGAACTGTGTCTCCACAATGCATGCAGCTGCCACCAGCCAGGGCCACACAGTGCACTCCTGCTTCCGTCCTAAATGTTCATCAAAAGACGCCCTGCAGGAAAATGGAGTTAGATGCTCTTTATTGCTGATCGTGTCTCTTGCCACATTTATCAGGGAAATTGGATTAGCAGTTGGCAGCTGCAGGTAGACAAGGTTCTGCAGTGATTAAATATGCAGCTTGGCTGCATTTGTTGTGACAGACCTTTAGTAAATTCTACTGTAAGCACCATCTGTCTAATTTGTATAAAGAAAACTTGGTGCTTTAAGCTACTGATAAAGAACTAAATGCTTTATCATAAACAAAACTTTTGCTCTAAATTATCTTAAACGCAATTTATTAGGTTAAAGCTATTTTTTCTATCATAATAAATAAATAATACATGCAAAAGTGCTTTCAGGTACTTCATTTTGCAAGTACTGAAAACAAAAACAGTTCAGTTCTTCAATAAAATGCTTAGTATTGCAATCCACAGGGAGATGACACTGTTAAAATATCACTATGAAAATGGTCCAGGACTGCCAAATTCATTTAATTTGTGGGTTTTACTAGGACTTTCTAACTGGCTAGGGGTTTTTTTAGGTTTTTAATATTTCTGAAATACACCACTGAAAAACAGTTGTAACAAGAGAGATCTTTCTTTTTAAAATACATTTGTAATCATTATATATGCATACTAAGCATATGGTTAGGTTTCTTTTTCAGGGATATCAAATGTAATTGAAGAAGTCATTATACATGTTGCTTTCCTTTTTTCTTTTTGCCTTTTTTTTTTTGTTGTTTTGTTTTGTTTCTTTCTTCTTCATGTTTTTATACTAATAGGAAAAATTTCCAGTATTAAAACAGTGCCTAATTTTCTCCTAAGAATGTCAAGATTTCTTCTGACAATGTGGGTAAGGAATCTATTGCTTGGGCAGTTAGAATCTCAGTAGTACTTTGTTTATAGTTGTGACATCCTCAGATTTGCTACAAATGCATGGAAAAGGGATCTGAAGAAAAGGCAGTTAAATAGCAACATGCTATCTTTAGCTGGTTTGTAGAAACTCCATGCTGTTAAATTATTTAAAATCGTTGATTTTCAGCTTGCACACATTAAAAGTTTTCACACTAAGTGCCAAATGTTGCAAACAGCACTTTAACAGAATGATTTTGCTTTGATCCCTGTAGCAGTTCCTGAATAATTTATCACAGGTTATTGCCTTAATTCTGGAGAGGGATAGAGCAATAAAGGCAGATGAAAACACTCCAGTTGAAACACCTTGGGGCCTGCTCATTCCTCTGACACGGCTCTTTTGTTGGAACTATTTAGAGGTTATTAAGATGTGTCTCCAGAATTAAGAGTATGCTGTAAGGATGAAGACAGCCATCTTAATTCTAAAGACAAAGCACAATGACCCTTCACCTTTTTTTTCCTTTGTTGTTATTATATAGTAGAATTATGAGGGTAATATTATAGCTGCACCCAGTAGTGCCACTATAGTTAAGGGTCTGTCAGACTTTCCATTACCAGCCCTGTTTTGGGGGTGGTGGGTGTGAGCATACTCATGTGTTTTAGATGGCCTCAGTCAGACACTTGGCACATGTTGGCAAGTCAGAGGGGCTTTTCTGGGAATATTTACATCTCCAGCTCCTTTCCCTTGAGAAAAAATCATTGAAAAATGGGCTTCAGGACTCTGAAACCAAGTACCTGAATTTATTTTAAAAATAGCTTTGTTATAATTAAATCTTAAGGAAACCTGTCAGTGACATTCAGGGAAGGATATTCTGAAACTGAAATCTGCACAAAATTGCCACATTATCGAGAAGAGGACTGTGTAAACCCCCAGAATGCTGACAAGCTCTTTTTGCTGGGTTTCCTGTATTTGCTGTTCTTTACTCCTCCTCTCACTCTTTGGCCACTGCTGGTGATGCCATTTGCTGTCCCATTGCCCCGGGAAGGGCTGGGATATAGCTGGGAAAGGAGCAGCAGCCTCAGCAATTCCTGCCATCACTGTGAAGTTTGCAGGGCACTCGGGATCCCACGGGATGGCACACAAAAAGCAGATGTAAAAGTATGTAATCTTGTTTGTCATTAATACATTTTATGCACATAAGTGCTATTTTATTACTTACAGTGAACTAAAACTAGATCCTCTTGGGATTTTAGGAGATTGGGGGATAGGTTCTTACTGAATGTGAGGTAAGCAAACATGGAATCTAGGGTGATTTTTGCTCCTATTAGAGTTTAAGGGTATTTTGTACCAATGACTTAAATGGATCAGGATTCATCTTGGGATCCTGGAGGCTGTTCTGTGGGCTGTTCATCTGGTGCTGGCTGTGGCAGTGTGATCTTACACAGCTGTGTTCTGATGGATCCTATCTGAATCACTGCTTTGCTGGGATTTTACAGAACAAGGATATTAAATCTAAATCTTAGATCTTGCAGATTGAGATCATTTATTAAGAAGTGTGGTTATGGGCTTTTTGATAACAATATCTCAATTTTAATAACAGAAAACAAAAAATGTTGTTTATATAGTAGTCATTGTTCTTTCACTGGAATTTGAGGTGTCTGAAGCTGCCAAGTGTTCGTGTAGGTTCCCAGAAACCTGGGGCTGCAGTTCAAAGAAAGTTGGGCATCTACTTTAATTAATAGTTTTTAAAGTCTCACAGCCAAACTGTTTCTTAAATAGATTTGCAAAAGAGCATTTTCTTAAACTATTTTTTGTGGAGACAGAATAAACCTGGTGGTGGCCTGTGGGTTGGGCTGTCCTTTTCTAGCCCCATCCCACAAAGTCACATGAAGGGAGCTCTTTGTCCCCAGCAGTGCCTGAACAAAGATGAGTTCTTGTCTTTCCAGGGGCTGTGATGGCTCCCCTTCTCCCTTGCCCCAGCCTTGCTTTGTGCAGCCTTTTTATCTCCTTCTTTTGTGGCTGGCATGGGCAAGGGAACCAAAATCAGAGTGAACTATTTCCACTCCTTGTATCTGTTGCTGCATCCCTGGCTGCCTTCAGAGAGATGTATAAATAATTGCTGCCAAGTTCTTTTAATTCTTGATGTTTTGGCCACCTTGTCTGCTGAACAGTGATTTTCTGTGCAGACAAAGCAGCACACCAAGTATGAAAATATAGATGACTATAAAGTTACAATTTTATATTGCATCTTCTCAGTATTGAACACTTCCTCTCTAGTGATTTCAGAGTCCCATTAAAGTTAATGAGAGTGGAGACCTCTGAGCATCTTTGTGAGTTCAGGCCATTTCAATGCACAACAGAAAGGAAATGCAAATATTAAAATACTCCCAGCAACCTCAGTAGTCTTTGGTAAAGAACTCCATTTGTCCTGGGATAAATCTATGTCTATGCCACCCAGGTCAGCCAGGCTGATGAGTCTGTATATGAAAAGTAGAAATTAGGCCTGGTCTGAGCTCACAGGGAGCAGTTTACAAGGCATCAGACATAATTTGTTCTTTATGTGATCAAGTAAAATGAATATGTAACTCTTGTATTTGTCAACACTATAAATATTGCAGTGGTAGTACCAAGAAGTACATTACTGAAAACTCTGGGTTTAAAAAGGGAACTCCTTACTTTTTGTCATGGTTCTGTGATTGTTTTTTTTCCCCAGACTCTGTAGAATGGTGACTTTTTTTTGTAAAAAGAAAAGTACAATCCCACCTGCAATTTAGAGAAGAATACTTATGTGTGAGTAAATCAAAAAGTTTATTTATGTTGTTAAAATATTTTTCATTCATTGGTGTTTCTTATTGATGTCTATTAATTATCCTGAAAACATCCCCTTGGTAGGGGCTAATTGTCTTCATACAGCATGGTCTGCAGGGGAGCAGGTAGGATTCTGCAGCCACACTTCAGTCATCAAAGGGCAAAAAGTGCATCTCAGAACTAATGTTAACACAGGCAGATTTGCATCGTTTCCTCTAAAGTGAGAAATCATTTTTGAAGAAAACTTTCTTGGAAAATTACTTAAAAAAACCCCAAGAAAACAACAAAAGATATGTTAAAATAACAGTACAATGGGAGTCTCAATGCAGCCTTAATTGGAGCTTGTTATGAGTATCAGTTAGTCTTACCATTCAAAATATTACAAACTTAAATTAACATTTTATTGTTATTATCCCTTTAAATATATTAATACAGGAAGCACTTTTAAACGTTAATACATAGTATTCATATATAATGTTTTTATTTGCATAATTCATTGTGAGAGCATATTGAATAATCCAAGGCATTTCCTAAGCATTTTCCTAATGTCAGCACTAGAAAACTTGTGGAAATCTTTTTTTATCCGAGGACCTTTGTGTGTTTTCTGAAGAAAAAAAAAAAAGCAGATTGGAGCAAGACATTTAAGCTAATGAATCAAAATCAGATATGTGCCCATTATTGGCTGATTATTGCTCCATCTGCTCAGCGCTAACGTGAAAATCAATTAGGGAGTCTGCTCCCGCTGGCAGCGGCGCTGGGCACGGAGCGGCCCCGCCCGGAGCGGCCCCGCGGGGCGGGATCGGCGCTGGAGCCCCACACAGAGCGGGCAGGGCAAGGCAGGGCAGCGCGAGGCCGGGCCGGGCCGGGCAGGGCAGGGCAGGGCTGGGCCGGGCTGGGCAGGGCAGGGCCGGGCTGGGCAGGGCCGGGCCGGACCGGGCCGGGCAGGGCGGAACAGAGCACAGCGCAGCTCAGCGCAGCAGGGCGGTTTCCTCGCCCTCACACCGCCAGCCTAGAACACATCCAAGGCGCTTCCTTCCCTGTAGGAACGATGGGGGGTAAAACGGTCAGGACGGATGAAGACAGGAGATCTCTGAACCAGGTCCTGGAACTGGGGGTTTATTGCAAAGAGCCTGGGGGCAGGGCCCTGCTGGGAGCTGCCAGCCACAGCTCGGAGCAGGCCCCAGAGAAGTGAAGAGAGTGGTAACGAGGATGAGAGAGAGAGAGAGAGAGAGAGAGTAAAGGAGGATAAGAGGGCAATGTTCCCGTTGCAATACAATAAATCTTCTTCTGTGTTGAATATTCTATTTCTCACTAACCAATCTAGTACAAGTCCTATAGCATTTACATACAATCTATAAGAATCATTACATTACCATACTGTGTTATACTTTAAACCCTAAAAACTCCTCTTTGGACCCCTTCTGCTGAGCTAGCAGGGTCTGCTCTGCCCCTTGGAGCTGTCTGCAAGCAGAGGGTGTTGTTTCATCAAAAGGGGATTACCTTCAGTCTGGCCACACCATTGTTTTCCAGTTGTTCAGTAGCTAAGGTATCTCGAAGCTTGCTTTCATGTCAATCTCACTTCTAATTTCTATATTCTCAAAATCTTTTGCCAAGCAATCATATTTATAAGGCTTTCCTGTTTCATCTTCACCAACACTTCCCTTTGTACATCCCTAATGTTGTCATAGGAAAAAAAAAAACTCCAAACCTGTGTCTTTCATTCCAAACACAATGTACCTACGTTTGGTTTAACATTGAAAGTGCTTAAAAATACCATACAAGTGCTATCTGGGGAGATTTCTTTCTCTGGTATGAATCATGTCTTTAATTTAGTCAGTTACTTTCTATTTATGTCAAGTCTATTAATATCCCAACACCTGCAGTTGTCTTGATCCAAAAGAAAATGGACTTTTGCAAACAAAATCAAAACCTTTACATTGTAGTTTTCTTCAATAAGTAATGATAATGAACTCTGATTACTTTAAATATTGTGTGCATTTTTAAAACTAGCACATACAATATTGCCCCAGGGTATTTTCTTAACCCTACAGAGAAATGCTTTGTATTGTTATAAATACAGTAGCTGTAGCTCTTTCTCAGGCACACAGTCATGTTGGAAATAAACTGCTGAAATAGGTAGTGAGGGATTATGAAAATACTTGATTTATAATTTAGATCTTACAAAACTATGAAAATTAATTATGTATTTGTTTTATGGAAAAAAAATAACATTTAAGAACAATTACATTATCTACAAGAAACGAAGCTTTAAAAAATATTTTTATTTTAAGTCAATTGTGAAGCTTCACTTTTCTCTCATAATCTTCTTGGTTAAGAAAGAAAAATGCATCAATATTAAATCACAAGTAGGGAATTATCCTTTCAGGACTGCCAGGCTGTACAGGAGCCCCTGATGATCTGAGCCCCTGCCATGCCCGGATGCTGGGGAGTAGGATCCTGATGACCACTCAGAAAATCCCTGTTTAAGACCCTTACAAGCCTGCAGGGATTTTGTCTGTGGAGGCTCAGTAGTAAGAAAGTAAATTCAAAACAGAAAGCAGTGTAAGCTTTATTTCTCCTAAAACCAGTGGAAGGCATCCCTTATTTTCAGTTTTAGAAGACTGGAGGGGGAAAAATACCCACAACAACAAAAACAACAACAAGCCACCCAACTCCTGAGGCCAACTGTGAATTAGCATCTCATTTTCTAGTGGGCACCACTGGGTACATTTAACTTTGTTAGTGCTATTTGTGCTTGTGTTACCCTAAAACTTCATAAAATCAGGAACATGTGTAAAAGTTGATCAGTGCTGCTTCCATTCCAGATTGGTTTGACTTTGTTTTGCCTTGTGTACCACAAGTGTCATGCTCCTGTGCAGAACTGCAAACCTCCAGCTGTGGTAGGAGTAACAGCATCTTACCTCTGCTCCTCTGGAAAGAAAGAGATGCATCCATGCAGATGGCTTTCTATGGAAGGCTTCAGGACATACAGTCCTCAGGACCCTTTCTTGATATTTAAAAAATAATTTGGTCCTTCCACTTCATGGATTAATTTCATTTCAAATAAATAAAAACAGAATCCAACTTTTGGATTTCAGTATTCCATATTCTCAGTAAAAATATGTGGACATGTACCTTTGTGTGGAATTCAAGGCTCAGGCCTTCCCAGTTTCTTTTCCCTTGCACAGGTTCAAAATGTTTTTCTTCATCCCCTTCAGCTGCCAAGGAGAAGTGCATGCTTCTGTTCAGTGGATTTCTCCTCATTCAGACAAGTCCAGCTGCACCCAGGTATTGATCCCAAGCATTACAGCACAATGAGCTGCTATGATCACAACTCTTATTTGCTGTAGTTAAAACAAAAAGGTAAATGGAAAAAGAAGGGAGGGTCAGGTACCAATTTTATTGTATCAAGTTTAAATATCCTTTGATATTAGCATGTTTCTTTTTTAGTTTCAAATACATCATCAGAAAATGGGCTTAATAGCAAAGAAAAATTGTTTTAAATTCTGTTATGTTTGAAGCCCCAGTATTTCAATATTGAAAATGGAAAACACAGAATATTATAAAAAATAATGTCTGTTTACTTACATTTGTTCAATTAATAAACCATACAAAGAGGCAAGAGATAAAAGACTAAGCTTTTAATATATCTTAAGGTGATGTTTATTCTGTATTGAGTACTACCAGAAAAAGTCGCTTATAAATCATTGTTAGAAGAATGTCTTGATAAACTTTTCAAGTGATTGTAGGAAATACTTTGGGTCTAAGGCCTGTCTGTAAGAAAACAAATGACACTGGGTAATCTCTCACCTGATCACAGTGTTTAGGATTTAAGCTTTGTCCAGTAGATGGCAAAAATGAGCAGAAATAATTTCTTGGAAGTCCTTTTGGTCCAGGGAAGAGAGAGGGAAGGCAGGGCACAGTTGTATTTTAGCACCAGGATGGAGTTGTCGGGCTCCTGGCTCAGAGGAACATTGCAGGTACACCAGGGCTGTGCTGGGCTGCCAAACAGGGCTGCTCTGTAGCAGCTTTGCTTATACTAATTGAGTTTCTCCAGCAAATCAGGCTCCTTGGAAAAAGGCCAAAGGCTTTTCATAATTGTATTGACAAGAAAATGAATATGATAAATGGTGTTCATTCAGCTGAGACAAGATTTATAGTTTTCCTCTGGCAAGGGATGAAGAGAAAATATTTATAATAATAGTAAAATTTGTTTTTAAGTTGTGTTAGGTGATCTCTCAAAAGACTTCATTAAAATATTTCCAAATATTTTAAGCAGCTTCAGGTGTTAAGTGTAGCATCTTCCCAAGTATCCAGTAATGAACAATAAAAACAAAACAAAATAAAAAACAACACACAAATAACCAAACCAAGAAAACCAACCCCCTGGATATGAAAGTCATTTATTCTTCCTGAAATATTGATATGTCAAGCTGTCAATGACAATTGCAGTACCACAGCTTGGGAAAGTTTATTTGTCTTTTGTATTCAGAACATGTGGGCTCTGTAGTTTGTGGGTCAGGTCTGAATGAGCAGGTGTGGCCTTGGCAAAGCCTGAGTACCCACAGGTAGACAGGCAAAGCCTGGTTTCCCCCAACAGTGGTGATTCTCCTTAGGTATTTTAGTCTACTTCCAGGCTGCCTGGGTAAGATGTTGTGTGTTTAATCTGTTTTTTCCATACTAATACCAGAATGCAGTCTAAGATTCTTAGCCTGGAGTCAGATACATCCATGAAAATTCAGTTATGAGTTCAGGGAAATATCCACCTTTTTGTTTTTTCACTTAGTGTTTCTTTGCTAGGTGGGAACCCAGAGCAATCTTTTCCTGTGCTCCTCCCAGCTGAAGCTTGGGTTTAAGGATTTCTGTTCTCTCTAAAAGAAAGAGGTTGCAATAAGAAAATGGGTCGGAAGAATGAAATCATTAGGTTTAGTCAGAGCTGCAGTCAGCTCAGTCACACCTGATGTCTGTGGGCGAGTGCATGAAGCTGCCTATAGAAAATACCTGAGTGTACAGACACAGACACTGAGCTCACAGAAAAATTACCTGCCATGGATGGGTTCATCTCATGCTCATTTAAAACTTGCAGTTGAGCTGGCCACTGGGCTGGCTGATCCTGTGCTGCTCCAATTGTGGATTACTGGGACAAGCAGGACAATCTTTTCACCAAACTGACAGTGTTACATATTTGTCCAAATTCAAATCATATTTCTTAAGCAAATAAACCATGAACAGCAGTAAGATGGCTTCTTCAATATTATTCTGATTATGAAGAACTAAATTTTTGATTGTGTGTTTTAACTATTAAGGTTTAGGTACAAACTTGAAAGATCCAATCTGCTGCAGAGACTGAAGTTTCCTAATCACAAGAAGAGAATGCATTTCTCATGAGGCAGTAATTTTGTAAGATCAGTTATTGCCCACTTACAGGGACTTAAACCTCAGTATTGTTTTTTGCAGCTTGAATTCCTTTGAGCTTGAGCTGACTGCTCAGGTTAAGTTCATGCCTTAGCCAGATTCCTTGAAGCTTATGGTTAGAAACACTTAAAAATAATACTCTGCTTAAAACCAATTTATTCCATCTTATTTGATTTATAAAAGAAGCAATAAATTGCCAAAGCCTTTCTGTTGACCCTGGCTTTTATAAAATTTGACTGTAGTTTCCAGTCTTTCCTGGTCAATGAATATGGACTCAATGCTTCAAGTTTCTGAATTAAGATGTGTCCTGGATGTATCAGCAGTCTTTGCTGCTGGCTTACATTTTGCTTGGAGGGTTTGGCTGTCAATTTACTCTCCTTGCCATGAAATCTGAAAAGGTGATTGCTTTCTATGCCATGAAGTTCCATATTGAGTCTGTGCACCTCTCCCTGCCGTGCCAGGGGGGTGCTCAGAAGGCCGAGGAATGGGGATGACTTAGGAGAATTAGTAACACAGCTCAGTTCTGTAGCTTACCTGGCATCTGCTGCATTTGGATAATTGACCACCCTCTCTTGAGAGTGAGCTGTATTGGAAGTCTACCTCGGTAAAAATGCAGCTGCCATTAGTGAGCTTTCAGAGGTATGAGATGACGTGGGTCATCTGTGCCCTTTGAGAATATCTTGGGTAAGTGAGATTTGAATTTAAATGCCAGTTTATTACTGGACAGCTCTCCATGGTGTGCTTAACTCGTTTGTTGGATTCCAAATGTGAGGAACTCCATAAAGGAGAGAGAAGCAAGGTCTAAAGTACATTTGTCATGTCAGCCTCTTCCCCTCTATAGCTCAGCTGCAGAGCCTGGGGCAGGTGGCTGCAGGATGCAGCAGTGTGGAGCTGCCTCAGGCAGCAGCAGTCCATCCATCCATCCATCCATCTGTCTGTTCATCTGTCTGTCTGTCCATCTGTCCATGCAGTGCTGCCGTTGATTGGCAGGGCTGTGGCTGGACTTCATCTCCACCCCAGAGCAGAGCGGGGGCTGCATGGCCTGGAGGTGTGAAACCCTTCCTATATGTATATGTATGTGTAAATCCATTTAATTGTACTCTGTAATCAGCAAATGTGTTTGTTTGTTTCTTTCTTTCTTTCTTTTAGAAGTGAATCCATTGCTGTGTTCAGCTCTGATGAAGATCTGAATATTTTTTTGTTATTTTTTAAATCACAGCATTTAAGTGTTGATGGATATCTCCAAACAGAATTCTTCCCTTCAGAGAAGCCAGTAAAGTGATGTGTCCATTGGTAGGTATTCATTAATGGTTCCTCTGCAGGGTAATCCTTTGCCTGGCATGTGATGTAAAAGTTCTATGAGTTGTTACTCTTGAGCAGGGCTGGATTTGGGGAATCCCCACCAGGACTGGGGAATCCCCAGGGAGTTGCTGCAGCCAGAGCCATCTTGGCAGTGCAGGGCTCAGGCCTCGGGAGCTCTTGGTCCCTGGCCTGGGGTTTGCTCCTGTGCCAGGGCTGCTCATGTCCCTTTACTCCAGGGCTGCTCATGTCCCCTTTACCCCAGGGCTGCTCATGTCCCCTTTACCCCAGGGCTGCTCGTGTCCCCTTTAACCCCAGGCACTCTGGCAGCTGCAGATGTGTTCCAGATGTGTTCCAGCAAAGATGCACCTACTCATGAGGTGTTTGGTCCAGGCTGATTGATAGGTGTGGGATGATTTTATGGATTCAAATTATATTCCAGCTCTTCCAAAACATAATAGGACCATAACAGCTCTACCCTAGAGCACTGTTAAAAGTGTTTATAATAAGTTGCTCCATTTTACTACTCCCACTCATGCCTGCAACTGCAACAGGTCTCTGACACTAGCAGTTGGTATTACACCCCAACTGACATTGCAGATGATTTTGCTTTCTCAATATTTAGAAAGGAACATTACCAAGTTTTTGTAGAGAAACCTCATTTGTAGTTTGTGTAAACTGGAAAAGCCATTAATGGCTTGTTTCATTTAAAGAAAGAGAATTGGCCCATCAAAGTTGCTTTTACTGCATTCATTCAGACTGATTTTTCGGTCTGGAAATTGTTTGTTACATGGCTGCCTTTATAAAAAACTTCAAATGTGATGTTGCATTTGATCTGTCAGACATAGCAACAGTATCTGTGCAATGCATAAAGCATTTATTTGTAACAGAAAAAAAATTACACACAAGTAACTTTCAGTTTTTGCAAAATAATTTTTGTTTCTTTTGCAAATGTACTGTGTTGTAAGTGACCAAAATTTTTCAGCTGTGTTCTTAAGTAAATTTGTTAAAATGATTAAGCAAAATAAAAACAAGCTTTGAAAATGTGTGAAAGATAAAAGGCAAACCTTTAGCTGACCTAAAAAAATATAAAGTGTAGTCATGATGATGATTCAGCCCTATTTGTCTTATGGTATCTGATCCCACTGCAATCATATTTTCCTTTTTAATTTTTTATTTTAATTTATTTCCATCAGCCTTTACCATCCTTTCTGCACTTAGGAAAAACATAACCATATTATTGGGCATCCATTCAGCTCAGTTGTTGGCATCAAGTTTCTAAACCTTGCTGAGTAAACCACACGAGTTGTTTTCAACCTGTTTCATTCCTAATTCATGCCCAAAAAATCCCCAAAAACCTTTGTAAAGAAACCTTCTGTTTTCAATTGCAGCTTTTATGGTGTGTATGCAGTTGATAAAATTCCCAGCCCTAAGGTATTGGTAGCTCTTACACATAAGGACCAGGCAGCATTTTCTGACTCATGCTGGGATTTAATTGTGTGGTGGGAAAGGGACTCTGAGCCCAGTGCAGATCTGGGAGTAAAAACTGAGCAGTAGAGGCGTGGAGCCTGTGGGAGCTGTGTCCAAAGTCTGATCACCCTCTTTGCTAAATTATGGGAGAGATCCTTAGGACTGTGTGGCATCTCCTCAGAGGTGTGCACCACAGAAAAGGGGAGGTGAGCAGAGAATCAAAGACTGGGCTGGGTTGGAGGGACCTGCTAAAGGTTACTGAGTACATCCCCTGCAATGGGCAGGGGTATCTTCTGCCCCCAAGAGCTTTCTCCTATGTTCTCTTCCATGTATATTATAACTGCTTTCCTAGGGAAGGATGACATTTCACCCAGCACAGGTTTAAGAGGAGTACTGTGCTTAATCTCCTCCAGAAGAAACATTTAAAATCACCCATCAGCTAAAAGCAGAGAAAAAATGGAGGTGTGGGAGAGAGCCTCCCCCAGCGTCTGTGGGGTTTATTTTGCTTTAAAGCACATGCATGTGAACATCAGGGTCCCATCAGTGATCCCTCCAGTACTCAGGTGTGACTTAAGAGGAACTGTGCAGCTTTTCTGTTGGGTGAGTGACTGCCAGGATTTATTCTGGGCAGAGCCCACTCTTGGGAATCCACCCCAGGATTTATTCCCACACGAGCCCTGCCCATGTGGGAACAGGGATTTCACAGGATCCAGCTGGCACAGCTGGCACAGCTGGACAGCACAGCCTGGCCATCACCCTGCTGGGCTCTGGGCATGGAGTGAGCCCCACTCAGCCCCATTTCACACTGCTCTGGGAAGGTTTCCCTGCCCACTGTAAATATTTCAAGATACTACAACTGATCAGCACTGAATCATGGCTGTTAGGATTTTTAGCTTTTGTCACGAAGTGGTAGTTTCTGAGATTTCTGTTCCAGTGTACAGAAAGATGTAACTTCTGGAAATGTGCTTCATTAATGAAGTATGATCTTTTGAACTTACAAATTCCTATAAAAGTACTGATGTAAAAGAATTCTGCATTATTCTCCAATGCCCTCCTGAAAATCTTAATAATTTTATTTTTAAGGAAAACTGTAATCCATAAAAGTCTATGATCTTTTAAAGTGTATTTGTCTTTTAAGCCTGTGTAATCTTGGCAGATATCTGGGGTAAAACAAACAAGTAAAGCAAGTGGTGATCATAAAATTCACTTTGGGTTCTTGAACAGTGTTTCCAGACCCTGAATTTTCCAATTCTGAAAAATTGTGTGATTTGGATAAAAGAATAAACTCATACATGCCTTCTAATCCTGGGACTCAGTTTTCAAGTTTTCTTCTGTACCATTCTTCCAAATAACTTAAAATCACAAAAATAGTTGAGATTTTCTCACTCAGCATGATTTTATGATTGAAGTATTAGAAAAAAATAGGAGATGCACAGCAAATGTCAGGAGATGACACCAGACAGAATGTGCTCATTTATCTTACCAAGTCAGCCAGACCTCTTGTATGTGCCTGCAGCTTATGGTGAGCTCCTCAGAGCTGATCAAAGACACATTTTAACTCAAGATAGATTTGACTGAAATTTATATTATAATAATTTCCTTTTTAAACTGGGAGAAACAAGGTGATGGCATGAAGCAGAGGGGGGAAATAGAAGTTTCTTTCCTCACACTGTCCTTTGCAGGAAGGCGCTTCCGTTCAATCTCTTTGTCAATTAATCCACTGACTGAGAGGATTGCCATAAACTCTGCCCAGGCTCCTCTCATCCCTAGGAAGTTCTATTTTCCACCACCTGGAGCCCTGGCAAACCCTTGTCTGAGCACCTGGCTTCCAGCTGTGAGGCTCTCCCCTCTCCTCCCTGCCATGCCCTTGACACTGAGTTTCTGTCTCTGGCTCTGTAGGGAAAGACTTGGTCCCTCTCCACAGACAGTATAGCTCAGCCTGGCTGTTCCTTTTTCTGAGAAGAACAGAACATAAAGCAATAAAAAAAAATATGGCTTCATGGTATTGTGCTTTCATTGGTAAGTGAAATTTAAATTTGTTTTAGAACAGGATTTTTCCTCCTCTTTCATATGCAATGATATACAGAAAATGCATGTAAAGGTATTGTTTTCAGGAATTTCATTTGCACCAAATGAAACACAAAAATTTCTAGTTATGTCCTAGGTCAACTGGGAGTTTTCTTGCTATGTAAACCTACAGGTATATAAAAATGGGATCTGAGATACACCTCTGTCCAGTCAACACTTTGACAAGGAATTAGTGACAGAAGTGAGGTGCATCAGGTGATTCTTCTCACCCATGGTGGTGATTGCTGACATCATGTGCATTCTTCCTGAGCCTGGACTACACCAATCAAGGCAATTTTGACTAACACAGAGATGCTTCACACATATGGCCTTCTTCAGGTGATGCAAATCAGCTAAAATTTATATGTGGCTTTGTTCTATGTGGGTCCTGTACTGTTGTGTGCAGGAAATAACAGTGGAAATGACTCTGAAACAAACATTGGTCATCCAGTGTGTTGCTTTCTTTCTATCTGTCTTCAGTTTAACCTAAGTTTGTGATGTCTATTCTGAATGATCCCTCCATTTCATTTCTCTAAGAGCTGTAAGGTCTGTGCTTGGACTGAAGAGAGAAGGGGGAAAAAAGGGTAAAACTGTTTGGGAGGGTGAATGTACACAAAAGCTTGTGAGTCTGGATGCTGAAATCTTTAGTATTAGACTGGAGTAGAGACTCTTTTTTCCCTAGACTGGCATATAGTGATTCCATGTGTTTGAGTGCAAAGCAGAAATCATCCCCAAATGCCTGTTTTTAAGATATGCACGTATGTTCAGTTGTCAGGGAATAAAATTCAAAAGATGAATTTTTCTGTAGCTTTGAAGAGGAGCACCTCGGTGAGTGCTGAGTTGTGCCGCACAGATCCAGCTGTGCGCTTGGGGGAATGCTGGTATGTCCTCTCCTGCTGTTCATTTATCACTGATCCTGTGCTGCAGACAGCTCTGAGATGCCATTGCTAATGTGATCTGCTCAGAAGATGGGAAGCCTGGCGTAGGATGCACTTAGTCAGGCAATTATCCTTGTTGGGGCTCCACAGCTTCTTGGCAAGGGCTGTTGTGTCTTGTCCATTACGGCTGGAGCCGGTCTGAGGGAGCGATAGTGATTTAAAATAGACAGCAGAGAGAATTGAGAGGAGTTGGAATAGTGTAGTTCACCATTCTTCATCCCCAATATATTTCACTTTTAATTCTGTATGTACAGGTCTCCTTACCGTGTGTTTTTGAACTCCCAGTGGCACAGGAATGTTTCGATGCATCTTGCGACCATCCATTTTTTGTTTTGTGGTTTCTTTACATTTTAGTAAACCTCTTCCCTTTCATTAGAGGAGGCTGACATAAAAATAATATTTTCAATATGCTGTTTTTATTTATCTACATTCTGTCATGATATACTTTGATGTAAGTTTTTAATTTTGCTTCAGCTTTCAGCTGCTGTAGCAGTTACTGCTAAGGGTCAGCAAGGAGGTTAGCCACAGTAGCACAAAACAATTTCCTGTGCTCACAGCTCAGGTAGCATTTGGATGTGGATTAAATTTTACCACATTTTCCAGTGGCCAGACACAATTATTTCTAATGAGCTTTAAATTGCTTCCAGAACATGTATTTCAAAACTTAGTGTAGTAATCCATTCAGTGTCAACTTCATAAGATAACAGGTCTTCTTCAAAATTTTGGTTAAACGGATTCTTGCAGTCTAACAGGTATTTCTCAGCAACAGCTGAGCTTGGCAGTGGCGTGCTCAGTGCTCTGAGCAGCACTGCTCTGCCCTCCTCATTCCTGGAGTGGTGGTTCCACAATATATTGTGCTGCATTTCTAACTTGTGTTTCAGAATCGCTTTCTTTCAGCAAATTTATCTTGGTGTTGGACACACTCATTGTGCTGATTTGAGAGCTTTTCTGCACATTTTGTAGTTATGGAAGCCTTAAAACACTTTTTGAAGCTCTCTCTCATCTTTATGATTCACATTTTCCTTTTTTGTCTGGGCACTTCTTTGCACTGCCCAGCATTCTAAATGCCTGAAGTGTAGCTCAAGCCATCTTTATGGGCAGTGGTGAATAATAAAAATAGGAAAGGAGGAGAGGCAAAACCTGCTTTTCTCTATAAATATGATAAGTTCTCACAACCTTTGTTTAATCTCACCAAAGTCTTCATCTAATTCACACATGTTAAAATATGATTCAGGTACATTATTACCATCCAAAGTGTTTATTGGTTTGAAATTGGTTAGAAGAAGCCCTGCTGCAATGAACTCAGCAATAAGGAAATCATTCTTTGTTACAGCTTCTCCTACATGAAAAACACGTTCAGTCTCCTGTGAAAATTTAAAAGTTTAATAAAGGACAATAGGAGACAAGGACATGGAGCAAAGGTTATTATGGCAGGTGCATCTTGGCACTCAGCCAAGACCACACTGTTACCTTTGGGGATACCCCTTAAATACCTTTTCCCCTACATCAGCCTGTTGCATATTCATAGACCCTTATGCCTATCCATAAATAGTTTACATATTCCAGGAACTATTTTACATGGTCCCTCTTTGGGTCCGCCTTTTTAGAGCATGCATGTTTCTTGGCTGTGGTTTTGGCTCCTTTATCACTTCCAGTTTGGGCCTTGGTCCACACTTTCTTCAGATGGTGAGTGCTGATAGTTGGCGTATCTGTAGCAGGTGTCCTCATCCTGTGTTCATTGGATGTTATCCCATCCAAGCAGGCATTTTAACACAAGCATAGCTATTTCACTACTATGTCTAAGCTTAATTAACAACAAAAATAAAAATGATATCTTTAAAGAAAAATTACTTTTACATCACACATATAAAATCCATTTTAATATTTGCAAAAAGCCAATATGTATGTATAGCATCCTGTAAAAGCAATGAAAGAGAAGAGCTGAGGGGAAATCTGTGTGTGCTGACATCTCCTGCATCCAGGGGAGGGAGGGAAGGGGTGGCTGTGGGTCCTGAGCCTGGGGACATTCCCTGGAGCCCCAGCAGCCCAGACTGCTGTTGGCTGCCTTGGAACTTCCCTCTGCACAGACACCTTTTTCTTCCAGCACCTTTGGTTGTACTGAGGAGTCTTTCAGTAAGTAGCTCATTAAATTGGCAGCCAAATTCAAGCCTGTATTTCCTCTCCAGCAGTTTCACCAATATCTTTTAAAACCCCTTTCATATTCCTATCAGAATTTTGTATCACCCCTGAGTCACAGAGAGTTCTTAATTTGTGTGACATTGCCATGAAGTGCAGGGCAAAACTTTGGGTTAAATGAAATTACTGAGAATTTTGAAAGCCAATGTATTTTAAGGTAGTGAGATGCAATTTCTCCCACAGCAAGAAGAAATTGGTGCAAGTTGGATTTTTTCATTTGATTTTTAACTCAGTAGTAGCACAGGGACTTCAGTGATTATCTCTACAGAGTTGTTGTTTTGATAGGAGCTATGAATTTCAAAAACAATTTTTGAATTAAATATGTCAAAAGTCACTTTTATGTTGAATTAATTTCTTTAAATGGTTTCTTTTAATAATAGGAGTTTATAAAATTGTATTTTGGTCTTCCACTACAGGGATTATAAATGTAAGCATATCCTCAGTAGCTGAGGAGTTGTTCTTGACCTGATTCCAAGTACCTCCATAAATTAGTTTATGTTCAGTAGTATCCATCGTGTATAAAAATATTCCCCTGAAGCTCCTGCTAAATGTTACAAGGAGATCATTCTCTTTTTTTACCTACTCAGGCCTGGCACTGTAGTTCATATTTTGTTCAATAAATGCTGAAACACTGCTCTGCACTGGTGCCCTGATGGCGGCGGGGTGGGGAGTGGCACCACCAGTCCCTCAGCACAGCTGCTCTCGGAATTGGCTGCTCCCACCCTTGGGCCCTTTGGAGATGGATCCATGAGCACAGGACACTTCTCCTGTTCTCCTGCAGCTTTTACTCTCACACAAGACTCAGGCTCCTCAGTGCCTCTGGGGAGGGACAGCCCCGTGTTCCCCTGCTCCCTTCCTGCACCCAATCCCTTCTGCTCATCAAGGGGTTTTAATTACAGGGTGGTTTTTTTTTGAAGTAATGAAAGTGATGGAACATCAGCAGTTGAGGATACTTCCTAGAATTCATGTTCCCAGTCTAAGGGGTTCCTAGGGTTTTTCCAGCTTCTTTCCTCATCATCCATATTTTATCTCAGCTTGCAGTTAATTTCCATATTAAGTACATAATTGCCTTCTTGACAACTCCTGAGCTCTTTCATTGCTTTTTACACCAAGTAGTTGAAGGACCTGTGGCTGCAGGATGTAATGCTTCGACGGCTACAAACTCAAGGCTCTTCCTTTCCGAGATCCAGAACTTTGCTTGTTTCTGAAGCCAGGTATATATTTGTGTTAGTGAAGTTGACATTTTCAACAGAGAATTTAATAGTGGAAGAGCAGCTCAGGTTAATTTACAGCACTCTTGCTTTTCTGTCTTGTTTGTGCCCTGAGAATTTTACTCTTCAACAATGGTTTCCAAAACCAGTGTCTGTCTTCCCACTTGGTCTCACAGACAGTTTTGTATTTAGTTTTATTTTTTTCCCCACAGAATTTGAAGTTCATTGATCTTCTCAGTAACTACACCAGGACTTGTCAAAGACATTAATTGTAATTAAGATTATTTGTCTGGGATGTATTAAATAGTACACTGTAGGAAGCTAAATGGAGTTTAAGTTTTTGTAAGTGAAATCTCTTATTTATGTAAAGTATTAAAATAAATTAATATTCAGGTACACTATAAGACTTTTTTCTTTTTTTTTGCTATGTTTTACTTTTCAAAGACCTTTTAGATTCTGCTTCTGTTTAGTAACAGAGATTTAACACCCTTTGGAACTAGTTTCTGTGCAGCAACAATGTCTGGAATGGTATGTCTTCCCCAGTTACCCTGTGTTCCTGACTGTAGCATTTGAGATAAGAGAGGTGCTGCAGCGCCATTTCCAAATGTGAAAACCATTCTGGATTCTCATTCATAAATTAGTTTTTGTTTAATTAGGAAGGCTTGATTTTATTTTGTGATCATCTTTCCTAGCTAAATATTTGCTTTCCTCTTCTCTTCTGTAATTCTAATTTACCATTCCAGCTTCTTACAGACCCCAGTTACTTTTTTAGAGCATATTACCTGACTGTATTCCCAGTCGGTTTTGGTTTTTTTTTTTTTTTTCATCTACTTTTCTTTTACACCCTAATGCATAAATTCCCTTGCATAAATTCACCACTTGCTAGAAGTGGTGACCAACACTAGTGTTTTAAACAGTAGCTTATGCCTTTCTACCCTACATCAGGTGACACCAAATGGGTGGTACTTCAGTGCATTAGGTGTTTGGAAACAATGTTTTCCTTTCATTTTTTTAATTGCATGATGTAAATTTGTCATTGCTGGTAACCAGTAGCATTAAGAGAAAGAACTGAAATGAGGCAGGGAGATGATTTGCAGGTGGGAATTTGCTTGGATGGGAAGGAGAGCTGTGCAGAGGCTGACCCACTTTAAGGTTAGGCCTCAATATGTGTTAAATGATGCTCCATCTGTGCAATCTCAAGCAAGGTTTTAGGGCATTTTTTAATTGCCTACTATAAAATCACAACTGCATTGTCATAACTCCCGCTCCCAGCAGGCAATGTTTGGGTTGTGAACCAGTACAGGTACTGCCCACTTAGCTCAGTGCTCCTTGATCCAAGCTGTCATCACAGCCAGGACAGCACGGAGAGCAGAGGAGCCGAGCATCTCATTGTGGGCTGTTCTTAATGAGAATCCTTTCAAAAACCTACAGCTTTGTGGTATTTTCCTCTGGTTAAAATTGCCAAGAATGATGAGTAGTAACAAAGGCAAGTCTGGCACTTGGGTTCTGTGCAGACCAGGTTTGTCCAGGTCACATCCGAGGGCTCAGTTGAGTCAGGCTGCTTCATGGTGGGCAAGAGCTTTGGCTTTGCTGTGCTCTTGCACTATTTTAGCTCACTTTCATTAATTGCCTTAGGTTTGAGAAAGACTGTCATGAAGACAAACTCCCTCTGGGGTGCTGTGAAGATGAGCATTAAATTGTTACAAGGTACTAAGAAAACATGGTAATGAGACCTTGTGAGCACAGGAATCTGTACAGAGGATTGCACTGGGATCTGCTGCACGATGGATCCAAAAGTCATTACTGCTTGTTAATAGCAACAAAAATATTTACCAGTTGCTGTTATTTTTATATTATAAACATGGAGTTGAATTAAAAAGTCATTCCCATCGGTGACTGGTAAAACAGAGGCTTTTGAAAAGGACATGTTAGCTTTCTGAGGAATACATTTAGGGTGTGTATCTGTCAGCAAGGGACCCGAGAGACCATTCTGGTAGTGGATCAAAACCAGGTTTTGCTGTGGCTGAGGCATGAGAAACTACAAAACCATGTGTTGCAACTCTGTTCAGATTGAGGAATTCATGCTGATAGACCCAGTCATGGTCTGGCTGTACATCAGTGGCAGGGATTAGGAGCTTTTAATTTTAATTTTGCATACTAATTGCTTGGTGGCTTTTAAACTCTAGTCATGCTTACTTAACAGATCTTTTACATCTTTTGCATCTTTACATCTTTTACATATTTCTTCCAAATAGTAATGAAAATAGAGGCAAAAAATAAGTTTAGATAGTGCCATCAAAATATTTTAGATTTGCAGCTGCTTAAATAAGTCAAGTCCCTTCCTTCCTTCCTTCCTTCCTTCCTTCCTTCCTTCCTTCCTTCCTTCCTTCCTTCCTTCCTTCCTTCCTTCCTTCCTTCCTTCCTTCCTTCCTTCCTTCCTTCCTTCCTTCCTTCCTTCCTTCCTTCCTTCCTTCCTTCCTTCCTTCCTTCCTTCCTTCCTTCCTTCCTTCCTTCCTTCCTTCCTTCCTTCCTTCCTTCCTTCCTTCCTTCCTTCCTTCCTTCCTTCCTTCCTCTCTCTTTCTTCCTTTCTTTCTTAACATGTAATCAGATCCTCTCTCATGGGATCAAGTTCATCTGCTGAAAGTCAAGGGCATTTCCATCAGTTTCTCTCCACTCAAATCTGCCTTATGTGGAAATTATGTCAGCTTTGGTGTCTTCAAGTTGAACAGGGACAACCACTTTGACAATGTACTTCAGGCCTGTGTCAAAATGCTGTTTTCAGTATCCCACAGTGACCTGCTAGTAAGCAATTACTCATCTTGGGAGTTTTTATGTGAAATATGAAATAATACCACCACAGGCTTTGTATTGGTATAATGAGAGGGATCTAGAACAGCTCAAATGCAGTTTTCAGTTCACTTATATGAATTTATTTATATAGTGACATCTGAAATACAGGTATGACTGAAGTGCCATGTGAAACAAGAGCTTTTTGAGAACTCCCGCTAGGCTTGTAAAAGAGAGAAATGCAATTTTTTTTTTCCATTTCTATACTTGCAAACCCATTTTGTTTCCTGCATGCACTGTAAAGCATCCTCATATATCCAGCTACTCTGCAATTAGTTTCAATCTGTGAATTGTCACTGCACTGTGTATTCCCCATAAACTGGGAAACTTTAAAATTAAAGTACACCATGTTCCCACTTCTCCACAGGAAAACAGCAGATCTTACATAATATCTGCCTGAATTCAAACTGTGACTTTTTCTTTGTGATACTTTCATTCAGAGCTGTCCTTGTCTTGTAGGAGGGGACAAATCCAGGGTAGTTAAAGATGGTAACACTCACGTTTATTTTTGCTCATAAAGAAAGACATAAAGAAAGTCCATGGAAGTGGTAAGTTGCTCTCAGTTAAGTCAGTGTATGGTCTGTATAGTCAAACATGCCTAATGGGAACATTCCCATATATCCAATGCTTAATTCCCTAAACAAGAATCCTTAAGAGGAAGATGATGGTTGGATTGGGCTGGTGGGCTCAAGCCGGGACCTGTGCCAGCACACAGCCTGTTAAAGGAGCTCATTTAGGCACAAAAACAAGCGTCTCTCTGAGGTGGCTTGGGTTGTGATAAATCTTGGTGAGGTGAGGTTTCCTGCAGAAGGCAAGACACAGCTGGAGTCCTGAACAGAGCCATCCCACTCTTCCTGGACTGGGAGCTGTGGCAGATAGCAAAGCACTCGAGTGGGTTTGGAATATCCTGAGCTTATTATTTTAAACTAATAGCAAGTTATATCCAATGGTAAATTTGAAAAGTTGAAATCTACTGAAGACAAGAGAATATTTTGTCTTTCAAAATATTCTGATTTATTGGCTAGTTTAGAATTTATCATCTCATCAAATCTGTAAGATCATTCTTGTGTCATCTATTAATACTGTTAATATTAGTCAATGGTAGTATCAGTATTTTCTATGAATGTGTACTCCTTTTTTCAGTAATGTCCAAAACAAAGCCACTCTTATAACTCATTTTTTGAAGTGTCTCACCCAGGATCATATGAGTTCCATTGCCTGTTTAGAAGTAACATCTTAGTCTGTATTCTGACCTCAGTATCTGAAGGACTCGCTGCAGTAGATAGGAATTGCTTTTACTTGGCTACAGAAAGAATTTAAGTATTTAGATAGCTCAGGTTTTCAAGGCAGCACATTCATGTGTATCTTCAAAAAAAATAATAATATTTCAAACAATGGAAGATGTTGAATTTTGATGTTTGGAATTTGGAAGACACTTGGATTTTGAATAGCCAAAGAATGTGACTCTTTGGTTACTGGATAAATTCTTTTAAACCTGTAGATTTTTACAGAGAGTGTTTTTATACAAGCCTGAATTTTTAAACTTATTAATGTGCCTCTCCTGGAATCGTACTGAAAACTCATGCATTTGTTATACAGAAGAAAAATATTAATGTGTGTACAAGTATCTGTGGGGTTATGTTTTATTTGATCAGCATTGCTATTGTGTAAATAATGCTTGTTCTGCACAGCTGTGATGTGATTTGAGGAATGTAAAAGTATCTGCCCATGGAAAAAAGAAACCAGTTACTCAGTACTTCCTGAAAACACTTCAGGGGAGAATCAGAGCCACAGAAGCACACCTGGTATGATAAAGCACAGCATCCAATTGCAGTTCACTGAATTCGTTTGCACTGTTTAATTAATGATTTTGAACCAGATGCCTGTCCAATATTTGGGGTTTGGGCTGGGGAGTCCTAGTCTAAAGTAATTTGGAATATGGAGAAGGAGACAGCATTTGAAGGAAGAAAAAATAAATCATGCAGTTACGTTCTGGTCACCTTGGAATACCCTGCAGTTTCTGCCAGGGAAGCTGTTCAAACCCTTCAGTCAGGTTTCTTGATTAGGGGAGTTCTTGCGGGAAGGACCAGGAGCCCACACCATGAGCGTGTGGAGATGTGGCTGCAGGAGCTGCTGCTGCTGCCCCGGGCCTGCAGGAGGGCAGAGGCACTGAGGGGTTCTCGCTCTGCTAAATACACCCGGGCAGCACTTCGGGAGGGGATCCTCTGCTAAATACACCCAGGCAGCACTTCGGGAGGGGATCCTGGGATCCTCTGTAAAATACACCCAGGCAGCACTTCGGGAGGGGATCCTCTGCTAAATAAACCCGGGCAGCACTTCGGGAGGGGATCCTCTGCTAAATACACCCAGGCAGCACTTGGGAGGGAGCACTGCGAGGGGGAGCGGGCAGGGAAGGGCTGAGCCGCAGCACGAGGAGTGTTCAGGTCATTCTGCTCTAGAACAAAACCCATGTCCCCGTTATCCCGAGTGCTTTGTCGCAGTGGTGATGGCACGACGGCTCCTGCCCGTGGCTGGCCCTGCAGGTGGGTATTCTGCCTGAACCTGACCTTGGCCAGCTCAGCAAGCCATGACCTGGGCTCTGCTATCCTCCACACCTCTTCCATGGGACACACTGGTTATGTTCATTTCCATAATTCACTGGCATACCATGTTTACTTTTAACATCTCTTTGAAAAGCAAATGGAACTAACTAAAAGGGGGAGAAGAAAATGTAAAAGCTAAATAAGCTTCAGCTTTCAGGTGTTCTATTTATTTTTCCCTCTCAAAAAGTGTTGATCTCTCACTCAAGGCAGGTAGGAGGAGTAAGAAAATTGTGTCTTTCCAGTTTTAGCTTCAAACTTTTGTGGTTTAGGCATATGGGAGTTTAATTATCAAAAATCATTGATTTTTTTTTTTTTAGGAACATTTTAGAAAACTTATATACTCTATAATGCCTAATGTTAACAGCTCACTTTTTTTATCATAAGCCCTAGATTTGCTTATCCAATGCTCTCCTTCAGTTCCTATCAATGTCCTTACAGCACAAAAAAAGAAGTACAAACATACAAGGCCAAAACACTGTGCAGTCTCCATCCTTGGAGATATTCCCAAATACTGGAAAAAGTCCTGAGGGACCTGTCTGGTGCTGACCCTGGTTTTAAGAGGAGGTTGGATGGACAATGGTCTCATTTGGTTTCTGCCTCCATCTTTAGGATCCCGCTGGTCTTTTTCACTTGTTTTCATGTTAGCTCCCCAAGACATGTTTTGGTTGTGTCCAAATGCCTGTGCTTACTTCCCATGATTAGTCAGCTGAAAAAGGCTTCATTTGTTTTAAATTTCCATGTTGCAGTGACAAACTGATTATTTTTCCTTAATATCATGTATCAAGAATTAATATTCAAGTCAGCCATTAAATTCTTCATTTGTGTTAAAGAAATGTTATTTTCCATACTGCTGTAATGACATGTCCAGAAGAACTATTGGACAGTTTATGGCTCTTAATGTTGATTTGATTTTAATCATCTCAATAGTCTCACCTGTCACTGTATTTCCTAATTTTCTAAATGTTTTATCCCTTTTAAAATGTTGGTATTTGGGACATTATTAATTATCAGACAGTGAAATATAAATTTACTTCCTCTGTGTTATTTGGCCATATACAACCTTGTGAGTAGATTCAAGCATTGCCTTTTTCACTGAATTGTATCAGTGCCACAAGAACATCTCAGAATAGTAGGGCTCAAGGCTATAAGCCATGTGAGGGGAAATTGTGTTTTAAACTGATTAGAACACACAAGTCATTTTCAGAAATGTTTATATAAATTAAATAGCTGTCTTTTTTATTTTAAAAATTATATACAAGGAGATCACTTCTCTTTCACAGAAAAAAAGTATGTGACATTTTTCTCCATTCTCTTTATGTATGTGAAACCTTTGAGACTATCATTGCAGTCAGGTGTAGGACAAACATTCCCCAAATTCTTTTTCCTGAGGAGTGCTCATTCTGATCCTGAGTAAATACCTTTCTTGATTCCCCACTTTATAAGGAATATGTATCCCTTCTGAGGCACCTCACTGCAAATCAGCTGTAATAGAAGCCCTCATCCCCGCTTTTATTGGGAGGATAAACACTGCAGCAGTTCCCTTCCAAAGTGTTTACCTGGCTTTCTCACAGCTGACTCAGTGGATCAGAGCCTTTTAAGGCAGTCTGCCTGGCATTTTGTCACTAATCTCTGAAAAGCTTTTCTAATTCTCATATGATTAATAGTATAGGATGCTATTCATTGAGGAAAAAGTAAAACATTTTTTTCTGTCTTGCTGCCTAATTTAGATGTTAAATTGCTAAATCTATTTACTTTCCAGCTTTAGTCTCAAAGGCAAATAATGCCAGTATTGAACTACAAGCAGTTGACGGACAAAGAAAATACCACTTAACTCCCTCTCCTTGCCAAACCAAAATCTTTTAATTTGCAGAGATTCAGCAATGTCATTAAACTACTGAAAAACAATTTCCTTCCAGCAGGTTGTTGTCATATTGCTGAGACCAAAAGGCATCATCAAGTCCTCTGAGGTCTTGATGTCTCTTCTAAAAAACAATATAACCCATTCTAAGATACATGCTCAACCTGCAATTGAATGAGCTGATGGCTGATTGGAATTGCATACAGGAGGCAAAACCACACAGATAACAGAGAAGTGCAGGTAAGGCCCCAAATCTGAAATGAACACCTGCTAGCAAAGCAGAAACCCAAGGGACTGGTGACTGGTGCCACAGTTGCCATCCATGTCCTCGGCCGGTCCCTGTCCCCAGCTGGTCATCAGGGAGGTGCAGAGGGCTCCGTTTGCCTGACAAAGCTGCTGAAGTGCTGCTGCTCCCTGATGACACACCCAGAGCTGGAGGTGGTGCCTGTGTAACCATGACCTGCTCGCTTGGTGATCCAAATGATTTGTACACAGGGCATGGAGCTGAGTGGACCAGAAGTGAGAAGCATGGTTTGACTGCATTTTTCCTGATTATACCAAGATTTTTCTCTGTTTCCTTTGTAATTATATCTTTATTCTGTCTTCTCACCCATTTATCTGTCCATAGCCTAGAGCTGGTAGCTCCTCATTGCTCCTGTTTGTTCTATTTATTTGGTTGGCTTGTCTCACTAAGATTTAGTGAGAACATTGTTCTGCAAAGCACAGGGTTCCACATGCCCAAAAGAGTCATTCAAGGGAGTTTGCTTGACACTCCCTGTCTGCAATCAAAAGGAAAAATGAGCATAGGGAAGCATATTTGATATATAGTTATGGGCAAATTTAAGTAGCTCTTAACACTCCTATCAGATTCTCATGAGCAAATGATAGCGTAGACTGTCTGCTGTCCTGCTAAAATCACTTACTGTCGAGTGTAAAATACCTACTTGCACAGTATCAGCATGTTTAGAACTACTGCTGTTTTGTAAAGTGATGATAGTGATTTACTTTGTATTATTCAATTTAAAAAGAAATAGAGTTAAGCACTGGTTAGGAAATACAGCAGAGCCCTCCTATGAAATATGTATTTTAAAATCTCTCACTTGTTGTTATTGATGGTGATTCAATTCCACCATGCAATTGCATTGCATTTCTAGTTTATATGCAGGACTGTTTTGGTTGGGAATACAACAGTACCAGGTTCTGCGGCCTTGGCTTTGTTAACACTCACAGCTTTGGACTCAGCTCTGTTCCAGCAATGTCCTGCCCTCTTGTACCATTGAGTTCAGCCCTCAGAAGCTCATGGGTCCTGTGGAGACAGAGCTGAGAGGCTCCAGCTCATTTTTGTGAGCTGTTAGGTGACTCCCAGCTCCTGCTGCTGAGCCAGCTGGTTGCTTTGGAAGATCAAGCCTTAGGAGACCACTTCTCTGGCTAAATGTCCATTTAGTGTTTCCTCCAAAACACCCTTAGCAAGATGCTGTTTAGATTTAGATTGTGAAGGGTTAATAGTGTCAGCACAGAGCTCAAGGAGTTAAATAGACACAGATCAAAATACTCCAGTGTCTAGAGGGATGTGTTTAAATGAACACTGCAAGGTTGGCAGGCCTCCAAATTAGCATAGCTTAAAGAATTCAAGGTACATTTAATTGGATCCTTCTAATCCCTTTTCCCTTAGAATGAGCATTTTAACAGTTTAATTCCTTTTGCAACCCCCACATCCCTTACTCCAGTGGCCCATCTAAAATAAATACTGTGAACTATAAAAGGCCTAGAGAAGTTCTTGCTGAAGCTAGTGGCAACAGGATGTAGCCCTCAACACTCCACTCATTCGGATGGGATGTTTGGAATTGCAGAGGGTATCAGGGCTAAGCTTGGCACCCAGCAGGTTCAGCTGCTGCCTGCACAAGGAGCTTCAGGGGCTGCGTTGGGATGGAGTTGGCAGCTGTGGAACAAGGGTTACAGGGTGGGAACTGGAGGCAGCACAGGGGGCTGTGTCCGGGTGCCCAGGGAGTCCCTTGGGTGCCAGCTCAAGGAGGTGGCAGTGGGCAGGGGATGACACTGACACTGCCAGAGCAAGGCAAGGGAAGAGTGCATGAGAACCACAGGCCAGGACACTGCTTTTAATGGATTTAATACACTTTAGCCACTTCAATTACTCATTAGTGAGTGAACTGACTAACTGGCTGTTCGTGATGACCTTTTTACTGCCTTTAATGACCCTTGTTCAGTGTTTGGCACCTGACATGGACTATAAGCTCCTTGGGGCACAGAAACACTGGGAAACCCTTCTTGAGGAAAGCCTGGATAACAGCTCTATTGGGTTTAACCTTTTCTTCTCAGTAGGCAGATGAAACTAGAATTTTAGTTTCCAGGAATCCGCAGTCTTTTGAATGTGAAACTGAATACCAGTAAAATGTCAGCCCTCATCCTGCCAGAGGATGAGCAGCCAGTGTTCATACAGTGCTGAATGAGGCTTGCTGCAGTTACAGGATCCTTCATGTAGATATCCCACGACATGGTATAACATGAATAACCAGTTCCCTAACAGCAAAGGGGCCTTAGTAAAAGCAGTCTTCAAAGCTGCCCAGCCCCTCTGCCAAAACGGGACTGGGTGATTTATCATCTAGCCTAATGTCAAATAGATTAAACTTGAGGTCTCGAAGTACTGTGAAATGTCATTATTAGTTTTTGTTTTTATGGAAACAATTACAAAACTGTTTCATTTTTTACACAGATACAATTGTCTCCTCCAGCTGCTGAGCTACTTTAGACTACATTGTCATCTGCTTCTTCAGGCACTAAAGACAAGAAGACTCTCACAGAGGTAGAGATATTTCACAGGATGGAGAAAGATTGCTCCACTTCATGCAGCAGAACCCAGAAGTTCTACACCAGGTGAATTCACAGCCTTTTCTATGGGGTATTACTATATTTCTGAATTCTCCTGGGTTTTGCGGTACTTAACATCACGTAGCAGTGGCTATTTAGTGACAGAACAAATGTCCCCACTCTGGGATGCAACCCCTGAGTAGCTTCAGCTGTGTTCTCATGACAACCAAGGACTGAAGGTATTTTTTGTCACACTGAACAGTGTAGGCCCTGTACTTGTCTGTACAGCATCTTACAACTGAGTGTTTCATTTTTGCTGATAAAAAAAATGTATGTGAGATCATCAATACATTTCTATAGACAAATGGGAAGAAAAGTCTCTAAAGTATTTTAGGAGGAAGAAGAAAAAATTCTGGCATTGAACTACACATTTTGGTAATGAAATGTGCAAAGTGAATGTCTATATGCTGCCAAGTTTGAATATTTTATTTTACAGTAGATGACTCACTGGAATTTTTTTCTATTAAAGGTAAATACAATAGAAATTAAATCTCATGCTTCTGAAAAGGAAGTGGCCTCTGTAGTGCTTAGGAGAGATTGCCCCTTCTCAACTCCCTCAGGTTTTCACAGCCCAAGTGCATTACAGAGAGACCAAGATGTTCATAGCTACAGATCTCCCCATGCCACATGCCCTTAAATTCTCACTAAACTATTTGGAAATGCTTATTTACAGGAATCTAATGCGGTGGCATTTAAGGAGGTGTGTTTCACCGGTCAGGAGGCTTTTAATCTAACTAAATGCAAATGACGAGTGTGATCATTTGTGTTTCCCTGCTAGCTGGGCGTCATTTGTAAAAAGCCTGGCATGCAGTCACCAGTTTTTGTTGGCATTTGCTTGCTGTTCTAATTGAAGGTGAAAAGGAACTAATGGTAGCTAATATAATCCTGGCACTAAATTCCAAGAATATTAATGGTGTTTATTATTGACATCATTACCAGAATAGGATGATTCCCTTGTCATATTACAGGTTCTTATGTTTTACACGCCTGACAGGGGTTTCCTGGAAGCAGCAGTCAGCGTTTGGGGCTGTTGGATTACTCCACACTGCACCTCACGTGCAGTGATTGAAGGGGCAGAGCAGCAGGCTGGTCCATTTATGGCAGTCCTGATGTAATACTTTGTCTGTTAATATGCAGTAATCTTTCACTTTACAGCATATGACTAGGCAGCGATCTGTCTTTATTAACTTCAGATTCTGCGGAATACGTTATATTTATTTTGAATGCAGGCTTTCACATACTCTTTTAAATATTAATGGCTGGTCTCCAGCAGTCAGCATAAATATGATTTGCATTAGCACTAGTCATATCATATTGAGTGCCTTTGATGTCAACTATTCAGGGTACTAATATCTGACATCATCTCCCGAGGTCACTGACAACTTTGACCTTTATTCTCATGCACAGTTTCTATGGTCTCAGAAGCTCTTTTGAATTGATTTGAAATTTTGACTCTTCCCTTTATGAGGCAGTAAAATTGATAATTATTCAGATGGGAACTGAGTACTGAGCGAAAAATCAATTCCACCCGCTCTCTGCTGCGTATAAAATTACTTCTGAGTCTGCCGGACTGAACGGATGGCCAAGGTAAAAGCAGCAGGCAGGAATAGTGGAGAGGATTAGCTGGACAAAACTAATAGCCTAAAGGGATGGCTTTGGAGATGAGGGAGTGTGTCGGTTGGGGGTTATTATTAGCAATGATGGGACTCATTGATCATATGTTTACATCAGGTTTCCATTGGGTTATAAATCAGCCCTGAATAGAAGCGGAACCCAGGGCCTGGTGCACTACCGGGGGCACGACGTATTAGATTATTCTCACTTTCACACTCGGATGAAAAGTGAGACATTGATTATTCATTGGCTGGCCATTAAACACTGGGTTTATGGACGATTTGACTATCATAGAAGCTAATGAACAAGATTGCTGCTTCCTAACCAGCGGTTTCAGTTTTCAGGACATCTGTTTGGTCTCAGTAATGCATAACCCTGTTAAGGAGCGGGTCACAGACGCTTAACGGCGCTGAAAACCTGCGGCCTGCTGCCAAACTGTGCTGCACTTTGGGGGTTTGGCGGCTCGGTACCTGCGCCGCTGGCGCGCCCCCTGCATAGTTCCCAGCCGGGGCTCGGGGCTGCCGTGAGGCTCCGGCGGCAGCCGGACAACGACCCGGCCCCGCTCGGGCCCCGCAGCGTCGCCGGTGTGCCCCGGGCCGTGCCGGGCTGCGCCGGGAACTCGGGCAGCGCCGGCCCCGCGCCCCCGCCCATCGTGCCCGGGGCAGGGCAGCGCCTCCGCCGGCCCGGCACAGCCCGGCACAGCCCGGAACTGCCCGGCACTGCCCGGAACTGCCCGGGGTGGGGGCCGGGGCCGAGCGGCCGCCTCGCCGGAGGAGAAGGCGGCGGGCGGTAGGTGCGGGCCGGGCCCGCGGGCAGCGAGAGGGGCTGGGGCTGGGCAGGGGCGGTTCTGCGGGCCCGGGGCCCTCTCGCAGCAGGAACCGCCGACCGCCCGGCCGCGAGTGCGGGTGTCCCGCTGTCCTGTGGCATCGCTATCATCATCATCATCATCATCATCATCATCATCATCATCCCCATCATCATCATCATCATCATCCCCATCACGCCCACGCTGCCCAGCGGGGCGGTCGCGGTGCGGCCGCTGCGGACAGCGCGGTGTGACGCGGCCCCGAGCAGCGGAGCTGTGGGATCGCCCCCCTCGATCCTACCTTGATCCCTCACGTGTGACCCGCAGCAGCTCGGGGGCTTTAATGGGTTGACGTGACTGTATGAAGAGGGAGCAATAGAGAACATGGAAGTGAAACAGCTCCGTAATGCTCAGGAGCAAATTTCGGCATCCCTGGGAAACTCAGCAGTGGCTGTTCGCTCTGGCCGGCTTTTGCCGTGCCCGGGCTCGTAGCCCCGGGCGAGCAGCCTGAGCTCCATCTGCATATATCCACTTGGTGAGGGGATCTTACAGCCACTCCGAATTAATGTGGGAAGTAATTTCAGATGTATGGGTAGAACACGGTATTAAGTTTACTGCACTCACCTATTGATGTTATGTTCTGTTCTAAGCACTTTGATAAATAGTTTTTTAAAAAAAAGCTCCTACTTTGTCATTTTTCTCAAATTGAGACTTTTGGTACTTCACTTTATAAATGAAAGTGTAATTTTTGGTCTTAAGAAGCTACCTTTACCCTCTCTTAATGCTGATCTTGCTGAACTCTACACATTAGGCTGTTAGCTCAATTTTTGTGTCTTAAAATACTATTCCTTTTAGTTCTTTCCAAAAATTGATGAGTTTTGTAGCATCTTTCACCTGCAGTTCTAACAAATGTTTATGAACAAGGCACAATAGGTAAAGAATTCTTGCTTGCATCTCTGAAATGATTCTGTGCTGGCTGCAGAGGGGATAAATGGATGGTTGGTTGAATAGAAACAGGATTTCAGTGGCATTCCAGTATTCACTTTCTTTCCTGGGTGTTCCCTGGGCAGGGATGTAAAGTACAGCTAGGCCAAGTGAGGGTCAGCAGTGCCAGTGGTTACTTGCTGTGCATCATTTTCAGGAAGATCATGTGGACAGTGAACTGGGTTTTTGATGAGACTGAGCACTGCAGCAGTGTTTGGGTTCCCCCTGGCCATGGGCAGGGTTGCTCCATGTCTCAGCCCCAGCGCTGGCAGAGAGGTGCTTTGGGGCTGGGTCTGTGGGTTGAGGCTGTGCTCCAGGGTTCAGCATTTCAGGGGACAACAGGTGAGCAGTGCTGGAGGAGGGGATGGTCGGCAGGGACATGGGAAGAGCCAGCATTCCCTGCCAGAGGAGAATCTGGTGGAATACAAGGGCTGGACAAGGACCTCTGGACAGGAGTGTCGCAGTAGGTAAGAGGGAAGGTATGCAGGTGAACAAAGACCAGAGCCTGGAGCCAGGAGCCAGAACGGGATGGGAGGTCCTGGGGAGGAAGAGGGGGTGAGGTCCTGAGGAACTTGCCTGGGCTGCCCAGTGACCAAGGACCCAGTGATGGGAGGCACCAAGTGAAGCGGCACAACAGGCACTGCCTGGAAAGTGGAAACCAGAAAGCAGAGGTGCCAGTAGCAATGAAAAATCAAGTGGCATTACTACAACGAGAAAGTATTATAAATTGGAACTTTCCTTCTTTCCCTTTTATATAGTGAAATAAGTGATGTTTTTGTTTTTCAGATAAAGCTCAGTGCTGTATACAGCTAGTGTGGAGTTATGCACAGTAATAGAGATAAAAACCTGCAGTGGAGCTGTGTTTATAACACGTGCTTCATGGCCCAGGCAGCAGCACTTACACATAAGCACATCACAAAGAAATCTAATTGGCATTGGCAGAGGGTACTGGTGTGCAAGATGTTGAGTGCCTAAGACCCTCACTCATATTTGTGAGCATATACTTCATCTTAAGAGCAGATCAAACCCACAGGTGTGATTGTTCCTATGCTTAAAATCAAATGTGTTTAAAGGCTCAGCTGAATCAGGATGAGGGTGCTCAGCGTTTGCTGGCTCAAGGCTTGAAAGTTTTGATAAAATAGTGAGAAGGATTTTCCCTGGGACATCTGTTTCAGCCTCTTAGCCCAATTTAAAAATGTTATCCAATACTACCATAACTTTCTTTATTAATTGAAAGGGATGGGGATATACCAGCTGTAGCCAAGCCAGCAGAGATTTGGGTGGCTAAGCAACAGAAAAGACATCATATTGAGTGAGCCAAAATTCAGTCTCAAAGTCATTTACTTTAACCAGTGACAATACATTTAGACTCTAGTGTTTCAATTTGATTGATGGTTTAATATCATATATAATCTTTTTAATGAAGGAACCCATTTAAATATGTTAACATTTGCACTAGTAGTCTCCCATGTACATAACTGCATTTAATCATTACTCTGATTGTTTTTGTGGTTGTGTCATTTGCATCAGCAAAATAACTATGTCAAAGCTGTGTTATATTAATGAAAGCTACAGTTGCTTCTCTTTTATACATGCTTCTTACTGTTCATGTATAAAAATGGCAGCAATCCCAGTCCCAAGTATATTGCTAAATGTATAGTTATCACTATGTGTGCTGTCAATTAACAAACGAAAAAATTAATGAGCTTAGTGTCTTTTCTAATTCCACTTTGTTTAAAGCCTCATTGTGATTCGTTATCATGTGAACTGAGTAATTTAATTTTAAGACTTTTAATGTTAAAATACATCATCATTAGTGATCTATCGGAAGATTTCACGGTCTTAATAGTGGCGCTAAATCAAATTGGGAATCCCCTCTTAATCATCCAAGCTGTGCTGCAGTTGGCAGCAGCAGTTTGGGCTGGGGAGAAGTTCCGAGCGCGCTTTGTACCAGCCCGGGGAGGAGCACAAAGCTCCGCACGGCCGCGCGAGGTGTCGGCGCCGCAGGGCCCCGGGCGAGGCAGCTGCTCCGTGTCTGCTTTTGTTTATCCCTTGCTGGTTTGTGTAGCCTTTAGGCCAGCACATGAAACAATCGCTTCTACAGGGTCAGCTGCTGGTCAGAAGCAAAGCAAGAAAAGGCTTTGCCTTAAAACGCCTCAGCCATCATTTCAGCGCAGCTGGCACCTGCTACTGGTGCGCAGCGGGAGGGTTAGGGGTCAAAGAGGCAGTTGTTCTAAACTCAGTGATGGCTTAAAGGGACTTGTAGATTAATCTGCTTTATTAACTTCTGTATATTAGATAACTATTGCAGTGAATGACAGTCCGTCTTTCTGAATAAGTCCCTTCACCTCATTCTCTTTTAAATTGGCTTTTGAGTAATGAATATTAAATAGAATACATTTCAGGGTAATTAAGTGGAAACATTAGGATGATGTTGTTTTACAATCATATCTATAAGTTTCTTCTGTATTTATCTTGCAATATTACTATTCATTGCTAGCAGAACAAAAAGCATAAATGTTTCAATTAAACGAGAGAAATTGGCTGTGTTTCTCACTAAACTCGTGTCTTTGTGCTGCATAAGTATTTTCAAAAAGCAAATAAGTTTAGGGAGAAGTATAAAAATGTTTTATTCCTTGTTTACTCCCTGCAATGTAATACTTTACTTGGAAATGTTCAATTTTTGCTGGCTGTGGTTCTGTTATGATAATAAACACTAAGAGGTGCTGGTTTGGGGAAGGTCAAAAAATATCACTGTTCCATAGAATCTAACTAGTGATATGAATAGCACCAATAATTTTGTAAAGTTCACATTATAATTCAAAATCCAGTTAGAAGTGATGTTTGCAGTCTGGAAAGAAAGCAATATCTTTGCAAAATGGATAGGGAAAGGTAACAATCCATTCTGTGATCTGCTACTGGCAGATTTGCCACGTGAGTGATGAAACTCGCTCTCTGCGAATGAACTCCCTCCTCCATCTGGAAAAAAAAAAGTAAATTTGAAATTCTAGAATAGCTGCAGCTTACAAGGATGTTAATTGCTGTTGGATCTGAAGGCAGCAGCCGAGATGGTGCTAGTGTGGAGGTCCAGGGTTGGATGAGGCAGTTCCTGGGCATTCTGACTGGGAGTCAGAGCAGAGACGTGCAGGTGAGGGGGCTGGTTTGTGCCCAAAACTCTGTAAGTGACTGGCAGACACTAAATATGTGTCCCACTTAACCTTGGCAGATGTCTGATTTTCAGGACTCTGGAACTGAACCTCAAAGTACACATTTTTCATGGGCTAATGCTGTTGGTTTTGTCTGTTTGTGATCCTGAGAGATATTTGTGTGCTCAAGATGTCTTCTGAAGTCATGACCTCCAGCTGGGTTTTATTCCTTTGGTGCATACTCATTTGGAGTTTTTACTGAGAATTGAGATTCTTGAGTATTTGCATGTCTCCAGGAAGCTTCACAGCTTTAAAATAAAATACAGTTTAAAAAAAAAACAACGTCACAATGGTTTGATGAGACCTGAGAATGCTGTTATCTTCTCTCAGCTTAGCCCAGCATTGTCTAGGTAAGCTGAGTTTAACTTGAAGAAATCCTCCCTGTGCTTTGCTGGGCACATCAAATGAGAGATTTGAGTGTCTGGAAGAGCACCACACACAAAGGGCTGCAGCAACATGGGCTTTGACCTCTCAGTAGAACCATGTTTCTGAATTCATAAGTCGTTTTCCTTTAAAAAAAAAGAAATATAAAAAATTAAAAATGAAGTGTGTGCAACCATTCTTTAAAATCTTTTTAGCATGACAAGTAAAGTAATCTTCCATTGATACTTAAAAGTCCATCTGCAGAAATTCAGGCAGAATGTTAGAGAGATGCAATATCTATTGAAATGCTGAGTGTCAAACTGCCAGGGTAATGTATTTAGTATGAAATATAATATTCAGTGCATTTTGTTTTGATGACTGCATGAAATAGCCGTGTGCTCTTAGCCTTTGTTGTTGTTGTTGTGAAAGATGATATTCACTGCCAAGTGTTGGTGGCTGCTCAGGACACAGGAGCAATCTGCTTATTACCAGCTTTATCATCTGTCTTTGTGTTTATTTGCAAAAGCTTTGGTTACAGTTCAGTTCATCAGGATAACAAAAACACTTTTAATTGTTCCACAGAAGAAATTAGAATCTATTTATGAACAGTTTGAAAACAGAAGAGGCTTGCAATCTGTTAGTCAATGGGTAATTAATACTCATTTTAGGCTTTTTAAGTTGTGTACTGGTCCAGTGCTCTGCTGGAGCCAGCAGAGGGGTCACTGTGCCCTCCAGACCATCCTGGCACAGTGGTCACAGCCCAGCTGCTGCCTTTCTACCACTCTCATTTCCTTCAAGGGGTGGTTTAAAGCCCACCCTGCCTCTTGTCCCTGCTAATCATCTCCATATCAATTGATATGGGTAAAATAATTACCCCTGTTCTAATTGTCTCTGGTTATTGTTGCTGTGTGGGGGCAGCCTCTGGCTCTGCTCCTGGCATGTGTCCATGGAGCTGAGCCCACTCTGAGCCTGCTCTGAGCCCAGCCTGAGCCTGCTCTGAGCCCAGCCTGAGCCCACCCTAAGCCCACCCTGAGCCCCACCCTGAGCCCTTACTGGAAGGTGTTGGTGTGGGTGAAATTGATGTTCTGTCCTCCCAAGAGGATTAAATAATGTGTAACTCATCACTGGGGTAGAGATGCTTGCCGGAGACCCCAGCTCCATCCTGTGTCACCTCTCAGACAAGAGGGCTGGCTGTACAGGACAGAGAGAGGCTCTCACTATGGGGACTGTAAAAGATGCTTAAGGACCCTCAAAGATTAGCCTGTGCTAGAAAGCCCTGAACCTGTCTGCTTTTTCATGTGCTGTTAAAGCAGAGAGGAATGGGTATTAATTTTTTTTTTTTTTTTTTTTGTGAGGTTTTGAAAGGGCTCAGCCCTCTGGTACATCAGACCATCCTGAAATTTCTGTTACAAATTATGGCAGGTTGTGCATTCCACAGGTCTCAGTTATCACAGTCCTGTCATCATTAAAAACAGCTGTAGCATCATATAGTTACAGCCACTTGTTTAGAAATAGCTGAATCTTAAATAAGCAGCTTAGATTAATATAAAATGACAGTCTAGTAGCTGTAACTTAAAATCTCTGCATGCTACCAGCTAAAAAATGCAGATTAAGGATTGATGTCACAATCTTCAATTATTCCAGCCTAAGGTGGAATAACTTGCTGTCTAACAGGGAGCACAGATGGATAGGCAGGAAGAAGCTGTGCAGATACATGAGTTTGTAAACATCTGTCAGCTACAGCAGGTACCCAAATACAAAATCTTGCACTTCAGGCAGCGCATGAGCATGTGACATTCAACAGAGGGTTTACATGAAATTCAGCACAGACAGGAGCAAGTCAACACACTCTGGAAGGTAATAATTAATGAAATATATCCTTCAGAAGGAGGAGGGATTTCATTCATCAGACATTTTCAGTACTGCTGCTGTTAACTGTTCTGCTCCCAGAATATGATGTAGCCAGCCCTTAGACCAAGCAAAATTGCTCCACCCTGTGAGACTCAGTGCTTTCCTATTGGGGCAGTCTACACTGGCCAGCTGGCATCACTTCTGCAGCTCTGGTGGGTGTCAGCCTCCCCAGGAGCACGGTGTCCCCTGACAGAGGTGGACCGAGTTCTGATGAGTGAGACTGGATGTGTGATAGTCCTTCTTGGGAAAAATTCAGATGCAACTGCAATTTGAAAATAACTTACTCTGTCATGTAGGAATGGGGTCTCAGACAATGACTGTTGGAAAACCTGCTGGGGCAGGGCAGAGCTGTGTTGTGAACAGCTCAGGTGCAGGCTGTAGCTGCTGCCCCTGCCCAGCAGTGCTGTGGTGACTCCGTGGCATAGCACAAACCTCTGCTTTGTAATCGCATCAACGCCCTTGAAGGCTAAGGGCTGCTGGCTAAAGGTAGGGAATTAGGAGGGGAAGCTTTGGAAGGAGCTCTTTGCACTCCTGCTCTGGGTTATTGTGCCATTATTAACATAAGAACCAGACCACAATGGCTCTGGTGCACATGGCAGGGGCTAAACCTGTCCTGAGGGTGTCCTGAGAGTGTGCTTATGCTCATGTTTATATACAAAGTCAGCTCTGACCTAAGTTCACACACTCTTATTTTAGGACTATTTCTGCTGGCTCATTTTAGGACTATTTCTGCTGCAGACTTGGGTCTGCTTTAAGTGAATTCCCACACTCAGCCCTTTGGCCAGTTCTGAAGATCTGTTGGGAAATGCAGAGCTCCACATTCCCTGTAGCTGCTCCTTTTTCACATCACCCTTTTGGACACTGGGAGAATGGGAGTCTCCCAGCAGGATGTAAAACTGATGGGAATACCCTGTGAGAGACACGCTTGGAGAATATTTCAGTCCATCAGCTGCTGGCACATTCTAGTTTATGGTGTGCAGTGTGTCTCCCAGATGCCTTGTCCTGGCACCAGGATTGGGTTTTTTCTCAGCCATTTGCACGTAATTCTCATAAAAGTAGGCAAAAAGGGCAGTGCCTGTTGAACTGTTGCAACAGAGGTACAGAACTGGGTCCCTCACACTTTTTAGCTTCAACTGTTGAATCCTAAAATTTTAGTTACTAATGTTTATTTAAATATATATATACTGGAAGTGTGCATAAAGAGGGTGAAATGCTACATACTCTGAAGAGAATCTGGAGGAATCTGGTCTGTGCGGGGAGGAATGCCAGGCTTGGCCCGAGGGCAGGTGGAAGGCTTTGGAAAGGGCTCTGGATCCCTTGCCTGGGCTCACGGACTGCCCGTGTTTCCTGCCTGATGCCTCTTCTGCCTCTCCCTCCCTCCCTCCCTCCCTCCTGCCACAACTCCTCCCTTCTTCCTGTACATGTCCTGGAAATTGGCAACAGGATGGGAGGGATTGGGGAGGGAAAAGGAAGGAAATATGAAAGTCACAAGGGAGGGGAGCTGCAGTGTCACCAACCTTCCGTGCTGCTCTGGACAGCTTGATAATATTCTGTCTTGGACTAATGTGGTTTCATCATGCGGGGGGAAAGGCACGTGGTTCTTAAACTCTTATATATTACAAAGCTCAGCTGATGTGCTGTTTCTGACAGTTAAATATTTTTAGTTCAGGAATAATGGGTTTATTCTTGCTTTCAAGGTAAATAAAGGCTTTATTTTCTGCATTTCATCTGGAAATTTTAGCTTTGAACATGAAAAATATCAATATGAAAGCCAAACTTTCTAGTAAATAAATATTTTTAAAAACAGATTAAAATTTAAGGTAATTAATAATCCTGGAGTATTGAAATCTTCCTAGTGTTATTAGTAAATTATGATCTGTTTACCGATAGGGGAAAAATTGATGATGAAAGAACTAAGAATTCCAAAGGACATTTAAATTAGTCAGATCTTAAATTAAGAGCAGACTCTCCAAAGCTGGAGCTTTAAAAACCAACCAAATTTTATATGCTAAACAATGAAAAAAAAAAGGTGATTTTTCAGATCTGAATGGAAACAATGAATGCTATTAGCAGACAAGTATTTTGTTAAAATCTGTGCATGTTCCCTTCTAAATCCTTTGTAAAGAAGTACTCGTAGTGCCTTCTCTGGTGTTACTGTAATGGTTTTTTTTTGCCAAAATGTGATTTTTTGCAGCATAGTAAAGGATCCATCCAAACATATGCCAAAGAGAAGTGAGTTACAGGACTTGCAGTGATGCAAATGTTCTGTTGATAACCTGGCACAGCAAACCGGCCTTTGCAATGGAAGGGCAGCTTCTCTTCCAGCTTCCTTGCTTTATAACTTTAAAAATGCTTCTGTCCCAACAACTGGCTTTGTTACAAGCTAGGAAGATGAAAACCTAGCAAGGAATGAATTATAAGGAGTCATAATTATTCTTCATGTTTGGAAAACAAGCCCCTATTGGTGCTTGTGCAGAGGTTTGGAATAGTTTGCTCTGGTTCCAAAGCAGAATGGAACAGTTTTTGTCCTCTGAGTAATGGAGCACAGTTGGTGTGATGCATAACTGTGAAATCAAGTGAAGAACTGGCCCTTCCCATGCCAGACCATGTGTTCCTAACCTGGATGCTGAAATGATTTGTGGATCTCTGTGTTCCAGGTGATTTGTAGTGCTAGGATTCATCTTTTTCATTTAGTGAAACATGCTGTTTGACTTTGCCTTGGCCAGTTATTACAGGCTAGTTTGCTGTGTGGCAGCTCTCTGGAGACCCTGCTCACAGCTGCTCATTGGCCTACAAGAAAGGATTTAATGATTTTCTACTTCCTCTGTGTTTGGTTTTAGGGTGTGGATATTTTATAAATGTGAGTCAAACTATTTACTGGTGACATTTTACAAATTTTCTCTCTGTTTAATCTCTAAGTAATGCTTTTAGGTTTGTATATGTTGTGGCCTTTGGCGTTTGGGACTATCTCAGAGCATTTTATCTTCAAATGGATTCCATCGTTATTTTGTAATTTCTTCGTACAAGAATGGTGCCAATCACTAAGATAAGTCTTATCCTTCCCAGCTAGACACACCAGAGGTACAGGAGTAGAGCTGAACAAGCAGAGGGCTCAGAGTCGGAGCTTTGTGGGGCTCTAGGGCAAAGTGAATTGTGCAGCTTCTGCTTAGATGCCAACAGAACCTAAGTGTGTGAGCTGCTAGATCTCAGTGCTTTATAGAGCTGAGAAGTGGCTGTATCCCTGCTATAGAGCTCTGTAAAGCAAGTCAGAGAATAAAATCAAATGTCTAAACTCTGAGGCTGGGTGTGTAACTATGGTGGAAAGGGTACAGGTTTAAAGACCTTTTGCTGTAATCACAATTGCCTTGGTTGAAATAGGGAGTGTTCCTCTCCAGTCCTGGCAGTGTCCTACACAGAGAAAGTTGAATGTGAGAAAACCAGAATTTTGAAGAGCAGCCTGGGTTTTGTCTCAAACTTGGACAGATTGCTGAGCACACGTGTTGCTCTCTGAAAATAGTGTGACAATGGGGAAAATCCTGGAGGGAGCTTCAAAGTCTGTACCTCAATTAACTCTGCTCTAAATGTCAGTTCACACTTCAGGTTTTATTCAACTTTGGCTTTAGAGATGAGCTTTGGCAATATTTTTTTCTATCTGTCTTCAGCTGGTAGTTTTGGTTATAGAAATATTTGTTTGGAAGAAGGACTTTTGTAATTCCAAGTTCATACAGGAAACATCAGTGATTTAATCAGGATTAGTAAAGGTTTCATGCATTTTTCCTTCTCAGCACATCACACAGCTTAACAACAGCATCCATGTTCATGTAAACTGTCTGAATTTTCTTTCAGGTGATGTCAGTCCTAATGAACACCATCATCTTTGGACACTGAAGAAACCAATGACCTGTGTCAAGACTGTCGCTTAGACTCACACTTCTTAATGAGAAAGCGAATGTTTAGGAAATTCCACCCAATCACATGCCAAAATAGTAAAAATAATTACTACACATAGAACAGAGCTGCCTGTTGCACTTTCAGTTGCCATCTCTGTCCCTGGTCCTTGCTCCATTATGCTCATGTTAGGAATGAAGAGTGGATTTCAGCCCATGCACTCTGTAAGCCTCTTACAGATCTGTAAGCCTCTTACAGATCATTCCCAGAGTTGAGTGGGTTCATTTTGATGAAAAATCCTCTCAAACTTTTACCCCAACCTTTACACCCAACCTCCGATCATGCAAGGATATAATTAACCTTTTCCTAATAAACTTTGTTTTCATATTTCCAGAATTAGGCAGAAGATATGCAAGCTCATCAGTCTTTTAGATAGAAAGATAAAACAACAACACCATGCAAATCACATCAGAAAAATTGCTTCCTAGAAAAATAGTTAACCAGTTTCTTTCTCTGAATGGTTTTCCAGGAGCAACTGGCTTTGGGGGGGATTATCTGAGTGCTCACACTTAACTACTGGCATTGATTGCAGTTTGGGTTGTGTGCATCTGTGGCAGACTCTGTAAACCAGGAAATAGGCTGCAATTCGCCCTTTCAATAAAATCTGAAGCTGTGAATTTGGATATGCCCATCATGTTTCCCTGGTGACTTCCTAGCAATGCAATATGTGGGATGGGAGCCCTCTGAGGGAAAGCCTGTGCCTTGTTCCAAAGGTGTGCATTTTTTGTGTGGTGAGGGGTTGTTTCTGAGAATATTGACCTGTTGTCTGTGCCTTTCTGCAGAGCTGGCTCTAACTTTATTCTGAATTGCTTTATCTCCTGGGCAGTCACAAGCCTCAGTGTATTACTGCTTTGGAGAATGAATTGTCTATACAATAAGAGGGCGCTGGAAAAAAAATCAGACACTAAGATTAGCAGCAACTGCATACATTAAAATTCAAACTGAAATCCCAGCCATGGAAGGAAACTAATAGAAGAAGAAAATATATCAAGAAGAGAAGCGCTGTCTCATCATTCACCTGTGCTGAAGGATCCAATTTTAGCCATATCTAACAGCAATGTCATTCATCTTCTTGGTGTGTTACTGTGATTTAAATCCAAGCTCTATAAGAGAGAGCAGTTCTTTTAAAATGATTGAGAGGGAATAAGGGTAAATTCAGTGTTTAGGAAAACTTTATGACATCACAATATTATACTTTACAGATGGAAGCAATATTTTCTACTTTGGAAGGAAAACTAATCATTTTCTATCTGCTCTGAGTCACTGCCTCATTATAAAAGTGGGATATAAGTAGTTTTCTGCACTCCCAATCTTGTTCAAGACGACACTTTTGTTTATATAATGCTTCTGATTTATAGTGCTTAAGGATTAGCCTGACTACATATTAATTATATGGTTTTGATGCTTCAATATAAGAAGAAATTAAATATTTCACTTGAAGATAAAACCATGGAGCTGTAAATCATAAAGAATAAATTTGTGACTGTCAGAATATTCTTTTTACTGAAATTAGACTAGTTCTAATGATTATGTGTTTTGCTTAGCAGACATGGATATGTATAAGCACCTTTACTTAGGAACAAGTCTTATATTTCTTTTGGAAGAGTGACGAACAGGAAATAGGATTTGCAATATTTGTATTGCCCTTTTTGCATCAAGGTTATTTATTTCATGTTGAGAAAATGTAGGAGATGTTCTTACATATAACTGTAAAAGTCATCTTTTCTTGGCTCATTCCAGTGCACTGCTGATTTATTTATTGGGAATGGGTTCCTTTACTTCCTTTACTGTCTCTACAGTTCTTGAGAAATAGCAAGCATGCAAGTTACCAGGTCTTACTGCTCGTTCCAGTACTGCTCTTTTGTTTTAATGAGATCTTCTTTGCCCATAATTGATTTCAAAGGGAAGGCATCATGTTTACTGGGGGCTCAGAAAAATTTGGATTGACACATGCCTGCACCAATAGGGTTAATTATCCAAAATGGAATCATACTCACAGTCCACCCTACAACAGCACTACTCTCTTGAGGCAGCAGGAGCTCAGTATGGACTGGCATGTTTAGAAAGCCCAGGGCTCAGCACAGCTCCATGGTGTTGGCACATGGATGCCATGGGATGCTGTGATCAGGAAGGGGACACAGAGATGTTATTCTTTGCTGTTGCCTGGGGATGCTGTTAATGCTTTCAATTGTGGGGTTGAATGAAGTTCTTGGAATGCCTCTTTTCTAAAAATCACTTGTGGACACTGGCCAAGGTCTCAGGATTGTGACCTCCTCTAGTCTGGACTCTGCGCTGGTGGTCACTGTTGTTGATGTTTGGGGTTTGGAGTTTGGTGTGGGTTTGGGGTTTGGGGTTTGGGGTTTGGGGTTTGGTGCAGGCAGGTCTTGCATCCTTCATGCCTGCTCCCAGGGGATGTTCAGAGTGGTTTGGGTGTTCCAGGACCCAGCTGTGATCAGCTGCTGCCTCTGCTCCCAGTGCTGCTGCAGGGGCAGCAAAGATGGTGACACAGGGTATTACTGGGAGAGGAACTGTCCTGGGGCCATGAAATTTGCCAAGGAGACATTAAGCCAAAAACTCCCTCCACAACTGTGGAGTTGTCAGGGCTTAGCCTTAGTGTTACAGTTTTATTACATTTTCTTTCACCATCCCATATTTTTGCCTATGTACAGACAACTGTAATTTTGATGATAATGATGTGTGTTTAATTTGGGATTTGTTTAAGATTTAAACCAGTTTAAATATTTTAAAGGTTTTTTTAAAAATCTGGCAAACAAATCCCAAACTTCTGTGCTTTCTGACGCTCTGTGTGACACCCTACAAGTTACATTAACTTCAAAAGCCTACTACATTTTGCATCCTAAAAGCTGATTCTCAGCCTGCCTTTAACAAGTTCTCTTGTTACACACCTGAAATTTGTGGAATACAGGTAATATTCCTCTGGAGTGCAATATCAGACTGCTCAGGAACCTTGCCAGGTACGTGCACACAGGTTCATCAGAATGAACCTCTGAATAATTGTCTGTATAAGTGCGTATCCCAGGGATGTGCTGATGCCCAGGGCCATGACTGAGGCTGTGACTGACACAGCCAATGTAATAAAGGCTGAACAGGGTTATTTGACTTGCTTGGCTGTGGTAGCAGGATGGTGGGCAGCTCTACAGTCCCCTCCTGTTTCATATTTCTAAGCTAAATCAACATTCTTGTGAGGTGCTAAAAAGTTCTGCTTTAAGTAGCCTATAACTGTGCCAGAATATGATGGGAAGAGAAATACAGGAAGTGATGCAGATGCCTGAGCTTCCCAAGAGCCCAGAGCAGATGGCCCAAACTGGCACCACCCTAAAAAGGCTTGAGAAGTACTCGAGGATGCTGCTGCCACCTCTCCAGGGTGAGTTGGAGCTGGTTAGGGGCCAACACCCACTGCTGGTCCCACTTCACCTCAGCCCTGGTGGCTGTTAGTTTTTCTGTGAAGCAGGAGGCTCATTTTAACTGCAAATGCTTAAAATTGAGCAGAAATCAATTTCCATTAGTAAGAATATAAGCACAATCATTAAAAAATAGGACTAGGATAAAGAATAACTTTCTAATTGCATCCTGTACCTCCACACAAGCCCCAGCTCACCCCACTGCTCCAGACATCCCCATGCAGTGGAGGCAGGCAGGATTATTGCCTCTGATCTGGCAAAGAGACCTTTGCTGAGATCCCATCAGTTTGCAGGCACCTGTCCCCACAGTCCTGTGCAGGAAGGAGCCCTCAGGAGCTGTTTTGGGGAGACTTTATTAGCTTGGCTGTTGTGAGCCAGCAAAGCCTGACACAATCACAGCAAAGAGCATAGAGGCAACAGACAAAGAACATTTGAAAAACTCTAAATGTGGAGTGCAGACACATCTGGTACTTTAAATCGTTTCTGTGTGGGTTTTGGATTGTTTTGGTGTTTCGGTTTTGAAAAAATAGAATCATAGAATGGTTTGGGAAGGGACCTTAAAGATCAGCCAGTTCCAGCCCCATTGCCGTGGGCAGGAACATCTGACCAAACACACAGATTTGGGTTGGGACAAACAGCAGTCAAGGTGCTCATTCCAGGGGAGGAGTTCATGTCTGGGCTCTGAGGTGTCCATCAGTCTCAGGTGATGTTAGCAGACAGATTTCACACCCCACCCCCCAGGTGGTGAGCTGCTGGGGGATTTGTGTGTTTGTGCTGTGCCAGAGGGGTCTGGTCCCACCTTTCAGCAGCCAGGCTGGACTCTGGCATCTTCCGGAGGGGGGAAGGTGGGGCTGGCCTCCATGGCACATCCCAAGGAGCCCTTTGCTGTAGGCTGGGGAGGAAGGACATTTCTCAGCCATGTGAGGTGGGAAAGCTTCTGGCTGCAGTCATTTCTCTGCTGGCTCTCAAATGTTTCACACGTTGCTATGCCCAGACTTACATGTCATAGAACTGGCTTTTGAGGACACCTGGTGATTCTGTTGGTGAGTCTTCCTCTGGTTTTCCCTCAATTTAATACACATTATAGTTTCTATTTTTACCATCTCTCACAATGTATCTCCCACAGTAAGGTCTCCTTTAACCAAATGTTTGGTGTCTGCTTTTCCAGGTCACTCAGAGCATGCTGGAGAGATGTGGCCAAAGCTCTGCACTGCAAAGGGGCCTCCAATCCCAAGGGTGTGGATATGATTTGACAAGGACTTTGGAAACGGAGAACTGACTGATAAACCCTCTTGGAAAGTGCCAGGACCCTGTTATATTGTTAGAGAGATTTTTTACTCTTGTGAAAACTATTTTTAAGATATTTTCTTCATTTTTCTATCTCTAGCCTAAATGTAAGGATTTATAATAGTGAAAACAATGGAAAACCAGCCTTACTTTGAAGAATGTTTTCAGCATTTCTTATCAAAATTTATAATCCTGTTGTTTTCGCTTTATGAAACAGTGTAAAAATAGTGTATAACTAGAGAAAAAAGGATATGTGTTCCTTCTGAATTTGTGTCAGTTCACGATTCTCAGTTCTGTACATAATAGTAAATAATATCTCATCAGTTCAAACCTCTAAGCTCACTCTAGAAGACACATTTGTTTGAAAATGAGATGAAAGCCAGTACAAACTTTATATGACACCTTTTCAAACTATTTTTCTGCAATATGTTCTATATTTCTTTGTAGCACAGGTGGTTAATGACAATGAGGACCACAAAGAAGACTGAAAACAAGCATTTTTAGGCTATAAGTATAGCAAGAAAATTGAATGTTGCACAGAGTGGAATAAGAGAGGATGGAGCATGACTTAGTGAAGTACTGATGTGTTATTTCACAAGAACACATTTTCCAGGTCTTTAGAATCAGGAAAAAAAGAACCACAGAAAAAAATGGTGTTAAAGCCCTTTACAAAGCATAAAGTTTATCCAAAACTGCAGAAAAAAAAAAAAAGAGACTTACACTGGGGAGCAGTGGGTGTCCTGTGCTGGGCAGGAGGGGCTCTGCTGGCTGGGGAGATGCAAAATGAATTGAAGGAAGACCTAATAAAAATCAGAACCTCTTAAACCATAACTCAGTGTATTATGTGGAAAAGCTACTATGTGCAATTACAAACTTGCTTTGGGATTGAGTTGAGTTTTCCATAATTTACCTAAGGAAAAAAAAAATTCACATATTTGTCATGTTTGCTGACATTTGTGAATTCAATAACATTTCACCACTTCTTAGATAAGAATGGGAATTATTAATTGTGGCCAACAGGGAGAAAAAGTTCACACCTGTATTTCTTACAGGGCTTTTCCAGTTTTCTTCTTTGCAATTGTTACTTTTCTGCACATTTTCAAACGGCAGGAAGTACAGCTGGAAGGAAGGTGTTTCATCAGTTTGCTGTTCACATTTGAGCTCAGTTCAAGAAAGGATTTCAGCCAAAGGCTCTGAGCTCCAGGAATGCTGAGCATCTGAGGAGTAATCCGTGGAGGTAAAGTGACGCATGGAGGCTACAGAAATCCATGGAGGTTGAAATCCATGGAAGTTACAGTAATCCACAGAGATTGCAGTAATCCATGGAGGCTACAGAAATCCATGGAGCATGTGTAATGCCTTATGCATTTTTTGAAAAGACATAATTGCCTTAAGGCCCTGGAATTTTTTTCTCCTTTAAAAACAGTGGAAACCATGGCATGGGGAATGTCAAAGGGAGATGCCGCTCAGAGCCCAAGCAATTTCCTCACAAAGAAGCAAAGTGAGCCTGTCTAGCAATGCAGAGAGTTGGGGACTGTAAAACTGGGCTGGTTCTCCCCCAGCTGTGTTTTATATCCTCACAGAGCAAGGCAGGGCCTGCTGAGGTTCAGGTGAGTGCCCATCCCTGTGTGAGTCAGAACAAAGCCAGAGCCTGCCCTGGCTGGGCTCTGCTGCCTGGGACAGGCACTGGGCTGAGCACACTGAATATGGGCCCTGCTTGCACAGGAGGCTGTGAAGAGCTCAGCCCCAGCATATGCACACCTTCCAGGGTAATTCCTTGGCTTCATTAATGTTTTATTGCACAAGGAGTTTACGATGACAGCGAACCTCTCAAACTGCAGCGGGATAACACGCTTCCTCACCAGATTAAAAAATAATGCTGCTATAGGTTTATGTACCAGGGTGTAGACTGCTGTTAAGAGGCACTGCTTTGACAAAATTCTTTTTGAGGTTTACAGAAAGCATAATAAAATATGTAAGTTACATTTCTACAAACAAAAGCTATAACATAAGTTATTTATAAGCATGAGATACAAATGGTATCACAATAAATAAACCTTAATGGATACCTGTGGCATCCATCCTAATGTAATTTGCCCAGCAAAAGTCATATTTAGTATAAAAACCTGGCAGCAGCTGCATGTTGGTATTTAAAATAGGAATGAAGGAAGGAAGAAAGCAGCTGCTTCCCCAGGCTTATCCCTGACCTGTGGTACCTCCCTGCCTTCCCCCTCACCTGGGGCTGGCACTGCTGCTCCCAGAAACCAGATGTCTCTGCGTCTTTCAGGGCTTGTCCACGATAATAGGATGTTCCCTGTCAGTTTCACTACAGTCTGCTTTTATTAAAGATGGCAGAAAGAAATGGAGCCCCATCTGCCCATCACCCTCTGCCCTTTCAGGGGTAGCTCCTTCCCCAGCACCTCCCTTGAAGCCTCCCCTTCTCATCTAGTCTCAGCCATTTGTGGAACAATGCATGGATTCTGAACTGAAATAAAGTTTTGGCTTTTTAAATATCACAGTTAAGGTTACCAACCCCACCGAGATGTGTTTTGGAACAGGGATTGAAACCACTAAGGAATGTTCATTTGTCAGAGGCTTTAGAACCTGTTAGCATTGGCTCTCTGAGTGGGGTTTAACTGCTTCCACCCACTGGGACATGGAGGACAGGGAGTTTTGCTGGAGCCTGTGTGTCTGGACCTTGGCTTATGGGGCAGGTATCTCCTCCATCTTGGGGTATAGGGAATATCCCTTGTTCTGATGGGGAAAAGGCTGCTGAGGGCAGAGCTCCATGACCCTGCCCTCCCCTCTGCCTTCATGGGATGAGGGGAGGCAGGAGGGGCACAGCCCTCCAAACCCAAAGGAAGGGGCAGAGGGGAATGACCTTTGGCTCTGCAGCATTGGAGCCCTTCCCTCAGAAAAAGAGCAGCTGATTTAACCCTTGTTAAAAAATAAAAGGGGCTTTTTGTCAGCTCTGCTGAGAGCCAGGAGCTGAGTGCCTGAGCCAGGTGCTGCCCCATGAGAGCACAGCCACAGCTGGCACCCAGGGTCCTGCTCCATCACTGGCATGGGGCAGCCAGGCCTCTGCTCTGTCCTGGGGCCTGCTGGCCTGTTGGCCATGGTGGGCCCCACTCAGGGTGGCTCATCACTGACCAGGAGGACCCCCAGGGTCTCACTGAGCCCTGCAGAAGGTACAAGGGTCAGGACCACATCCCCCTTTGGTGCACAAACCTCAGCCCTTGCCTGCCACTGCCCTCCACAGCTGGGCACATCTGGCTACAGGCAGAGTTCAGGCAGCACATAAGCTGCTCCTGGCTGTCCTGTTCCCCTTCCCCTGCTCATGCCAGGACAGAGATCACACATGTCCCTCTTCTGCATGAACACCAGCATCACCCACCAGCTGCACAGGAAGCTTCTAGGGCTATGGCTGAAAAGCAACGTGTGTCCTCTGTCGTGCTGAATTCCACATGAGTTGTGTAATCACTCCAAACCATATGGGGTTTATGCAGCAATATCCATCCAGAAAAGGCTGTGGAGGACAGGACTGGCCTTGCCCAGCCTGAGAGCTGCTGCCAAAGACAGGAGACACAGCAGGAACTCTGGAGATACAGCAGGAACATCTCAGCATCTGCTACTGCTTCCTGGTGCAGGGGGTTATTTGCAGTGCTCATCACGTGGTTTGATTATCTCCTGCTACAGGAAGCACTTTTTAAAAGCTGAACGGTGGCGTTGGCTACTGTCAGGCACATGGTGGGGGTCCTGCAAGGATAAGGGTCCTGCGAGGACATGGTGCTGCAAGGACACCCTCCCTCCAGGTCCCTCATTGTTTTGATCCTGAGGACATTCCTAGGGCTGAGGAATGCCTGTGCACACCATTACCAAACCTGGTGACCATGACAGGCTGCAGCACATTCCCTTCTTGTCACCTCCTGGCAGCCAGGCCTGGGAGCAGCTCTGGGTTTCAGGCATGAGTGAGAGAGCTGCCACATCTCTGTCCCCAGTGACTCCCAGCGACAGACTGGACAGGGGATTCTTCTGCCCAGTGGGACAGGGAGTGGTCACTCCTCTTCCACAGCTTTAGCTGCTTTTCTCCCTGCTTAACTCTGTCCCCACCCAGGGGGGGCCCATCATACCTCCCATACCTCTGCAGGTGCCTGGGAGCAGCGCTCTCCAGACCTGGTCAGTCCCTGTGCCCAGGCGTCCTGGCAGAGCTGGCTCAGCCACGGTCCCTGACAGGCCCAGGGAGCTGTGCCCCAGCATGACAGGGCTGCACCGTGTTCCTCTCTGCCAGCATCACACACTTGGCTCCACATCTGTTAATACCTGTACGATATTACCTGAAATTCTGAAAGCAGAATTTCACAGGGAATGACAATGCCACAGCAGCCTTCCCACACACCTCCAGAACTCTCCCTTCCCAACCCTCTCCTGCCTGCATGGCTCCAGTGGTCACCCGCTGGTGCTGTCCAGCTCTGTCCCCCTGGTGCTGTCCAGCACTGTCCCTTGGTGCTGCCCAGCTCTGTCCCCTGGTGCTGTCCAGCTCTGTCCCCCTGATGCTGTCCAGCACTGTCCCCGGATGATGTCCAGCTCTGTCCCCTGGTGCTGTCACTATCCCCTGGTGCTGTCCAGCTCTGTCCCCCTGGTGCTGTCCAGCACTGTCCCCTGGTGCTGTCCAGCTCTGTCACCTGGTGCTGTCTGTCACTATCCCCTGGTGCTGTCCAGCTCTGTCCCCCTGGTGCTGTCTGTCACTATCCCCTGGTGCTGTCCAGCTCTGTCCCCCTGATGCTGTCCAGCACTGTCCCCTGGTGCTGTCCAGCTCTGTCCCCTGGTGCTGCCCGGCTCTGTCCCCTGGTGCTGTCCAGCCCTTGCTGCCCGTGCACTGGGTTAGAGGCACCTGCAGCTGCCTGCTCGTGGCTGGCACTCCCAGGCTGGGCACCGAGCATGCTCTGCCTCACTGTGCCATGACAGCCATGGGCTCTGCTATTCTGTGCCACTCCATGCAAGGGCCAAGGCCAGGCCATGCCATGCTTTACTGTGCCATGGCTGGGGCCTGGCCAAAGCCCAGCTGGGTCTCTCAACTCCTTGTGATGGGAAGCTGCCTGGTTGCTGGTGCCGTGCGCCTGCCCGGGGGTCCCGCTGCCTCTCTGTGCCGCTGGAGCCAGCCCTGAGCGGGCTCAGTCCCCCCGATGGGCTGCAGCGTAGCCCGGGTTCCGGTGGGCACTCCCAGCGGCGCAGCAGCACCGCCCCGCAGGCCGGCCCTGGCACTGCCGGGGCTCGCAGCAGGGCCGCGCCGGCGGGGCCGCGGATCCGGAGCGGGGCCGGGAGGGAAGCCCGGCACGGAGCCAAGGAGCGCTCACCTGCCATAGCGCAAGCGGACTTTGGGTCGGGAGGAGCCGCGGGGCTGTGCGTGGCTGTGCGGGCTCTGCGCGGTTGTGAGGGGGTTTATGCGGGCTCTGCGCGGGCTCTGCGCGGCTGTGAGGGTTTATGGAGGCTCTGCGCGGTTGTGAGGGCTTATGCAGGCCCTGCGCGGGCTCTGCGCGGGCTCTGCGCGGGCTCTGCGCGCCCCCCGCCCGCAGAGGGGCGAGGGAGACGGCGCGGCTGCGGGAGAGCTGCATTTAAGGATACCATACGTCCGGGGTTATTAATTATAAAACATAATTAAAGTAAAACTACACAACGTCAACATATTAAATTTAAAAGCTAATATTAAAATAGCGTTAATATTTAATAAGGTAGCTGAGCGTTACAGAGCTGTACGCTGATACTCTATATTTAACTGTGTAAAACCAGGAGAGTTTTCTCAAAGAAAAATGTATTGTTTAGCTGATTATCAAAGACTCTGTGATATATTATCCATTTCACAAAAATAATATAGATATCTTTTTAAATATAGTAATAAAAACATACTAGTGCCTTTTAAATATACTATTACTTACCACCCCTTTTCATATTGTACTATCACAGACACTTTGGAATTGGTTTAAAAGCACATCATTCATTATTCAAAGCTCATCTTTGCATATTATTCCAGCTCAAGTCTGCCAGGCTCCCTGTGAAATCGTTCACAAAATTGATAACAGCAGACACACACGCAATAAAAAGATCGCCTTGGGCAGCCTGAGCTCCCATTATGCAGATCGAGCTGCAATTTTCTCTAACAAAGCCTGCCCTGATCCAGGACTGGGTGGCACTTTATTTATTTATTTATTTATTTATCCTCCACCGGTTGCCTTTTCTCTCTTTTTTTTTTTTTTTAATTTCCTTTTTTCCCCCCTCTCCGTTTCCCTTCTGCCCCCGCCCCGTCGCCTCCCGCCCGCCCCGCCGGGCCGCCCGGAGCGGGGCCCCGAGGGCGCTGCGCCCGCGGCCTCTGCAGCTTGCGGGATCGCCTCAATCGGATTAGCTCCGCTCCGGGGAGCGGCGGCTGATGGCGGCTCCGCTGCCCGTCGCACCGAGCGGGGACAATCCGATTAGGGCCGCCCGGGGCCGCGGGTGGCATCCGGCGGTCCCGCCGGGGGATTGGGCGTTTACTGGTCGCGTTAATGACCGCCGGGCAAGGCGGGGCCGGTGTCCCTCGGCGCTCTCGACGGCCGGGGCCGGGACGCGCCTCCGTCAGCGCCCGCGCCGGAGAGCTCCGGGCGGCAGCTTCGCCGCGGCCGTCGGACCTCGTCGGGGCCGGAGCCTACTCCAACCCCGCGAGCCGTGCAGAGCACGGGGGTCTCAAAAAAGGCACACCGGGCCCCTCTTTTGCCGTGGGGCCGCCGCGGAGCAGAGCCGCGCGGAGCGGGGCCCGCAGGTGCCGCTGGGGGGCCCCGAGCGCGGCGCCTGTGCCTGGCAGGTCCGTCCCGCTCGCTGCCGCTGCCGGCGAAACGATTGGGAACGTTGCGGTAATTGAATACAAAGGTTTAAAAACTAATCAAGTCCTTCCTGTCACCGCTCCGGCATCCCGGGCTCGCCCTGCCAGGTGCTGATCAAATGCCATTACATTCTATTAAGAGGGAAATTCTATTCCCTGTTTTCATTTCCCTTTATAAGAGAGAACTAAGTAAATGCACCGAGCGTTATTTAATTGTTAACGCCTTGAGTCCCGTTCGGCCGTCAGGGACCGGCTGCCAGCGCGCTCGGCAGCCGCGCCGGGCTCTATAAATAAAACCCAAACGGAATCTCGCCCTGCAGGGCTCCGGCCGCCCCCCAGGCCGGCCCCGGGAACGGCCTCGGCCCGCCGCTCCGCGCTGCCGTCGGGGCAGGGGCCTGGGCAGCCGCGGGCTGCAGGGACGGAGTCCCGCCTCGCAGGGTTTCCTCGGGCCGTCGGGGCCCGTGGTGGAGCGGGGGCCGGGGCCGGGGCCGGGGCCGGGGCCGGGGCCGGGGCCCCCGACGTGCGGCCCTCGGCCCCGCCCCCGCCCCGCGCGGGGCCATTGTTCGCGCGCCCCTGTGATGTCACCGCGGCGGCGGCGGCCCCCGCGCCCGGGCGCGAGGCCGGTGCGGGGCGTCGGCAGCCAATGGGCGCGCGGAGGGCGGGCGGCGGCGGCCAATGGCGGCGGCGGGGGCGCACGCGGCGCGGGGCGCGCGGCGGCCCCCGGGCGGTGACGGGGCGGCGCGCGCGCGCTCCGCAAAGTTTGGTGTCGGCGGCGGGTCCGGCCGGGCCGCGAGCGCAGCGCGAGTGGCGGCGCCTCCACAGCGGCGCGAGGGCGGCGGTGGCGGAGGATGGACCCGCCGAGGATGGACCCGCCGGGGCCGGCGCAGGGCCAACACCAGCACGAGCCCATCAGCTTCGGCATCGACCAGATCCTCAACAGCCCCGAGCAGGACAGTGCTCCCCCGCCGCCCCCCCGGGGCCCCGACGGTGCGACCTTCCTGGGCGGCCCTGGCGGCCGCGGCGGTGCGCCCTACCCGGCCCTGCCGGCCCCCTTCCCGGCCATCGCCGCGCCCTTCGAGGACTCGGGATCGTACAGTGTGAACCTCAGCCTGGCCCCGGCCGGCGTGATCCGGGTGCCGGCGCACAGGCCCATCCCCGGGGCCGTGCCGCCGCCCATCTCCAGCGCCATCCCGGCCATGCCTGCCGTGCCCAGTCTGGGCAGCCTCAACTTCCCCTGGATGGAGAGCAGCAGGCGCTTCGTCAAGGACAGGTTCACAGGTAAGGCGCCGGGGCGGAGCGCGCGAGCCGGCTCCCGACAACGAACGAAAGGGCCAATAAAAAATATAAAACGAAATAATAACAGTAATGCGAGTAAGAATAAAAGCAAAGGCGGCCGCTGGATGCTTCCCTTCCCCGCGCTCACAGCGAGGCGAAAAATCGCTCTCCTCACGGCGTGGATAGCGCGGGGCGACCCGGGGGGCGGCCGGGCCCCGGTCGTCTCCGTAGCTCTTCGATGAGAGGTGGAAGCGGGACCCCGGGGAGCCACGGTCCCTCCGGGGGCCGGCGGGGCGCGGGCGGCCGGCGGGCAGAGCGGCGGCCCGGGGGGGGCGGCCGGCACCGTGCGGGCGCGGGGCTGACCCCTGTGCTTCCCCCCCGGGCAGCGGCGGCGGCACTGACGCCCTTCACCGTGACACGGCGGATCGGGCATCCTTACCAGAACCGGACTCCGCCGAAGCGCAAGAAACCGCGGACATCCTTCTCCCGGGTGCAGATCTGCGAGCTGGAGAAGCGCTTCCATCGGCAGAAGTACCTGGCCTCGGCCGAGCGCGCTGCCCTCGCCAAGTCCCTCAAGATGACGGACGCCCAGGTGAAGACCTGGTTCCAGAACCGGCGCACCAAGTGGCGGTGAGTCCCGTGCCCCCGGAGCCGCCCCGTCCTGCCGCTGCCCCCGGCGGTGTCCCCCGCCCGCCGCCCTGCGAGTCCCGCTCCGGCCGGGGTCGTCCCCCTTGCCAGCTGCTAGCAGGCAAACCGTTTGGGGTGAATTTTTATTATAATACTATCATAATTATTATTGTTATTATCGTTATATATTTCTTTTTCGATAGTCCCCCATTCGGAAAACGGGGGATTGTTAGTAAAAACGAGGGATTCTTCGAAATAACGGGGAATTTTTTGAAGAAACGGGGAAACAATTTGAAAAAAAAAATCGAGGGAGTGTTGGGAGAAAAAGGGGGAATATTTGGAAACGGGATTACTGGGTAACGGCGGGTTTCCAGGCTCTTCCCGCCGCCCACAGTCCCTCCGTTGTCGGTCAAGCGGTGGCCGCCCGGCGGTGCCTGGCCCCGGAAGGACGCGCCGGCCGCCCTGCCTGGTTCCCGCGACCACCGGGCCGGCCCCGGCCCCGGTCCCGATCCCGGGCCGGCCGCTCCCCGCGGAGTCCCGGGCGGAGCGTGCCTCGTGTCCGGGCGCGGGCTGAGCGTGTCCCCCGGCAGGCGGCAGACGGCGGAGGAGCGGGAGGCCGAGCGGCAGCAGGCGAGCCGGCTGATGCTGCAGCTGCAGCACGACGCCTTCCAGAAGTCGCTGAACGAGTCGATCCAGCCCGACCCGCTGTGCCTGCACAACTCGTCGCTGTTCGCGCTGCAGAACCTGCAGCCCTGGGAGGAGGAGAGCGCCAAGATCCCCCCGGTCACCTCCCTCGTCTGAGCCCAGCAGACGGGGCACGCAGCGGACTGGCCCGCGGAGCGCGGTCGGCGGCTCCCCCTGCCCCGGGGCCGCGGCTCCCCCGACGGGGCGGGTGGCGGGGCGGCGAGTGGCGCCAGCGGGGCTGACACCGGGATCGGGTCCGACCGGAGCCGCTTCCCCGAGGCCGGCGCGGAGAGGAGCCGCTTGTATATTTGTGTCGATGTTCCACTAGGAAGGGAAATATGTCACTTTTTGTAAGAAGTGTTAATACTTTAATTTATTTATGCATCGAGATTTTGGGCACTATTAATATGGAATTATATAAAACCTCGATTATTTATATCGAAATCTGAACATAGGTATTTTGTGTTGGCTTTGGAACAAAAGGCTATTTTTTTCCTGTTCTGAGGATAGTGTAAAGAAAAAATACCTCCCTATCACTTAGCGGAGGGGACTCGGTGGAGCCGGTGATGACTCATTAGCTTCGGAAACCCTATTAAACTGAAAAGCGGTAGCTCCCATCTGTCCCAGGTGAAGTTAATGTCAGCTGTAATTTATTCACCGTAGTAAAAAGGGCTCCTTCCAGGCACCACACGCCGTTCTGTCCTCACCTTCCCAGCCGATGAGCTTTAGCGCCCCGAAACAGCGCTCGCTTCCCTGCGCCACCGGCTCTCGAGAAAGCGCCTTATGTTTCATAATAAAGAAGATTTGGGGTTGACACAGACCATGTATAATACTTTGTACTTGCCGAGACGTGTAAATAAACGTTTTCTTTACAAATGTCTCTCCGCTCTCTGCCTGCCGCTGCGCCGGGGAGAGCCGAGCCGAGCCCGCCGGGCCGGGCGCTGCGGGCCGGGCAGTGGCCGGCGGCCGCCGCAGAGCCTCGGCTGCCACGGAGGAGGGAAGCCGAAATGGGGGCGGCAGAGGACCAGGGAGTGGAGCCGGGACGGCGGGCGGACTCGGAGCGGGGCTGTGGCGGCGGGGCCGGCGCGGTTGTGCGCGGTGCTACCGCTCTCCGTCGGTGCGGGGGGAAGCGACCGGGAGCGATCCCGGCTTTGGGACACCGTGGGCAGCGCCGCGTGGGAGCGAGGGGTGGCCGGGAGGGGGGAGTGCGGGGCCGTCGTCCCCCGGAGCGGGCGCCGGTGCAGGCCCCGCCGGTCCCCGGTAATTTCTCCCCATCAGCGACGCGGTCCCGACTCGCCCGCCGGCGGAGCCCGGTGGTTTTCGTTTTGCTGCCTTTTCTGCGCCGGCAGCGGGACGGCGGTGGCTGCGGCCGAGGCTCCGGTCCTCGCCCCCAGCCCCGTTGTGCAGGGGGATTTTTAAGAACGACCTCCCATAGTTCTCGGGCCCGGGTACCTCGGCCTCCAACAACGGAGGAAGCTGCAAAACTGACATTTTTAGAAAGCAGCCACGACCAGGCGGGTTTCCACCGGCCACGGACAGGAGTCGGCGCTCCCGTGGCCGCGTTCCCGGGAGAGGGGCTCTGCCGCTGCCTCGGCCGCAGCCCGGCCCCGGTCACCGGGAGGCTGCAGGAGTGTAACGCCATTCCCGGGCTCGCCCGTCCCGGCCCCGGCCCCGGCTGCGGCGCAGGGCAGTCAAGGACCAGGCAGCCATACAGGACCAGGGATGGATAAAATAATTTCCCTAACTGGTTCTTTCCTCAGCGGTACCAGGGCACGGGCTCCGGTCGATTTGGTTTGTCGGGGGCAGGCTGTGGAGGGCCCACGGCAGGGCCAAATCCAGTCACACCAGGATGATGGTGCTGGGCCTGACCGGTGCCATCCGCCAGCCAGAATATGCCGCCTAAGCTGAAACACCGATCGAGGGGAGGTCTCTGGTGGGGAAAAAATTAAAAACAACGGGGAAATCTATACCGGGCGACGGAGTGCGAGGGACCGCCGCACTCCGGTCCTCTGTCCCCAGCAGCTCCCCGCCACTGCTGCGCCCCAGCCCCAGCCCGGCCCTGTTCGGTGCATTCGTTATCCCACCGCCCTTCGCTGCGCGGCCATGCCGGGGCTGCCGGCCCTCGGCCTTCCCCTCCACATCAGCACCCAATGCGGGCACAGAGGGAGAGAGCCCACGGGTACGGTACACAGAACAGCCCGAGAACCCCCAGTGTCAGTGAAAGCGGAGAAGAATCCGGCTCTGAATGGGGATGGAATACACGGGCACACATATTCACGTGTGTATTGGTGTTGCGTTCTATCTGCACCGTCGAACATCTGTAAAGTGCGTTTAGTTCAATACATCGTTTTTCTTTTACTGCTCGAACATCCCACAACTACAAGCCTCTACGTTCCCGATTTCCCTGCAGTTTTTCCCAAACTGCTGTAAGCCCAGGAGCAGTGTATTTGCGGAGAACAAAACGCTGCTGCGCTCTTCAGGAACCGGCTTTGTGACGGGCGAGGATCCTGCGCAAAGCCACGGGATGCTTACAGCCCTGTAATGAACGGCAGTGCCAAGTGGGTCTGAGCTCGGCAGGGACAGCCCAGGAGGTCCCCTCGCCACTGCTGCCCATGGGCTGTGCCACAGGCAGCGAGATTGAGCCTCAGGGCACCCCAATTTGTCAAAGGATTTCATAAATCACAACCAAACTTCCATTTCAACCATCTGAGTAGTCATCAAATAGCAGGATTTATGTCCCGGGAGCTGCCTTGGGCTTGCTGGTGTTTGTGCCTGGTGTCTTTGTTCCCGAGGAGCTGTCTCGAGGTGAATTTTGAGCTGTGCTGAGGACGAGGGACGCAGGCTGCCGCGTGCATCCGTGTCTCCTACGACGAGTGCGTGGGCGGTACAGGGGTTCGACGTGTGCGGCCGTGCTGAGGGGGACACAAGTGGGGGTTACCTCCAATTACTCTGCCCAGTTAATCCAGTGTTTACAGGAGCCTCAGGGAAACACCAGTTGGAACAAACACAGGGTATTTGTCCATGTGGATGAGAGCAGTGTTCCCTGCCGGCCTGGTTCAGGTGTGACAGGATTGTCTGACGATCCCTGCTGTGTCTCTCTGAAGGTCTGTCAATAGAGAGAGAGAGAGAGATGCCTGAACGGACTTGCACAGACTTTAGACCCTACCAGCTTGAGCCTTTTCATCCCAGGAATTGTAATTGTGAAGCATTTGAGTGCCAGGTGGAGGAGAGGACACATTTTGGGAGTGGGCTGGCTGTTGTCCTGATCCTGTTGATTGTCCTGTCCACATTTTGCACTTGGGCTGTGCTCGACAACTTAAGTCGAGCTGTTGTGTATGGGCAGCCATTTGACTTCCCAATTTCTGAAACACCCTTCTGGCAGCACAGGCACTGGCTAGCTGTGGGGGAGCATGTGGGGAGCATGGTTTATCTCTCACACCCCCCCCCCCCCCCACTCATCACTAAATGCTCCTTTACGTCTGTGGGAGACTCCTTAAAGTGCTCCAGTCAGCCTTGGAAGAGATCAGTGGTGTGCAGGCAAGGTGAGGGCAGCAGAAGCTCCTGCAGCTGTACTGCAGCATGGCTGTTTCAGGGTAGGCAGTGAAAGTCATGATGGAGATGTGGTCTGAGAGTGCTGAAGATGCTGCACTTCCCATCAAGCTGAGTTTTAATCTGTTGATGCTTGATGCTGCTATGAAATTGATAATTCGTAGCATTTGGATCTTTCCCAAGCAGTCTTAAATCTGCAAGTGAAATACCTCTGTGAATTTATGTTTTGAAAAGCCCATTCTATGTACCCAAATTCCTCTGTTTGGAAGTTTTAAGCCCAGAAACACTTTCTTGAACAAGGATGGAAAAATACAATGAGAATTAAGGATTATAGAACTGTCAGTGGGACTTAATTTTGGACAGGTGGTTTTCCAAGCTTTGCTTAATTGTTTGTGTGAATGATCTCCCGGGTAGGGCTGAGCAGCTCCGTGGGTGGATGCAGAAGGCAGAGCTTGGCAAACTGGAGGAACATCAACCATCTCCTCAGAGCTCCTCCTGCCTTTGCTGTGAGCCCCAGCGCAAAGCAGCCCCTGTGCCATGCCCTCATGCAAAAACACTCTGGATAAAAATGGCTCCACAATTTGCCTCTCTCAGCATTATTTTGTGCCCAGGGTATTAGATGTTACAAAGTAATGCGTGGTGATCAAATCTGTATAGGCAATTCTTTTCCTAAATGGGCCCTAAAATCAATGGGTTATTAGCTCTCCTCCACTCCGTGATGAAAGCCTGGTCCTGTTAAACATGCAAACTACACAATATTCAATGTCTTGGTTTACAAAAGTGTTTTGCTCAGCTAGGTCATAATTTAGCTCATTTATAGATGACATAAATAATACTGAGATTTACATCACACCTCTGAACTTTCCCCGAAGCATTTATTTCTGCACCAAAATCATCCCCTCTGCTGAGGAGTAATAATTTAAGGGCTGTGACTCACTCAGGTGAGCACTTGCTCATGTAGCTCTTCCTCCTCAGTCAGTAGATTATGTGCTGCCTGAGTTGGACCAGGTGGGTGAAGTATTTGCTTCTGTGCAGGTGGGCATTTTTTGAGGAAGAGGTATTTACACCCTTGGTTTAGGCTATTTGGAGCATTTCCCTTCAATGCTGTGCGTTGCCCAGTCTTTTGAGTCTTTTAAGCTCCTATCTTTTTTGTGACTCAGCAGCAAAATAAATATTTCTACTTGGTGCCCACTTGTTTTTGGGTATCTGGATTTGCCTCCTGATTGGCACCCAGGTGGCTTTGATGGGCAGAGCTATAGTGCACTTTGTGGCAGTTTGGCCCCTATGTGCTTTTCTCCCCTTTTTGAGAGGGTCTCAGCATTTCTAAACATTTCAGATATCTTAAAAATCTGTTGTTAAGATCAGAGCAGTAATGGTATTTAGATAAATACTCCCATTAATTTAATTTTAGTATGAGAAATAAAATAGTCTTCCCAGATCATTGTTACAAAATAAGCCAGCTGCCTAAAGGCATCTCTGCATTCAGAACTGTCCACATGTCCTTTGCAGGCTGTGCCCAGAGCTGGAAATGCTGGGAGTGCCAAGCAGAGACATTTGAGAGGGATCTGTGCTCTTCAGGCAGCACAGATGGAAGTTTCCACACTTCTGCAGGAGGGGTGTGAGCTGTGCTCCACCTCAGCCCCACAAACTGTGTGATCACAGAATCATGGAATGGTTTGGGTTGGAAGGGGCCTTAAAGCTCGTCCTGTTCCACCCCCTGCCATGGGCAGGGACACCTTCCATAGCCCAGACTGCTCCAAGCCCCATCCAGCCTGGCCTTGGACATTTTGGTGTAGGTGGTGTTGGGTATCCACAGACTGTGCTTCACTGAGTGGAGCCTGAGCTTGCTGCTGTGCTGAGTTGGGCAGACTCTAAACAGCCTCACAAGCTCAGACCTTAGGTCATTCTTCAAAAGATAAAAATAAAGCAAATAGTGAAATCTGCCTGTGGATAGTGGATTCCAGAGATCTCCCTGTAACATCTGCAGTATCTACACAGATATCAAGGGTGCTGAGCTGGTCCTTGATGGATGTTCTGAGCTGAGCCTGCAAATATTTTCCTCCTGGGAGTTCAAGGGAGTGATTTTGCACCTCTGTGGAGCATCTCCCACTTCCACGTGAAGAAGCAGAGAGAGCAGGACCTTTGTTATTACCAGCATGTGAAATTTGCTGGGTCCTTTTCTGCTGCTCTGCCCAGTGGCAGGACCAAGGGATCAGACCCAGCTTCCTCTGTCCCTGTGCCTCACCCTAGCTTAGGCCAGTTTGCTGGAATGGGCAGGTGGGAGAAAACTGCCCTGTCTCCAACTCTGCTGCACATCTGAGCTCCCTGAATGAATCTCTGCAGCTCATCAGGTAATTCTGGATGGTGCACATTGGCAGTGAGATGCATTTCACTCCGTGCTATGACCAGTTTTCTCCTAAATGAACTAATCCAAGTAGGAAGCAGTGCCATGGTGAATTGGTGTGAGCCCTGTGGCCTGGTGAAGGTCCTCACATTTAGCAGGAGGTTGGACCATCTGGCCCATCATCTGTGTGCCTGAACCCCCAGCTCTCTGTTCAGGTGAATCTGCATTCTTGTATTTCTTAATAGGGATCCCAGGCATGATCTCACTGCCTTGGTTTTATTGTCTCTCATCTTTGGATTGAGTAGCAGCTGGACAGCGGGGATAAAATTCATACCATGGCTTGCCTACAGAAGTACTAGGCTTCCTCAATCTTTTGAAAACAGAAGGCCATCAATTCCTGCCAGACTCCTTAAATGACTTAAACTCAATGCCACAAGTGTTCCAGAATGCCCAAATGATACCATTAATTTGGCATCCAGTATATGCTGCATTATACATACCGACTTCCATTGGCACATGCCACATCCAATCCATTAGTTGTGCACAAATGCACTTAAGTTTTTTATTGCTCTTAGTTTTGTGTCATCAGCAAAGAAAGGTAAAGTTGATCTTCATCTAAATCACTGACATGGATTATTGCAATTGATTACAACAAAGAAAGAGCTTTTCAAGTTTCAAAGTTATGTTTTCTTTTATTTCCCCAAGTAGTAATCTGTACTGTTTAAGTTATTGCACAAGAACCGTCTCAGTGAGAGCTGCCCGTATTACATTCCTTGTTGAGAACATTTGTGTGCTAGGCTGTTGTGATTCCCCAGCTCTGTACAGAACTTTTATTCCTTCTGGTGGCAGAAAGGCACTCGATGTTCTTCACATCGAGAAGGAAGAAGAGGAGCATTAGCTAAAGCTAATGTTTGGGAAATTGTGTTTTAATCTATGATTAGAAAAGTCTTATTTTATTCATAGCTTTATCCACCATTCTTCCCAAGCTTAGCCTCCTAACTGGACTAGTGTGTTACTCATCTCAGGACACTTGTGACACCAGGGTGTCCAGAGAGCAGCACACAAGGGAAGGATGTGACTCAGCTTCACAGCATTTTTCTGACTAGTCATTATGTACAACTAAAAAAAAATGAGGGTAGCTGTTAGTCTGTCCTCCCAAATCATCCTGCTTGACCTGTGCCAGAGCTGCTCCATGCACTTGGGCCCTGCTTTATAGCTTGATGTCCCCCAGCATTTACACTGTGCCCTGGTCAGGCAGAGACTTGCACCCAAACTAATCTTTGCACAGCTCAGGAGCCTTGTTGAAATTAAGGGGCTAAAATCACCTCTGTGTCTGCGAGAGTGATCCCTCAGCTTGAATTCGAGGTGCTGAACTGCCAGGTACTTCCACAGGGCAGTGGGTGCCAACGTGGTTGTGAAAGACCCTCTGCATCTTCAGGGCAGCCTGGCAGCACCTCTGCTCTGCTTCTCTCCACTGCTTCAGGTCTCTTCAAAACTCCACACTAGCTCTAAGGGCAGCAGTTCTTAAAACATGACCCTGAAACTTAACTGAAGGACTAATTATTAGTTAATAAAGCTTGTGGTTTATGGACTGGAGTGATAGAGAAGGCTGGCTCAGTATGGAGCTGTTAAACACCAGGGCTGCTGGAACGGTTCAGCAGCTTTTATACAAGGCAGAGGGCCAGCCCTTCAGAGGGTGTAAATCAGCAAAGATCCATTAACTTCTGTGCATCTCCCCTGCTTTACATCAGCTGAGGACACGACCCTGAGAGCTCAATTGGTGGAATAATGTAAAGACATTCCAGCCTCTTGTTCACCTGCACATGCCGTTCCCATTACTGGTGATGGGAGCAGCCTGTGGGCAATGCCAGCCACAGGTGGGCACGGCTGGTGCCAGTCCTGGGCTACTCCCACCAGGGCTGCTGCCCTCTTAGGCTGCTCCTGGCCTCCAGAGAGCCCATGCTCTCAAGTAAAGTGGGAAACCAAAGCAAAACAGTTAATAATTAAAGAAGCCTTCAGCTCCCTTGGACTGGTGGAATGGAGCAAGAGCTCCGAGGGCACCTGTGAGGGCTGGGCATGTGCTGTGGGCCTCACCAGGTGGGCACCCTGCCAGGAGGGCATGAGGCTGGAGTGGCTGGGACAGTAGCTTCTCTCATGCCATTGCTGCAGGTAGGTATGTCATGAACCATGGCCTGAGCTGTGTTTCCCTTGGACATCTGGAAAATAGGGAATTTTAGCACAGCTAAAATGTTTCTATATCTGGACAAAAGGTATTCCAAGGGCAACCTGGGATGAAGCCTCCTGACTGCAGCCCACAGGCAGAGGCTCCAGGTTGTGCTGTTCCTCCATGCCAGCTCTTCTCCTGCCCCCCGAGATGTGCCCAATTCTGGCTCTAGCAGCACAGAGAAGATGGGGATGCTTTAGCTGTCACAGAGCTGTAGACTGGGAAGAGGAAACAGTGATCCTTCTAGATCTTTCATCAAATCCCTTTTCTTATGTCTTTTATACTGTAGACTGGGAAGAGGAAACAGTGATCCTTCTAGATCTTTCATCAAATCCCTTTTCTTATGTCTTTTATACTGTAGACTGGGAAGAGGAAACAGTGATCCTTCTAGATCTTTCATCAAATCCCTTTTCTTATGTCTTTTATACTGTTGAGGTTGACACATGGGCAGGCAGGTGGATGCATCTGCAGGGTGATGTGTAGGAGATGGTTCCTTTGTAGGCAACAGAGAAATTGTGGTAATTAATCTTGTTTTGGTTCTGGCACATGGGGAGCTGCAGTCCTGCACCCTGCATCATGGATTACCCTAATCTGTGCTCCTGAGTAGAACTTCAAAGCAGTACTTAGTCATGCTTTTCCTGGAATTTCTAAAAATACTCTTTTTCGTCCTTGTGACATGTCTTCTGTGGGCATCCTGTCTCCATGTTGCCTTTCTGCTCCTGGCTGAGGCACATGTTGTTGTCTCTCAGGTCACAGCCTGCCTACTTCTGGTGTTGTGCAGCTCCCCAGCCTTTATTTTCCATCAGCTTTGGCAGCTTCTGAGTCCCCTGCTCCCAGCTTTCCTCTGTTCCCAGCTTTCCTCTCTGCACAGGTGCATAGTTGCTCTCTGCCTGGAGCCAAGAGACCCCCTCAGCATTTCAGGGCTCAAACGGCACCCTAATGTTGCTCTGTTTTCTTTTGTAGGGTTGGAAGGGGAAAAAAAGTGGGATGTTGCTTCTTGCCCAGAGAAGCTGAGATGGGTAATTGATTCTGAAAGCAGTTTGCACAGTTGGGGACTCGCTCGCTGAAGCTGTCGTGTTGCACTGGGGAGCTTTGCCTTTCGGTGCTCCAGCGAAGCAGCTGTTGTACCCAGCATTGCTTCCAGACTGTCATGGGCTGTGGAGGTTCCCCTATCCTCAGACTGTTCATCAGGAATGCTTTCAACTCGAATTTGTCCCCTTTATTCAGCAGGAGGTCAATGGTGGGTGTGAAAAAGGAGACTGTCTCTGAAAGCCTGAGCAGGGAAAAAGCTTTTTCCACCCTTTCTGGGATGAAATATTTTGGAGTACCTGAAATAAGTGAAGTGTTCAGGATATAAATGCTTGGAGGACCTTTTTTGGAAATCTGAAATGTGATCCTTCTCTAAATCAAGGGTAGAAATTGTAGGGGTTTAGGGTTTTTTTTTCTGCCTTGTCATGCTCGTGGCTTTCCTACATTGATCTCTGTGAAGCTGACCTTCTCTGTCTGCAGCCAAGTGCTCAGAGGGGAAAAGATGTACTTTTGCTGCATGGAGGGGCTGGGTGAAACCACTGCCCCTTCTCCCTGCCATAAGGAATAAGGCAGGAAAATAAAGCAGCCTGTGACCCTTCCTCACATCAGGATTTTCCTTCAAACTGCAGGCAGTTTTCCAAAAACATTCTTAGATGGAGCTTCCAACCCCTGTGTGACTGACTCTGTCAAACTGCTCTGAGGGAGATCCTTCTGGCACAAATCTCTCTTTCCTGTTAAAGCTTTTACCTCCCTGTGCTGCTCAAGGTTCACATGAACAACTGGTTTTCCCTGTTTGCTCTGCAGAGTCCCAGATAGGTCTGCAAAGGCCTTTGTCACACCACACACAGCAGAGTCTGTCAGTCCTTTGTCCATCCAGACTTGTGGTCCTACAGATGAGACTTCCATGGCTGGGAGCGAAACCAGAGGAAACTGGGTTGATGTGCACAACGTAAATCACTGTTCACTAGTTCAGATGGAAAAAAGAGACCCTCCCTCAGTCTGATCCATCTCTGTTTACTTCTGCTTCCTCACTTGCTTTGGATGCCAGGCCACAGTTTCCCAGCTGCAGCTGGAACACCTCCCACAGTGCTGGCTCATTTTCTCAGAGGAGTTTGTTGCTTTGCTCTTGTCTTCTTCTCTGGCCAAGACTTTTCCTTCTTATCAATTCAAATTAACAATGGGGCAGAGGCAGAAATGCACGAGGTGTGATCCACACTTTGACCACATCGGTTGTGGCACTGAGGTGAGAAAACTGATGGGTTGAAGGGGAATGGAGCACAAGCTGGTGGGACTGGAGGGCAGGAAGGGATGGAAATGTAGCAACTGGGAAAGCTGCAGGGGGAGATCAGAGAAAGGAGACATCCCAGACCTCTGAGCGTGCACAGAAAACTGAGAAGCAGGGAGAAAGCCAGGAATGAACAAGAGCAAAGCTGGAAGTGGGAGTGATGGGAACACCTGGGAGAGAGCAGGGGAAGCACTGTGCAGAGCTGCAGTGGTGAGGAAGAGACATGAGGATGCCTGGAGCAATGGGAAGCTGCGCCGTGGGGCTCTGCTGGACTTTCAGGTGGAAAAGGAATTTATTTTTTTGTTTAAAACCTCAGTGCAGTGGGGCTGTATGTGAGCAAGCAACCAGGTACTGCCTTAGAAATGGAAATCGCTCGGCATGAGTTCCTGCTGAGGGGCAGGGAGAGAGTGCACAGGGCACTGTGCAGTGTTTTGGGGTCCCACTGGATAGCGAGCACTGGGACAGCTCCGTGGAGAAATCACCATGCCACTGGGCAAGACAGAAAACAGCAAACAGGGTAAAACTCGGCAAGAAGGACCCAAAAACCCCGCAGAGTGAAGTAAGCAGGGGTTACAGAACAGCTGAAGAAAGTGGCTGGAAGCAAGAGAGAGAAATGAGGCCCGAGGAAACGCAGGCGAGCCCCCCCGAACCACAGGAAGCGCCGAGAAGCGGCTCCAGCAGCGCCTCGCAGCGAGCGGCTGGAGCACGGCCGGGCGAAGCGGGGCCGCGCTGCCCAGCCGACATCTGCTCTCGGTGACAATAGCACGGCCTGACAAGTTCATTGTGTCTCGGCACGGGGCAGCAGGTGGGAGAGGCAGCATGTGCAGCCACCTGCTCGGCCGCCTGCGTGCCCGTCCCCCGCGGCTGCCGCGGGAGCTCCGCCGCATCCGAGCCCCGGAGGGGTGGCCCAGCCCTGGGGGGTGGCCAGTGCTGCCCCCAGGTAGGGAGGGAGACTGACACCCACTGATGCGGGCTGTGCTGGAGGAGGGCTCTTAAAGTAGCTGCGGAAGGGTCAAGCTCGTACCTTTTATAGGTTTCACTTGGGTAGAGAACAGCATTTTTTTTTTCTTCATCCCAAAATAATAAATTTCCTTTAAGATAATTTTTGTGACTGGAATTCAGTGACGTGTCATGGAAGGCTCAAACATGTATGAAAATAGATGAGGCAAAAACAAAGCAGCCAAGCCAAATCCTACACCTGTAACTCTTCCTGAACCCACCAGGCAGTGGGAGAGCTCAGCTGCTCCCAGCGCTTGGCTGGTGCCGCCTGAATGTCATTAGTGTACAATAGGGTTTGATCGAAATTGGCATCGCTCTTGCCAGGGAGTGAATGGGCTGAAAGCGACTGAAGCAGCCGAGGATGCAGCCCTCTGCACCGAGCTCAGTAAGTACTCGAGCAACAGTCAGCTCTGGTGTAGAGGCCAAAGTGAATTCTGAGTAACACCAATAAACTCGGGCTGTGTACCCCCGATCAGTCCTGCCGTAGCCCAGGCAGAGCCAGGAGGGAATTTCCCCCCTTCTCTCTGTTTAAGTGCCAGGAACATCAGGGTCTGTCAAATTCGGGGCAGATGAGGAACTCGCTGTGTCGTGATGTTTGCTGCCCAGGTCTTTTCGGAGCCCTTCGACGATGCCTCGTATGCTGGGATAGAGCGTTCATAGAGCTGTTCTGATTTACTGAAAATCTGGCTCACGGGCCCCATTTCACAATCCCGTTGGTTGCCAAATTTTCAGTGCACGTTTCAGTTTGAGTTTTCATCTTCATAAATGCATGCGTTCGGTTTCACTGGTGGCGGGTCCAAAGGCTGGTCTGGAGCGAGCGCCGTGCGGGAGCGGCTCCGGCGGGAGCGGCTCCGGCTCTCCCCGGGGCTCCGTGCGCCCTCGAGGGCGGTGCTGCCGAGGATGTCCTCGGGCTGAGCTGCACACAGCTGCAGGGAGCAAACACAGACCCGAGCGCGCAGATCCTTCTTCTATGGTGGCATTAAAATAGCAGGCTTGCTTCTAGTGCGACAGCCAAACCCCCCGCTAATGGGGAGGGGAAAGAGAGGCTGGAAATGTTGCTGTCTTCGCGCAAAAGCCAAGCTCCACGTTGCTGTTTTTGATGCCAGATACGGTATGGCAGAGCTGGTTTCACAGGAACCAGCTGTGAAACAGGAGCTGTTCCTCCTGCTGGGAGCTCGAGGGGGTGCAGCACCTTTCAGGGGGGCACAGCCTGTCTGTCCATCCTCCTGTCTCCCCATGCCTCCGGTGTTAAACTGCTTCTAAAAAGGATTGCAAGGCTTGCCTCTTCAGCCGTGCTTGCCCAGCTCACGGAGTATAGCACCTGAGCTCTCTAATTAAAAATGTATTTCCAGATTTCAAGGGATCTCAGTGTTACAAGTTTTTTGGTACCAACCTCCGGCGTTTTAAGATGTTCGCCTAGAACAATAGGAAGATTTAAATGGGTGTTAAAAAAAAAAATCAGCCTTAGGTATTTAGAGATTTGCTTTTAATTATGAAGAGTAAATTAAAATGTAGTTGTTCCATGGCAAGGTCATCTTAATTCAGTGTCTAATTATACAGGTATTAAATTTCTCCCAAATAAAGCCTTATTTGAGCTAAGATAATTCATTTAAATAGTAATCCAGTCTTGAATGAAATATCCCTAATGATGAAGAATCGATTCAAAATTTAAGTACTTAATCACAGCCACAATAAAAATTAATATATTGCTCCTGGGTTTTTTGTTTGTTTTGTTTGTTTGTTTGTTGTTTTTGTTTTGGTTTGTTTTGGTTTGGTTTGGTTTTTTTCCCCTAGATTTGTATAATTCTAGCTTCTAGCCCTTGGAATCAATGGCACACTTGTTTACTCAATGCTGCTGAGTAAAGGAGCAGTAAAGTACAGGAGACTCAGGTTTACATCACCTCCTCGTTTCTCTTTGTTCAACTTAACAAACTGCTTCCATCCTCTGTCTTTACTTCCAGAGGGATCTCTCCCGCTGGAAATGTGCTTTGCTGGAAGCCAAGGCAAAGTCCTGGAGCAGAGGATGTTTTCAGGAATAAGTGTGATGCTTCCCTGCTCCTCCCATATTCTCTTGAACAGCTTCAGGTTTTGTCCTGTGGCTCTTCCAGTGGCTGAATTAATCTTGCCAACATCGAAAATTAGCCAACTAGTCTGTTACCAGAATGACTTAAATTTGGTTCCCTAGGAAATTATACAAGTGACCTTTTTTTATCTTGGGATGGTGTGAAACCACATCACAACCCAGAAATTAGTGGGGGACAAACTGGAGATCTGAGACTGCTCCCAGCAGCTCTGAGACCATGAAGGAGTCGTTTTGGCAGTGTGGGATAAGAACTGTAGTTAGATCTTGATTATGCTAAGTGGCCAGGAGTAAAATAATTAAAATATAGATATTTGCTTTCTCCTGAGTTTCAGCGTTAACAGCCCAATCTGCCAAGCAGGGCTACTTCACGTGTCAAGGATCCTGGATGTTTCAGACATGGAAAGTCTCAAGAATATTAATCTCTCTTATTCTCGAGACTCGGGGGTAGTCTGAAACCAATTAAATTAAATTTTAATTCTTGAGCTGGGTTTGTTTGCCAGTTCCATGAGCATACGCGTGGCGCCTCAGGGTAAAGCCGAGTCCGGATGTTTTGTGCTGCTGGGCCGGGCACGGAGCGGGGTCAGAGCTCGGGGGGATACCGGCCCGTGCTCCCCGGGGGCGGCTCAGAGCTCACCCGGGCCGGTCCCGCTCCCCGGGCAGTGGGGTCTGAGCTCACCCGGGCCGGTCCCGCTCCCCGGGCAGTGGGGTCTGAGCTCACCCGGGCCGGTCCCGCTCCTCGGGCAGGGGGGTCTGAGCTCACCCGGGCCGGTCCCGCTCCCCGGGAGCGGCTCAGAGCTCACCCGGGCCGGTCCCGCTCCCCGGGCAGTGGGGTCTGAGCTCACCCGGGCCGGTCCCGCTCCCCGGGCAGTGGGGTCTGAGCTCACCCGGGCCGGTCCCGCTCCTCGGGCAGGGGGGTCTGAGCTCACCCGGGCCGGTCCCGCTCCCCGGGCAGGGGGGTCTGAGCTCACCCGGGCCGGTCCCGCTCCCCGGGCAGTGGGGTCTGAGCTCACCGGGGCCGGTCCCGCTCCTCGGGCAGGGGGGTCTGAGCTCACCGGGGCCAGTTCCGCTCCCCGGGCAGTGGGGTCTGAGCTCACCCGGGCCGCTCCCGCTCCCCGGGCAGGGGGGTCTGAGCTCACCCGGGCCGGTCCCGCTCCCCGGGCAGGGGGGTCTGAGCTCACCGGGGCCGGTCCCGCTCCTCGGGCAGGGGGGTCTGAGCTCACCCGGGCCGGTCCCGCTCCTCGGGCAGGGGGGTCTGAGCTCACCCGGGCCGGTCCCGCTCCTCGGGCAGGGGGGTCTGAGCTCACCCGGGCCGCTCCCGCTCCCCGGGAGCGGCGGCGGGACAGCCGGACCCCGGTAACGCGCGGGCTGCAGCTCCTCAAAGGCGCTCTTGTCCTGCCTCGCCAAAATTTATTGGTGCGAGGGCTGATAAGGGATGGCTCTGAAAGCTGCATTGTGGGGCTCTGCCGAGGGAGAGGGGCGCGTTAATAGGGCATTGTGCGGGCCCCCGAGCCTGGCATGCGCCGTCGGCTGGGAAAAGTTAGCAAGGAGAAGCCTTGTTCCACCCGCGCTGCCTCCGCTGATTTACGGCGGCTCCCCTGAGCTCGGAAGTGCTGCGACATTCCCCAGTAAATAGGGATGTATGAACGATTCTCTTTCCCTCCTCTTATCCGCTCTTCCCAAACATGTAAACTCTGAGCAGGCTTTATTCTTCTTCAATGATCATTCAATTGTCTCCAGACTGTATCTTTTGGTAAATTTATTGCTGGCTATTTAAAAAAAAAAAAGAAAAAACCAACTCAAATGCATTTTGCATATTAACACGTAACTCTTGTTCCTGTCTGCTCATTTTGGAAATGGTTGTATTGCTTTTATCAAGGAAAAAATGGCTAATAAAATTGGCCTCAGCACCGTTGCTTTGCAATTCTTATGAACAGTAAAGTGCCTCTTACAGTCATTGATGTTAAAAGCTATTTCTAAATTATGGTGCCATTTATTATCTCTAGTGTCCAAAGTAAGTTTAAATGATGCTTATAATTCATGTTTTACCAAATTTCCTTTTCCCCCTGAGGATACCTCTGATTAACTTATGCACATTTAAGCGCTTTTTAAAATCTTCTTTTATTGCCATTATGCTCTGAAAATCTCAGCAATTCTCAAAAATGGGTAATAAACTTGAGATAAAATGCTGCAGTTTTAGATCAATGCTGACATATCACTGTGGTGATTTCTTCAGAGCTAAAGTGATAATGCTTCATATTTACAGAATATATACTAGGTTATTACTGCAGTATTACCATTTTGTTCTAAGATGAAATGAGTAATTTACCAATTTATTAAACAGTTACATTTAAGTATTGCTTAGGACATTACCACACCAATCTGTTTACTTAGCTTGAAGAGTTACCATTAAGAAACCCTGTTTATTTAGGTAAAATTTGTAATGATCATCCCCTTCATTAAGAAACATATTTTTCTGCAAGCCTAATTGCCTGGAAATTAGTTTCTCCTTATTTACTATGGTGAATTTTGCTAAGCCAGCTAAAACCATCACCCTCACAAGAAGTGCTGGAGAAATTAATAATACATACATGGAACAGTTTTAATTAGTATAATACCAAATGTTAATAAAAGATTTATGATCCAGTTAAAAGTTCTAATGATCACAACAGGAAAAGGGCTGAAATGTGGTGGCGGTGATCTGTTAAAAATAAACAAATGCTGCCAAACTCTCCAAATTGACGATAGAGGAGATTTTTTTCTCTTCTCCTGCCCTTATGTGAGTCCTGGCTCAATGATATGTAAGGTCAGGCTCTGACCCCCTGGAAAGCAGAGTAAATCCAGAATGGCAGGACGATAGCCATGGGGGTTATCCTGTGTGACAGCAGGGCAGGAGACACCAAGTGCAGGGGGAAAGACTGCATTTAACTCAGCTTGTGCCACTGGGCTTGAAGCAGCCAGCCCCAGGTGGGTTTAGTAGAGCTCCAGCATCACTGGCACAACCTTTTAGCCCAGTTCTAGGAAAGTAGTCCTTCTTCTAAGTAGCTCAGAAAGCCAGCGGCGGAGGATGCAGACAGAACCCACTTGGGTCCAGCCAAAGGCAGATGGAATAAGCAGTGGCTGAATTTTCAGAGATTATTTCCTCAAGAGGAGCACACCAAAAAGCCTCTCAAGTGCCAAGTATCTCAGATGCACCTTGCAGCTCTGCTCGTGGGGAGCATGGACAGCCCCTGGCAAAGGCTGAGCCTGCAGCCGGCCAGACGCGCAGACGGAGGAGCCCTCGCAGAGCTGGGCTGGGGAGGGAAGGCACCACAGCATCCATCCAACACTGAACATTGGAATGAGGATCTCAAGTGAGAGACCCTCTGGAACTGCATGGATGGCGTGGCTGGGAAAGGAACTGTGGGGGGGGACATCAAGGGACACTGGTCACTGCTGAGATTTGCTCTGAGGGTATTTAGTCAGATTAGATAAATTAAGATCCTGCCTTAAACCCCCTGGAATGTGCCTGGGGGGTACATCTCACCGGTGTCTTCAAGATGAAGCCCCAAAATGTGATATTGGAAACATGAAGATTCTGAGCAGAAATGGATATTGCTTGCTTGGATTGGGGGATTTTGGAGTAGAAACAAGTGCTGTGATCTTTGTTGTTTTCTTGAATGTCACCTGGATTTGTGTCCCAGCAGCACTGACAGGAGTGGGACTTCTCTGGCACAGTTTGGGGATACTCAAAGCCAGTATCAGAAGCCAGTCTTGTGCTGCATCCCATCAGGGTGCTCAAGCTCAGACGACACGAGCTGGATCTCCCTCCCTGTGTGGGTCCAGCAGGAGCGGAGCCTCTGCATGGTGCACAGTGAATGCCTTACCTGGGGCAAGTACCAGCACATGCCAGCAGTGTGACTCTGACCTGAGGGGCAGCAAGGGCAGATGGGAGCTGGGAATGAGCATTCCCAGCAGATTTGCTCCAGTTGAAGGCCTGCCACTGGAGGATGAATGTGTAGAATGTGTAAGATCACAGAATCACAGAATTAACTGGTCTGGAAAAGACCTTTGGGATCATTGAGTCCAAGATGAATGTCTTGCTGCTGGGGCTGGGCTTCCTTGCTGCATTGGATGAGGCCAGTACTCCAGAACAAATAATTGATGGAAAAGTTTGTATCAATTACAAAATTGGATGTCTTATCCATGTCACAACCTTTGCTTTTGGAGCAGTAAATGGCTAAGCAGTAGTAAACCAGGATCACTCTGTCATTTCCTTTTGCCAGTGTGCTGGGCCAGGCACAGCTTGGGAAGGGTTGGTGAACGCCTCTCACTCCTCAGCAGTAAAAGCCTTCATTGCACAGGGTGCCAAGCCCTTCCCCTTGACACTCAGCATGCTGGAGTGGATCTGCACTGTCTACTGGGGCCTGTTTCCCTTTTTAAAATTCCTCTTAGGAAGTTCCCTGTGAAAAACGTGAACTGGAGTCCCAGGCTGAGTCCTCAATGTTGCCTGTGCAGCCTAGGATGTATTTCCTCTGCTCTGGAGAACAAATGAATGTCAAGAAATTTACTGAATTGTCTGGGCAATGTGGAGATTTTATTCATTCCTAAACTTCAGCATGTGACTTTCCTAATTTGTTCTTTCCAAGGCCAGAAAAGGAAACACTATATTTATTCTTGCTAATGTAGCAATATTGATTAAGTCATAAAGCACATACAAGTACATATTGACTCGCATTAAAGTATCTATCACTTACTACTTGTTCCTCAATAGCACTATAGTTATGTTAAAAAAATGCATTAAAATTGGCATTACTTCAAGGAAAGTAGGATCAGCCATCATTATTAAAATTAGGTTTTAGGTGGGGGGAAAAAAGCTTTAAAGAGGATGCAAGTGTTAAAAATGGAAACCCACCTCCCTTTTCCCTGAACAGTGACCAGATACTTCTGGCTGTCCCAGTCATTTGTTCCCAGGTCCTGAACTGTCAGGTCAGTACTTTGGTTGTGTTGGAAAACTTTGCTGTGTATGATGTCCTGCACAATGGGACAAGGGGTTGGATATCCCTCAGTATCAGCACATCCCTGCAGAGCTAGGGGCTGTAGCTGTCCATGGTTGGAAGGGGAGGGCAGGTCTGTGCTTGGATGGCTGTCAGAGCACAGTGGGCAGCCTCCTGCCCAAAGATGGGTTTGCAACTCATCTGCTCCCACTAAACTGATGCTTAACTGATGTTAACCTAAATTTATAATTGAGATGCTCACAACCTCCATTTAATTCTAGAGATTCCTCCCAGTGCTGTGCTCCCTGCTTTTTGCCTCCCAAGTCTCTCAGGTGCCAGGATTTTGGCAGGTGCCAAAGGCTGTCACAGATAACCTCACTCTGGTTGTGTGCAGCAGGCTGCATCCATCCATGGACCCCAAGCAAGGAAGAAGCATGGACAATGCCGCCACGTTTTCCCACTGGTAGCTATGTGCTTCTTCTCAGAAGCCAGAGTGTCCCTTTTCCCTGGCCCCAACAATGACATGAGGTGGTATGGAATAGCCTAACCAAAACCAGGTCAGAGAGGTAAACCTCAATTCTGAAAGTATTAATAGGGCATAAATTGCAGGAAAGGCACTCAGTTTCTCTTGGAGAGAAATCAAGCATCTTTGGACATCAGGGCTGTGTGACTCTGATGAACACACTAGGCTGATAAGGAACTGAGTGCACCAAGGCTCCAGGAATCTCAGGGGCTTCTGTGGCTGCTCCAGAGGAGGAACATGGCCATGGCAGGGGGGTGAGCAGGAGGTGGGTGGGATGGGCTGTGCTGCCTCACTTTTGCTCTGCAAAGCTTCCAGGACCTGGAATTGTGCTCCAGGTTGATTGTGCAGAGATTTAAGGATTTCTTTTTGTTTGAAGAAGCTTGGTCCGTATGAAGATTTGGCCACTGCTTCACAAACCTGGAAGGTTGTCTGAACATGCACTGCCTCCTCACATACAGCACTAAATTAGGGAAACCAGGAGCGAAATTGTTTTAATACCCATATATCTTTTTTGCAGAACATGTTCACAGCCTTTTCTGTGTAAAGAAAAACTCCAGCAAAATACTGTCCACATGGCTATTTTATGCTTCTGCCTGTCTTTTCTTCTCTTTATAATTAGCCTAATATGATATCTGATCCCTGCTCTTTTTAGTGTTTGTGTGCCAGTCTGACAGCCCTAGTGCTGTTATTTCTTAGATAAGTTAATCACTTCTTAATGACTGGACAAGGTATCTTTATTTAACCGCATAAAGAGATTTCACTTTTCCCGTTAAGATGTGACCACTGGTTTATGTTTTGTTAATGACATGTAATGTTGGTGTGAGGCTCAGGTGGTACACACGTGTCAGAGAGGGCCTGGGTGTCTGGTTTTAGAGGCTGTGAAAGGGGTGGGGAAGAGGAACTTGTTCTCTATTAATCTGAATTTATTAGGAAAGCCCTCCTGTGAGCCTGGCTAGCTGCTGCTATGGCTTCATGGCCCAGTATGTGGGCCACAGGCTGTTACTGCAAAATCTGGGGTAGGTTTATTTCACCTCACCTCCCTTGTGCTTATGGTTGAACATATACACAACTGCTTATTTGTAACATTATTTAAGTGCTTACTGCAAGATTGCTGTAAGATCATTATCTTCTTATAAACAAGATAAACATATTCCTAAAATGTGGAAGCACAAGGAATGGTGCTCATTTAGATCCATGAGTGCGCAGTGCATGCTGGCAAGGTGCTCATGGGAGCAGGGCTCTCTGTGCCGGGCTGGTGGAAGCTGGAAGATGCTGCTGGGAGCAGGACTGGAGATAAGACAACTGAATTGAAAAGCTTGATCCCCACTGCCCTGAGATAAAGAACCCAGACACAGAATGGGCTGTTCACCATTGTGAAAAAATGGGCTTTCAGGGTAAGGTATAATCTGTGAAAATGAAAGAAGAGAATGAGGCCAATGAGAATAAAACAAAGCATTTATCTGAGCTCCAAGAAGTTACTGGAGATTTGTCCAGGAACAAAACTCCCAGCATCTCTGAGCTTAGAGCTCATGAGTCCTCCTGCTCCAGCCCCACAAGCCTGCAGATATAAGGGGGGATGGGTTTGAACGGTTTTTATCTATCAATCCTCTGTGTACATGTGCTGTTGAGTTCTGGATGCAGCTCCAAGCTCACTGTGGGGTTCTGAGACTGGTTTTCTTTAGCATCATTTAGAGCAGAGCTTGTGGAAGGCAGCAGAAACATGAGATGCTCCAGCCCCAAAACCAGGTGTGTTGGTGCCTTCTTGGGGCTGGATCCCCTTCTGGGGCAGGAGAAGGAGTACTCAGATTGAAGTCAGGCCCTTTAAAGCATCTGAAACTGGTCTGCCAAAACTGAAGACAGCAGAAGCCCTTCCCTTCTTTATTTGAAAGTTTTGTCCCTAATATTTATGAGTATCTTAAAGTGTATCTTTATGAGTATCTTGAAGTGTTCAGCAGGGAATCTGTATACCTGCCTGACAAGAAAAAGGCAGGCCATTCCCTGGAGTTTTAATTTTACTGGCTGCTTCTAATGTCAGTCTTATCAAAGATGTCTTTTCTTCCTCGGTAGCATATTCCAATAAGAAACTAAATCACAAAAAAAGCTTCTGGCTTCTCAATTTGTGGGCTTTTACCTCCACCTATGGTATGTTTACAAGAAACATTAATTGCTGGAGTGTTTTCTTGCAGCACAGAAAGAGCTGATCCCAACATCTTTGAAAGTGGGGTCCTGCTTTGCTCCACAGCCTGGTCCTGGGATCAAACCTGGACCAGACTCTGAACCATACACTGGAGCTTTGGGCCTCTAGGCTGGGCACTGGGCAAGGAGAAGCAGTTGGTGAGTCACTGCAGGGAGCAAAGGAATCATTCAGCTATATGTTTGCAAGTGGGGTGTGCACGCACAGAGTAGAAACAGCACTGCTTGGTCAGGTTTATGAGGGTTTCACACCTGGAGCAGTGTGGGTGGTGAAGTGGTCTGAGTGTGAGCAATGGAAATCCAGTTCAGAAATACAAAATTAGATCCTAGCTGAACCCTGCTGGGGGCGCAGGAATGCAGTAGCAAAGGGGAAAAAACATCTGATAGTGCTGTGTACTGTAAGGAGCTCTTCAAGACAACAGAATGGGGAATCTTAGGGTGTTTTTAGGCTGCGCTGTTGCAGAGCTGTGAGCAGGGCTGGAACAGACCGTGTCAAACCCACCCCCACCCCCTGACTGCCTGTGTGTCAGGAGCATTAATACCCTCTTTGGAGATCGGAGAATGGGGGTAGCAAGAGGTCAAGTGGCTTCATTAGGCCCCGGAACTCCGTCGGCGAGAGCTGAACGCGGAGGGCGGCGCAGCGGAGGCGCTTTGTGCGGCTCTGGCCCTCACGGGGCCGGGCCCTCACGGGGCCGGGCCGGCAGAGCTCGCTCGCCCTCATCGCGCTTGAACTCGCGCTTAACTCTGTCCCTTGCGATTTTGGCTGCTGGTGCGGCGCCTGCTGAGGGTTTCTGACAGGGCTTTGCAGGCTCCAGGGGTGGCTTCGACGCCTCGCCATGGGGGGTCCCTGCTGGGGACACTGCCACTGCCACTGTGGTGGGATTCAGCCTCCCCCCAAATCCCACAGGGGCACAAGGAGCAAGAGGCATCTTTGGGCAATTCTGGCATCAACTGCAATAGTAATAACAATTAGCAATTATGCAGAGTTATACGCCTTTGGTGCCTGTTACAGGCATCAGTGAAGAGTTCTGTTTCTGTTTCCTACTTGTAGCTGGCCTGATCTTGCATTTAATGGCAGATGCTCTGAGATAATTAGAGCGGCTGCAGATGAACCCCGGGGGTGGTTTGCTGCTGCTGCAGTGTGGCACGGCCACTGAACCTTCCCAGCCCCCCAGTATGTGCCAAGCCCTCGATGGTTGAAAGCCACGTGTCATACAGCCTGTATTATGGAGAAGGAGGGCAAAAAAAGAGAAATTACTTCTGCTGCCCACAGCAGAGTTGTGCTGGGGTCCATTGCTGGGTGATGGGGTTGGGTGGCAGGTACCCCTCTGGAGCTGGGGGCCCGTGGGGATCAGCGGTGCTGTGTCCTTGCCTGCTGTGGTGTCTGCAGCTGAAGCTGCTAACAGAGAAGGTGGAAATGAGCGCTGGGAGGCTGCAGAGCTCCTGCCAGCCCGCAGCGCTCCCTCCCCGCCGGCGCCGGGAGTAAACGCGCTCTGCGAGCAGAGGAAACACAGATCTGCGCTGCAGCTTCTCCTCCCTCCCTCCAGTTCCCAGAGAAAAAAATGGTTAATGTAATATTACATCAGATTGGACTCTAAGGAGAAGAAAGCCAATTTTGGGGGAATGTGAGCCAACCTACATTTAACTGGGATGCTGATATTTACTGTTGCAGTGATCCGGGCCTGTAGCATGGGTGAAGTCGCTGGCTGGGGATTCAAAGTCCAATTAGACAGTGTTAATAGAGGAGGCAGCAATGCTTCATTGAGAGAAATTACTAAAATTGTACTTTCAGGACAGTCAATTAGCTGTGTTTTGACAAAGCAACAAAAAGATGAAACTGAAGCCCTTGGAAAAAAGAATGAGAGAATTCAGAGGGAACATGTCTGTTTGGGGAATCCTAATATTTTTTTGTTGAAATCATTAAGTGAAATTAAATACTATTTTAAACCGAAGGGAAAGAATATCTAATTAAGATAGAAAAAAGGTTTGGGGAAGGGTATTGTTGAGGGGATTAGAGAAATGGTTTACAATTCATGTTGACTGAGGCGGGGCCGCCTGAATGTATTAGCTATCTTAGTAACGGGTATGGGAAAAATCTCTCAACAAGCAGATCTGAAGTTTAGGAAAGAGTTTCTTTAGGGTGACTCCAAGGCTCTCAGACTCCAGAGTGAAGTATGGGAATGAAGCCAGGGAAATCAAGGAGATTGAGGACAAGGTGTGCTTTTGGAGCTGTGCTGGGTCTCCCGGACTGTGCCATGCTTCCAGTGCTGCTGCGGAGTTGCTCCAGCAGCAAAGGGGCTACAGGGCTTGAGGAGCCCTGGGATGGCCAAGCAGCAAGGGAGAGGAGGATCTGGACAGTCCAGGGCCTCATGGATGGTGGGAGAAAGGGAAATGCTGCCACGGGAGAGGGCAGACAGTGGCCCCATGGTACACCCTGGGCTGCAGGAGCCCATCCCTGAGCTTGGCTGAGCGGCTGCCAGAGCCCTGGAGAACACATGGCAGGAGCTTGGGTGTCTTTGTGGGCTCACACACCCGTGTGTGTATATTCTAAGACCTCCACCTCTGCTTTGCCATTATGGCTCCAGGACTTGGGCTGAGCCCAGTGTGCTCTTCCAGAGTAGAGGATGGGTGGTGGACTGGGGGTTCCTCCCAGCCATTTCCATGATGATTTGTGAGACCCTAGCACACATCAATCCCTGGAGCAAAGCCCCAGTGCATAGACAGGGCTGGCTGGAACTGTCAGGAGGTTTTCTTGGGCAACTCCTCAGTAACCTGGGATGATTTTCCCATATTTTGCAGCCAGTGTTCCCACTCTTAACACATCTCCAGTAAAACTCTTCTGCCTAAAGACCTCTCTTTAAGAACTCCATTTTTGACTGATATCATCCTACTGCTTAATTCATTTGATATACAGAGACAGTTAGTGAAATATGCATGCTATATTATATTAAAGAGAAATGTAACCTTCAATTGGTATCTGATGTGCACTTTGCAATAACTGCTATTAGTTGTCTATAAAACTCCTAGACATCATTTGATTTTATTACCATTATATTATTTTACTTGGGAAAGTATATAGGAGGAATGGTGATTTCAGGTCTTCAAGTGCTTACTGGGAAATATTTAACACAGAATGTTTTATTTATTAGCATAAAGAGACACAACAGATTGTTGGTGATTAAAGTGATGATACTGCTGCCATACTTGTCAAAAATATAGACCTAATTCAATAGAAAGGCGACAGTCAGTCTCCGTGTTGATCTATGCTGCAGCAAACTGCCTCTGAAAGCAGTACAAAGCCTGAATTGGCCTCTTAATTTTATGCTCTAGGGCATAGTATAAAAAAGGGAATTCTTTCTAAGTGCCTGTAATTGCATGTTACCAGAACCTAAAATATAAGCCAAATTTTTGAAATCATAAGTGTTAAGTTTTCCATTTCAATTCCTTCCCTTCCTCCTCCTATAAAAATCATCAAAATAGAAAGCTTTAAAATGCCTTGCCATCCCACATCATTAATAAAATATAGAGTATACTCAGCCTTTAATTGCAAATGTACATTTTGAAAGAAAATATTTAAAAAAACCCCTCATTTTCCTTCTCTCCCGGGCGTCAGGCACTGGAGCAGGGACCCGCTGGCCACACTGTACACGTCACTCTCTGTTTTGCAGTGGTGCATTTCAAACAACAGACATGTCCCACCTGACTTGGGTCTGCTTGGGATGGGCTGGACCATTGCTTCCCTCCCTGAGCTGGGGAAGGCTGGGAGTTAGGTAAATCATGGAGGTCATTGTGTATGAAAAGGAGGGAGGCAGCCCCACAGCCCCCAGGTGGGTTTGGGGTCACTTGACCCAGGCTGGTGACGTTGGGACTCTTGCCACCTCCCAGAGGCTGAGTGAGTGTGGTGATGCCAGGGAGGTGGGCCAGCAAGGTGGGTCCAAACCACTCAGGTGGACCAGCTTTTCATTGGGAGTCTGGAGTGGGAAGGGCTTGTGTCCTTCTTTTGCCCTGTGCTAAAATTGGATTCGCTTTGCACAGAGACAAATCAGCATTTGCCTTGAAAAAAGTTCAATGTATCTCCCCTGCTACCCTCCTTGCATGGATCAGTGTTTACAACTTCACTCCTCTGAACAGACAGCAGGGAAAAAAAATAAGATTAACCATTTTGTACACTTGATGGCTTCATTGGACAGGCAATAAATCAATACAATTGAATTGAAGCAGATAGTGTTCAAATGCTATTATCTGTCTCTCTGTTATTGAGCTGGGATCCTTGAAATGACATAGAGAGATCCCTCCAGCTCCAGGATTCCCTTCCCTAGGAAACCTGCAGGATTTGACCTGCTCCAGAGCTCACCCGAACCCACTGGGCAGCCCTGCACTTTGCTGCAGATTTAATCCTTTCTGGGTTTGTTACTCAAACCTCCTCCATTCTGTGTTTGCTGCTCCACGGTTCAGTTCTTGCATACAAGCAAAAAATCATCTGAAGAGCTAACGCTGGTGACAGTGTGTGACACTGTGCTCATCATGAGAGGAGAAGTCTTCTGGCAGAGCTGAGGGTGGCAATGCCGTGTGCTCCAGGAAGGGTTTCCAGGGCTCGAAGCAGATGCTTTGGATAAGTCATCTGCTCCTGTGTGTATTTGTTGTTGCTCTCTAGCAGTAAGACCACCCAGAGAAGGTCTGGCTGCTGCAGTCCCTGCAATCGTGGCCATTTATTTATTCAGGCCTGCTTGGAGAGCACAGGGATTTTACCAAGGAATTTCCTGGTGCTCCCTGCCTGGTTCAGGTGACTGTATTTCCATAGAGTCTCAGGATAGATGATGGTACTGGGAAGTTTGGTTTTGCAGAAAATAAGAGTCATCTGTAACAGCTTAAGATACCCAAAGGGCCAAATTTAATGTTGATTAAATCGGCCTGAATGCAGCACAGCTGCTGATAAGTTACACCTTCATAAAAGCAAGGTAAATCCAGCCAGAACCTGAACACTGCAAGGACTGAGGTTGAGTTCAAGACTTTGGCAATGTTTTGTTAGCACAATGTTGTGTTTCTCTAGCACAGGGTTCAGTGTTTGCAGGCCACGGTCCCGTGGGGATACAATTCGGGTGCTGTGTCCCCGGTGCTGTCCCAGGTGCTGTTCCCAGTGGCTGTCCCCAGTTTCTGACCCCAGGTGTTGTCCCCATTTTCTGTCCCCAGGGGCTGCCCCAGGTGCTGTCCCCAGGTTCTGTCCCCAGGTTCTGTTCCTAGTTTCTGTCCCCAGGTGCTGTCCCCAGTTTCTGTCCCAGGTGCTATCCCCAGTTTCTGTCCCCAGTGCTGTCCCCAGGTTCTGTCCCCCCGGGCTCTCTGGCCCCAGTTTCTGTCCCCAGTGCTGTCCCCAGTTTTTGTCCCCCCGGGCGCTCTGTCCCTCTCCCGCCCGTCCCGCCCGGCTCTGGACGCGGCTCCGTGCCGGATCTGCGGTTCCAGAGCGCCCTCTGGCGCCCGGACCCCGCCAAGGCCCCGCCGGCCCGGCCCTGCCCCAGAGCTCGGTTTTAACCCATTCATGCCCGACCCACGGGCGGCCCACGGACTCACGGGCGGCCCACGGACCCACGAGGGGCCGCAGGTGCGACTCCTCAGCCTGAACTCGGCATGAGTCCCCGGGAGCTCCCAGACTTTGCATTAGTTAGGGAAGAATTCTGCTGATATGATGATGATATCAGAGCCCAGAGCTGTGATGAAAATGGTTTCATGTTGCTACTGATGAGAAGAAGACCTGGAGCACGGGACCTTGGAGAGCAGGGGGCTGTCTCAGTGGTGACACTGTTCTCCACTCAGTGGAGATCCCGGGGCAGAATGGGGCTGCAGAACCGATCCAAGTATTCCAATATATTAATAAGAAACCAATAAGCCAAAATCATCCTTGCTCTACATCCAGTGGGTTTATCTGGAGGATGATATTCTTACAGAGACTAATGACATTTATATTAGCTGAGACTCTGATCTGTTCTTCATTACATGGAATGACTTTTTTAAAGGTCTATTAGTTTTGGAAACATAAGTCTTCAACAATGCTATGTGCTGTAAAGTAAAACCAGAGGAACCTCTGTGGGCCAGAGGCCTCAGCACTACAGAGAGGAGCAGGTGTGTTATGGGATGGTTCTAGGAGCGCGATGGTCCTGCAGGGACCTTGGATGCTGGCAGCAGGTGGCAATAAAAAAGTGTGCCAGGTCTAACAAATGAGTGTCAGAGACCCCCTCAGTTGACTTCTGCTCCTCTATGGCCAACATATAAATTGTGGGTTTGCAACTGCATCTGTTTAGATTGTGTCTGATACAACCTGTTGTGGACACCACGGTGACCATGACAGCACATGGAGGGATGGCATTGTGGACCTCGTGGACCCTCAGGAGCTGATCCATCTGGTGTCCTGCTCAGCTCCAGCATTGCCATGCGCCACTTGCTCTGAGGAATGCCTGGGTACATGGGAGGTGTTCCAGCCACATGCCAAGACCAGAACATACAAGATGATGCAGGTGAGTGTGACACAGTGACAGCATGTGGGTGTGACACAGTGGCAGCATGTAGATGCAGTACAAGACAGATGGGAACTCTTATTTTAATGTTGCTGTCAGCACTCAGACTTCCAAATTTTAGATGAAATTGAAGAATTTCTTCTTGAGGAAGCTGGAAAGCCTTTCTGAAAGGAAGTTATAGGTTATTCTGTGAGCTAACGTACCACAGGGCCCCAACCACTGGTAAACCCACCACCCACTTTTTGAAAGCCTACATCTCCCAAACACGTGCCATTCATGACCAGGTTCCCAACTGGTTTGGGAAATGCAGAGAATTAAATATGGGGTCTGTGTTTTTCATTTGTGTCATCCAGGAACCAGGGCCCTAGGTAACCTTCCTCCAGGAATTAGTTTTCCCCACTATAGGATAGAGTTGTGAGATGAACATTGAGATAATTGTGTGAATATTTTGTCACCTTTCTGTCTTTACCTGCTGCAGATTACCACCAGCAGTACAACAGAGACTTCATCTGAAGTAGGTTTCCAATGCAGGTGACAGTACAAGCATGTAGGAGCTTCTGCTATCACTGAACAGCCTTCCACTGTGGGATTGCCAATGCTGGCTGCGCCTGGATGGAAACAGCTGGCCAGAATATCCTAAACCTCTGCTCTGTGTGACCAGCCTCAAAACCGGACTCTGTTCTGGATGTGGGTCTTGCACCCAACACTGTGGGGCCCACTGGGCTGGAGCCCAGCCTGGGTCCAAGGGCTCTTGAGCTGCAGGTGCTGGGAACATCTGTCTCTGTGGCACCGGGTCACACTGAGTGCTCAGCCAGCCCAGTGTCTCCAACAGTGCCTGGAAGAAATGTGTGAGAGCAGACTAAGATTACAGTGATCTTTCCCCCAGAATATCTTCCAAGCTGTTCAAGGATTTATTGAGCCACAGAACAGTGCCTTTTGCCTATTCTCCCTTGCTGCTTTTTCTTTTCCCATGAGCATGTCTGATGCTCATGAAATTCTGACGTCCCCAGCATCCTGTGGCAGTGGCTTGCACAGCTCTGCTACGTGTTGGCTGAGGATCTGCCTCTTTATTTTTTTTATATTTAATCTGCCACCTACAAGTTTCATTTTATGTCCTCTATTTCTTGTATTAGGGGAGACATCAGGCACTTGTTTCTTGTTCTCCATGCTTCTTGTTATTGAATAGCCCTTTATTTTGTCTTTTTTTTTTCCTAACATGCCTATTGCTACCTACAGTAGTCAAGATGTGGTTGTACCCCACACTCATACACTGACCTAATGATATTTGCTGTTTATCTCCCAGAGATTCCTACAATTCAATTTGATTTTTGATATTTGCAGTGCTTCACACAGATCATACAGCTACATATTACATCTCTAAACTCACTTGTGATCAGAGATCCAACCAGAGCTCATTATTTCATCTGTAAGATTTTCAAAACTGTAGTTTGAAAATGTGGTAAATGTTCATTTGTTCAGTAAATATCTTTGTCCAAAAGCCTGCTGAAGCTTATAAGCACATATATATACATATTGATATACATAAAATCATATCAAATGATCTGCAGGTGTTTTTTGTGCAGAAGCCAGTAACCCACCCTGGAATGCTGCTGTGATGATAAAACCCCATCCTGCTGCCCCAGCTGGACACACTCAACCTAGCCTGCAGAGCGGTTTCATACTGTTGCTCACATTAGATAAGCTCAGGAAAGTCCAGGAAATAAATTGATTCACACGTATGGCTTTAAATATACATCATGTTCTGCATGGCTTTGGAATGGTTTTGAAAGAACTTTGCCAGGTTTGTCTCTGCAAATTTGAGAGCTGTGATCCACATCCACATATATATAACCATTGGCTTCAGATTCCTGGTTTCCAAGAGTGTTTTCTAGCCCAAACTGGGAACATGGAACCGTTGTAGCCTAACAGTCAAGTAGAAACACAAGAGCTTGCCACATGAATCCCACATAGTATGGTTTTCCTGGCACTATGTTGATGGAGGAGGTGCTTGATGCATCAAAATTCCCTAGCAAGAGCAGTCAGAAACTTGGTGTCCTTCTGTTTCCTTCCCTGTAGCACCTGGAGCCTCCAAGATGCCCTGATGAAGCTCCAAGGGATTGAGAGAAGGCAATAGTGAAATTTTCACATTGTCCCAGCCCACATTGTCCCAGGAAGAGTAGAGGCACAATCTGATACTGCCATCAACATGATACCCTTCTGCCTTTTTATCCACCACAGGGGCCCCAGAGACTCTTGTGGAGAGGGTGAAATGCAGCAGTGCAGGAGCAGGATGATAACAACACATCAACCTCTACAGGTTTGTCTATGGTTCCAGCAGAATTTTTTTTTTGGTAGGGTATTTTGCAGGGGTGTAATGGGAAAAGAACAGAAGGGCCCGCTGCACTTTGGAGGTGTGGAGCTGCCTGTCTGCCTGTGCTCTAAGTTGAGAGATCAGAAATAACGTTGGCCAAGCTTTTGACTCTCCTGACATCTGTGCTATGAACTGTCCATACCAGTGGGACCCTGGAGACAAAATGCCACCTTTGACTGGTGTGCTTGAGGTCCTTACACAACATGTTGGCTGAGGTCAAATGTAGCAGAGACCCAAGGGAAGAATGAGAGGGATTATTTTCTTTCCCTGGGCAGATTTATTTTAAATGTGGAATCTGCCCAGGAGGGCAGGAAAGATTCTCACTGAGCCAGATGGGGTCTGGAACACAGCTCTGCCATGTTTTCTGGCCGGGGATTTAGTTTGGATCCTGCCATCCCATCTCTCAGGTCCGTGACTGTGGCCAAGGGCAATCAGCCTCCCCATGCAAGACCTCCCAGTAAACAACCCTCTAGCAGGAAGGGTGTAGTAGGCAGGCATAGACAGGCAAAGCCCACCTGGCACACCTGGGGCATGGATAAAACTTGAGAGAAGGCAGGCAGCCATGTAGGAAGCTGATTAGGGATCACTAGATGGTGCTGTCGACCTTGAAATGGGAACTGACAGTGCTGAGATGAGGGAACATCTTTCCTGAACTTAGAGCCAGAGCGTCCTCACAAAGTTATGGTTGACTAACAGCATCCTGCGTGTTACTCAAACACCAAATGGACCTGCCCCTCAGGCCCTGGCAGTGAAGCTGTGGAAATGGAGCATAACAAACACAGGAAAATCAGGAACTGGACACGAGTGTGCTGTGCCCCACTCCGTGGCCTTATGTCTGCTTTTCTAGACCCTGCAGGAACCATGGGGCACAGGGACAATATTTCAAAGCTTGTGCTGCTGTAGGAGTAGATGTGAAAAGGGACCACCAGAACAGGCTACTTTGATGTGGAGTACCAGGTGTTGTCTCCTATCTCCACAGTCCTGGCTGCCTGTGGGTGGTCAGCAGAACTCATGTACCCTGGCAGTGATGCAGAACATAATTTTGGGATTGAGCTCATGGGGTGTAACAAGCAGAGCAGTGCCATGGGCTGGCAGCAGGTATATATCAGTACACAGCAGCAAATGATATTGCAGGGGCAGTCGTGGCTCATGGGACAAGGGCATCTGGCATGGCTGGGGGAGGACGCTAGGTGCACTCTGCCTCACCAGCCTTACACACACAGGGCTGATGGAGCTCTTTGCTGCCACCCCCTTCCTGACCCGTGTCAGCACCACCTACTCCAAACTTCTACTGCTCCTACTGGGAGGTGGCCTCACCTTTGGGACCTGCAGGACACAGAAAGTTTTAAAGTATCCTGGCTTTTCACCCAGTTTCAGTCAGGACAGGGTAATTTTTGCAGTAGCCAGGAAGGGTCATGGCCAACTGGCCAGGACCCAGAGGCTATTCTGTACTGAATATTTAAAGAAAAAACAAACAAACAAACAAACAAAAACAAAAAAACCCAAACAACAAAAACAAAACAAAACAAAAAAAACAGAGAGAGATAAATTTCAGGCTATCTCAATTTTTACTGCTGTGGACACTGGGACACTGACACCTGTAATCTATCTGTGTAACCTTACTTCTTTTCATCACTGCAATACCTGAGTGACTCCCCTGTGGACATCCTGGCTCACCTGTCATTCCTCCCTTTTCCTCCCATTCCCCAGCTGTATTTCTGACATTGGGCCCTAATAGGAGAAGGATCCCCTGAAAGGTCTATGCAAAACTATAGAAGAGATGGAGCAGCACCAGCTTGTGCTGCTATAAGCAGAAGCTGGGTCACCAGCCTCCCTCTGCTCCCCTTATGCAGCATTCTTTGGTGCTGAAGGACCTTCTGATGCAGCTCTTTATGCTGCTCTGCATGAATAATATGCTACAGGAGAAGCTGGGGATAGAACAGGCACTACAGAAAGAGGGAAGATGAAGAAAACTTCTAGTGCCACTTACAGCAGGGTCAGCAGCAAAAAGCAGACTGTGGGTAAGAAAGAAGACAACCAGGTAAGGATGGTCCCTCCATCACAGCTCCCTGTCCTGAGCTGGCTGCAAACCAGCCTGGAGGTGAGGGGCAATTACAAACACAAGGCAAAACCCTCTCAAAGCAGCCCCAGGAGATGCAGCTCTCACCTGTGTTCAGGGTGTTCACCTGGCACCTAGTAGGGTGCTCTGTCTGTGCTGTCAGCACAGTGCCCAGCCAGCACATTGCTCCTGCAGGTACCCCCAGCTCATGGGGGTGAGGACAGCTAACACCTGCCTCTTGCTGCCCTATCTGGGGATGGCAATATGCAGTTATTTCAGGCTAAAGTGAAATATTCGGAATTTCTGGTGTGCAAGTGATCTTTTTTTGACATCAAGAAGGGTGTTTTGATGCCAGCTAAGATTTTGGCCCTTAGTTCACTGGGACAGAAACTGTTGGCTAGTGAAGGGAGGAGGAGCCTGGTGGAGAGGTTATGTGACGGCCATGGGACAGGGCAGCTGAAGATTATTTCATTATGCCAGAATGTAAATTAAGGTTGCATAGGAAATCTCTACTGTCTCTATAGCTTCTGATTATTTGGCTACAACTGCGCTGTGGTTTTAACCATGCTTAAAATACAATTTCCTAAGTTTTGTAAAAGCTCACTAAAAAGAGAATTCCATTAAGGGAAGCTCTGATTTTCCCCTAGTTGTCCCTGTATGGCTGTTTCTAAATCACTTGTAAGCCTTTTCTGCCATGCTGAGTATTACACAGCACAGAGCCGAGCAAAGTAAAATGATCGATATTATAATGGACTTCACATCCTAGTACCATGGCAGAAATAATAAATGTCATGATATATGACAGCCCTTCTAAAGCCCTATGGAGCCAAATGAGACGCAGTAAGCATATATCTCCTACTTCCTACCCCTGTTTTGCTTCTCTGTGTCTGTCCTTTGTTTCCTCCCACATTTATTTCCTCCATAATGGAAGACTGTAATTGTATTAAAAGTGACTCTGCACACAGGACATGCTGTGGTTGCACTGTTCCCTGCAGCAGGATCCAATCCACCGGGGTGTATTCTGGAGCTGCAGTTTGTGAGCTGCTCAGTGCCCTGGGGGCAGGGCTTTGGGCAGGTTTGACCAGCAGCCATGTCCTCCTGTTGGCATTACAGGTAAATGTAATTCACTCCCTTCCACTATTACTGTGTAGGATTTGCCTTCCATCTCCTGTCTGACATCTGGGTCATGCCATAACTTCATTTGAAATTTTGATACTAGTTCCCATTTTCAATCCAACCCAAACAAATGCCTCATTTGCATTTTTGCAGCTTTTGAGGCTGAGGTGTCCGATCAGTTAATGATGCCTCTCTCTGCCAGGGACACCAGCAACTGCACTTGGTGGGATTTCTGCCTCTGCTGCTCCACAGACCCCTGGGTGTATCTTCACATAGTTGCCACTCTTCCTACCCTAAGGGCCACCCTCAGCAGTAATTACTTTGTAAAGATAATAAGAAATTAACCAAACCAAATGTTAGAAAATGAAATAAACACTGTTTGTTCATTGGTTCCTTGTGAGACTTTAAGGGGAGTAAATCACAGAATCACAGAATATCCATCCTCACTCATATGCTAAGCTGCGATTTAATTTATTTCTGTACCTTGTTTTCACACACAATTTAACTCTTACTGAATTTTAGTCAGCCTGTGGCACCCCACCTGAAACACCTCACTGGACAACCTGCTCTAAAGTTAAGAGGACGGTAGGGGATCATATCCTGATGAAACCATGTGTATCCTGTGGAACTGCATTTGCTGTTTGCAAAGGGGCCAGCTTCATGGAAGAGTGAGGAAGAGGAATCTTTGACAGGGTAAGTTTCATTTTCCCATTGTGACAGTTATTCTTCAGTTTGTCTCATTTTCAGCAACACCATTTAATGTTGTTCCCTTGTGAATGTGAATGAAGGTAACATGACTACCAGTTACACATTTCAAATCAGTGGAGAGATAAGTGTACCAAGAGCCTATACGCTTTTATTTTTGCAGAGTAAGTGTTCAGGTAAGTGTGAGATTAGCACACAAGGGACCTGACTGGTGCAGATCAGCCCCGGGACACCATGGCCTGGAATGTGTGGATGGTGAGCCCAGCCCAGGGCCACTGATGGGCTCCCACTGCTTAGGCAAACAAGTCTTTCCAGGACTGGTAGCTCTACAGTATCACATAACCCTGTGACTTTAAGCTTTGTTGTGACAGATTTCCCCGTGTGCCAATTCACATTAAAAAGTGATTTGCTCCCATCGCACGCCAGCTGAAAAGGAGGTTCCCACAATGCTGTTGTCCCTGGCAACAGAGCCAGTGGCACAGGGAGCAGTAGCTCGGGGTGGGTGCTCATCCTAACGGGTAATGCAGAGAAAGGGAGCTGCTTTCGTTCATTTATTATTTTAGCGAAAGATGACATCAACAACCAGCTCCCGTCACAGAGCGAGGAGGGCACGTTCCATTGCAGCACGGCTCTCCGGCCAGCGGAGCCCCTCGGGCTGCTAGGGCTGCAAGCCCTGTGCCAGGCCCGGGGCTGTGGCCGCGCCCCGCATCGCTGTCCCCACGTGCAGCGCGGCCGTGGAGCGGAACGCTGCGATCCCCACCCATGGCTCTGCCCCACGTGTGATGCGGCCCAGGAGCGGAACGCTGCGATTCCCGCGGCCCCGGCTCCATCGCGGCAGTCCCGGGCCCGCGCGAGGCGCGGGGCCCGGCCCCCTCTCAGGCCCCTCTCCACGGCCCCGGCCCCCTCTCCACGGCCCCGGCCCCCTCTCCACGGCCCCGGCCCCGGCCCCGCGACGCCCCCTGGCGGCCCGCCCGGCCCCGCGCGCTACCACCGTCAGCGTGCGCGCGTGCGCAGGGGCGGCGCGGGGGACCGAGGGACGGGCGCGCAGCTCTCGCGAGAGCACGAGGCTATATCAGCGAGTGGGCGGGCACGGGGCTTCCTTTAGTGCGCGTCCGCCCGCAGCGCAGGAGCTTCACTCAGTCGTGCCCCAGCCCCGCGATGGAGGACAGCGCCATGGACATGGAGAGCATGGGCCCACTGCGCCCGCAGACTTTCCTCTTCGGTAACGCCCGCCGCGCCACGCTCTCCCGGGGCCCGCTGGCCCCGTCGCCCCCGCAGGCCCCGGGGCCGAGCGCCGTGCGGGTGCCGTGCAGGGCCGCGGCCTGTGCCGGCCGAGCGCCGCCCCTCCGCGCGCGGGGAAGGGGCGGGGGGGCTCTCTCGGGACCGGGGGCGCGCAGCGGCCGTTCCCGCGCGCTCCCCACGTGGCGCGCGGCCCGCACGTGGCGGGGCCCGTCCCGCTTTGTTCCGCGCTTTGTTCCCGGTGCCTCCCGCCGTTCCTAAGGACGCGGCGCCCCGGCAGCGCCCGTGGAGCACGTGGCAGCGCGGCCGGAGGCGGAGCACGTGGAGCGCCGCGGCCGCGCGCGCCGTGCTGCCCATCGCTCCGGGGGAGGCCTGGCCGTCCACGGCGGGCAGGTGCGGAGCTGCCATCGCCCCGGGCACTGCGGCGGACGCTGGGCGGGGATGGTCTTAAAACTGCTGGGCTCGAACGGGCCGCGCGGGGAGCTGCGTGGTCGGCAGCAGGCCGCGCTCGCCTGGGGGTTTCCTCTCCCCACGTGTTCCGCTCCGTGCGTGCTTGGAGTGTGCCGCTAGTTCCCTGCAAGTATGAGGCCTGGAAGCAGCAAGCTGCCAAGTAACTAGTTAGCAAATACTTGTGTCTTGAGTAAAACAGTAAGCTTATAATTAAACTGTTTTCTTTCAGGCTGCGAGCTTAAAGCGGATAAAGAGTTTCAGTTTAAAGTAGATGATGAAGAAAATGAACATCAGTTGTCTCTGAGAACGGCAAGTAGTATTTAGCTTTTACGTTTTCCATTTTAAATGTAGTGCTGTGCTGTGATGTTGGTTTTTTTACGTGTCGTTTATTTCTCCAGTTATAATACAGACGATAATTGTTACATAAATCTGTTTAAAATAACCACCTCTTACTGGCAGTGGAGAATATTCTGTAATTTCAGATATTTTCTGTATTGAAAACGTTTCTCCACTGATATTTCATTGTAGACAGCAAGCAAATGCAAGGCTGGAAAAGGTTAAATATCAACTTGGAGTGGGTTAATAAATATATGCTAAATGGAATTAAAGACTATACACTGAGGCATCCCTAAGGCAAACGAGTGCAGGTACTACAGGAGCAGAAGGGGAAGGATAGACTTGTAAGAGTCATACATAGGCACTCTCTTGTAGATTACTAGAAAGTTGATTTTTAAGAATCATTTGTGTGTTCACAAACATAGGTAGGGTTCTTTTTCTTTCCTAGAAGCAGATAATAAGTAAATCCAAATAAGAGAACAGAAAGTTTATCTTTTGATTTATTGTCCTTGGTTTGCCCTCTCCAAGGATGTAAGTGGGAAACCCTATCTTTCATTCAGATAATTCATCTGACAGACTCCCAGGGAGTTCTTGGATGGGTCCTTAGGGCTTTCTGGTGCCACACAAGTTAGACGTAATATTTCAAGGTTTTTGTTCTCGACTGAGCATGGTTTTTTTGAATAGCAAAACAGTAATGTGCCCCATCCTAACAGACAAGAAATTAAAGAGTTGTAGCATCTTTATGGCATATTGCTGTGTTTATTTATATGCATGGAAATGTTTTGATACCTGGAAGCAAGAGAGTCTTTAAACTGTGGACTAATTCCTACAGGAGAATTGCTTCCTGGAGGTACCTTGCATAACAAGTATCTCCAAACATTTCATGCTGTTACTTGAAACACTTCTGTGTTAGCTCTGTGAATCATGTGTTTTTCATCCTTGTATATTATGAAAACTACCACCTGGACTTGACAACGAGTAATTCGTTCTTAAATGCAATTCCTTTTGATAGAGGAGAATAGCAATGTTTAGGGCAAGTCCACATGCAGATTTCTTCTGTCTGAATGTTTGTTATGCAGTTAAAATTAGTGATACTTTAATTGTATTGTTTTACTCAAAGTTCTTTTTCTAATTATATTTTCTAAATTAACTGTAGCTTGTCTTCTGATATACTCTGAGGGATGAAGTAAAAATCCACACCACTATTTTGTTGTTAGGCTTGTGGGGGGAATGAAGTCTTAATGTCAGTAACCTGTTCTCATAGAATTAAAAGGGGTGATGCACAGGAGAAATAGGATTAACGTATCAAAGGACAAACTAGGAAATACATAAGAGACTTTAAGACTTAAAAGGTGTGGGACATGGTTGAAACAAAAAAGACCTTATTGAGAAGAGGAAGGATTTAAAGAAAAGGTGTAAAGGCGGCAAATACCTGGGGGCTGGTCTATGCTCCCAGATGTCTATCTTTACACCACCAAGTGTGGTGGTGGACTTGGGCATGAGGTACAGCAAGATGGGGAGAAAGGGAGTAAAAAGGAAAAAAGAGGATAGATGCAGGAGGTAAAAGTGCCATGAATTTCTGTAAATGTCTTACTAATGGCAGCTAAGAACAGGGATGGTCACTGCTTCATGACCTATTTGGTGTTCATTCCTTCAATGTAGAAATTAAAGCACATGCATGGATGCTTGACAAACATATGAGAATTAAATAAATAGTGCTATAGTATTGAACTGGGGCAAATGACAGGACATGGTCTAAAATTTTAGTTCCACTAGCTGAGCAATTCAGTGTTGTTGACAACACATTAGAGAGGTGAGATCAGAGCTGCAATTTCACCTCTCTGAATTGCTAATAACAAAATTTGCCAGAAGTAGTGAATCCAGTGTTCTATTTTCCAGCCTTCAGTCTGATACATCTTAAGTGTGGACTATTACAGCCTCATTAAAGCTCTTCATCTCTTGAAGAATAGAAACACACCCACATCTCCCGGGTGGGGGGGGGTTGGAAAGCTTTCTTTGTTTGGGGATTAGGGAAGGAAGCACAAAACCTTGTGCACTGCTGTTGGGAAGAGTTGTAGTCTGAAAGATTTGTGGTTTTCACATCTTCTGCATGTACTCCTGTTTGAGGGGCCCAAAGTTCAGTGAACGGGAGTTTCAGGCCTGACCACTGTCTGTCACTCATCTCCCTACAGAGTTTTGACTCTTCAGAAAGTGCCAGATTCAGTAAGGGATCCAGGTACTTCAATTTAGAAATGCCTTGGGACAGCAGTTCCTAGTCCATGGTGAATTACAGCAAAAGGCATGTGCATAAATCACAGTATTCAACTAAGCTGCTGTTAGAGTCCTAAGTGAATGTCAAATAAGCAAAAGGTGCACAGTGTGGTAAAGAGGAGCAGTTGGCAGATAAAATGTGGCAGGAGGGGGAAAGCTATAGGTGTGATTCTGTAGAGGAGATAATGTGTTCATACTTCTCTCCTTGGACCAGCTGTAGAGCTGACTAAACTTGCCACTGCCTCTTTTTGGTGCAGTGATCCAGCAGCAAGTGACCTGATTTCATTGTCATCAGAACATGCCTGGAGGTACCCCTTGAAAGTTTCAGTGTTGTGGAGAAAGGGTGTCAGCTTAGGATGGAGTCTGATGGAATAATTTGTAGTCAGAAATGCAAATTTCAGTATTTAATGATGCAGAACAGTGAATGGAGTTTAGAAGATTTAAAAATATTTAGGATGCTCAGACAGTGTCCTGTTCTTGACTTCACAGGTTACTTTAGGAGCTGGAGCCAAAGATGAATTACACATTGTAGAAGCAGAAGCACTGGACTATGAAGGCAACCCTACTAAAGTAGTATTGGCATCTCTGAAAATGTCAGTGCAGCCTACAGTAAGTGCAAAAACTTAGAGAATCTACTGTAAATATGGTGTCTAGTAAGAAAAAAGTTAAAAAAGGCTTGAGTCAACTGAATTTTAGTGAAACTGAACAGTGTGTTCAGTTGTTCATGCAGCTGTACTGCATGAAGTAAATACATCTTTTTTGTGTCTAGAAGAGTACTTGAGTCATGTGGAGATAACAGACATGTTCAAATTACACATTTTTAAGCGACCGTAATTATTCATGCCATCTATAGACAGACAGGTCCAGGCATATGCAAGCAGATGCATCTTTAGATTGTGTTGCTTTCTTTAAACCTGGGATGGGAACAAGTCATCTTTTCTGCAGGTCCCAAGCTCTAATGCCACTCTGAAGATGATTGCTCCTCTCTGATTGAAGGGCGCCTTGTTGTCATTTCTGCTATCTGGAATGTAGTTTGACTCAGCTGCTGATAGTGTACAACGACAAAATGCTGGGGCAGGTGGGATGGATGATGTTCAAATCGACATTGCTGCCAAGTGGAGTAGAAACAAATGTGTATTTTTCTGGCCTTGGGGTGCTTTAACTGGGATAAGCAACAAGTGTCGTAAACCCCTGTGTGTGGCTTATTGACACTGAGTTGACCTTTTAACACTTGCAGAACACTCCTTTGAAAGGGAACTTGGAGTAGCTGTTAGCCATGGAGTCTCCAGCTGTTAATGCTCGTTTCCACTGGGGTGGAATGTCTGTTAAATACACTTTGCCTGGAATATGCAACTGACTACCAATGCTTTGTCTCACAGGTTTCCTTGGGTGGCTTCGAGATCACACCACCAGTGGTGTTGAGGTTGAAATGTGGTTCAGGGCCTGTTTACGTCAGTGGTCAGCACCTCGTAGGTATGTATGGCTGCTCACTGCTGTGTCCTGGCACCTGGCAGCACCTGCAGAACTAAAGGATGTGCAGCTGGTGCTGCAAGCAGTGCTTTTGCTGGTAATGACCCTCTGAATCTTAAAGGCACATCCTCAGCAGAAAGGGGCTGTAGGGCAGAAGCTGGGAGAAGTGCTTGCATGCCTTTGCTTGCTACTTGGTTTTTGTATGGATAAGGGGCATTTGTCATCCCTGGAATTTCAGTTCTAATTTCTCCCTTAGAAGTGGACCTTGTTGTCCCACTGTAGGTATGAGAAGACTGCCCATGAAATAGTTCTGGTCTTTAACTAAACTAACCCAGGACTAGTCTTCTCCTTTAAGAAATTGTCTTTGATCTTTCTCTACTAGTTTACAAAAGTGTCTCCTTAGGATTGGACAAAACATTATTTTTGACTTTGTGTTGTGTGTGAAAAGCATTGTGACCAGTGTGAGGGGTGGTAGTTCACCTGATTGGGATTTCCTTGTAGTAGTACCTGCTTCAGTCAGGTGGAAAACCTCCTAGTCAGTGGTTAAGTCACTAGTGGGAAGCTTCCTGATATCAATTCAGCACCTCAGCCAGACCAAACCTACTCAGTTGTGGGTAATGCTCTTTGTTTCTTACTAGCAGTCTTGCTTTATATTGTTAAGTGAAGTGAGGTTTTTACACTTTGCCTTTGCTTTATCAGCATTAGAAGAAGAACCAGAATCAGATGAGGAGGAAGATGATGCAAAAATTGTTAATGCTTCAACAAAGAGACCAGCAAGTGGAGGAGGAGCTAAAACACCACAGGTATATGGACTTGCAGTTACTTTGTTCGAAGCATTTTCTTCTAGTTTGGTATTAGTGCTGCCTCTAGGATAGTTAGATGCCTTGCTATTATAAGTGGGACATGATTATTTTGTACTAAATTGCAGAAGGTCCCAAAACTTTGCTGAAGGGATAGTTAAGACTGGCTACTTTTGTGAAAATTCTGTCTCCTGTAGTGACAGCAGGTTCTGGTATAAACATCAGTGTACTGTAAGAGTTGATGCTGATTAAAGCACTGGACTTTCCTAACGAGGAAAGGTTAAGGTTCCTAGGCTCAGAGCATATGCACTTAACTAGTCAATAGCTTTGGGCTTGGCAGCTGTAAGTTCCTGGGTTTAGCTAAATTGATTGAAAGTAGCCTTGTACTTGTGCCGTAGTTGTTTTGTATGGCAGTTGCTCTTTATTACCAAAAAATGGTATCAACACTTAACAGACTTTCTTTCTTAAAGAAAAAACCAAAATTAGCAGAAGATGATGAGGATGACGATGAAGATGAGGATGACGATGATGAGTATGTATTCCTGTTTTGATAATGTGTTTTAAAATAAAGGGCTAACTTTCAGAACATGAATTGTGTGACACAACTGGATGCTAAGTGAAAAAGCTCCTGTATCTTGACTGGGGAAAAGGCATCCTTGTCTTACTTATCTCTACAATGCTATGTAAATTAATGTTCTTCAGATATGTTATACTGGGCTTCCTGTTACTCACTAACTTCTAGAAGTAGTAGTGGAAGTCCCTAGGAAATGTCCCTTCAGTATTGAAGGGAAGGGAGTGCATTTAACTGCTTCAGAGGTAATGCTTGCCCTAGCACTTAGCCATGTGTTACGGTATAAAGTAAATTTGAAAAGATTGCTTGCTTCTTTCATGAATAAAACATTTTATTGGGAGGGAGGGGGAAGATCAATTCCTAACGTGGATCTTGAGTTATGGTGAGTGACTTCCTTTTTAATTGTAGTGATGAGGATGACTTAGAGGATGATGAGGAAGAAATTAAAGCACCAATAAAGAAAGTAAGTGGCTAATCCTGTGATACGATAGTAATCCAGCAGGTAGTCCCTTAAATCAATGAGTTTTATCACAGCTCTCTGGATTGTGTGAATGGGGGATGCACTAGGTTTAGGTCAGCCTGTGTGAAGAAAGCACTTCAGTGTGAATGTGCACCCATCCAGTCCATGTTCTATTTCCTTGGCTGCAAAGGGGTGACTGGGTCTTACCAGCACAGGAATGCAGCTGTCAGACGGTGTGGGCCTGGATAGCTGTTAAACAGCAAATGAAATCCTGCTCAATGGGGGTTGTGCTTCGCAGTTCTAGTCCTGCATGCTGTGGAAAGGAGTTTTCAGCGACTTCTGATGCAAAAGGCTTTAAATGTGAGCCTCTGGCAGGGTTCACTGAGGCAGGGACGTGCCGGGAGGTGCTGTTCCTTCGGCCCTCGAGGGCCATCTGGTGGTGCTGTGAACGTGCTGCAGGGCAGCTGCGCCGGCAGGACAGCTTTTTTTTCTTTTTTTTTTTCTTTTTCTCACACTTGTGTACTTCAGCTTGAATTTTTATGTTCATGCCTACTGTTTAAAAACAGAGATTTATAGTTTTACTTCACAATGTGCTGTTCTGTCCCTACTGAATTGCCATAAATGATAGTGCACAGTGGCCTGGTAATAAGTCTGAAACACAGATTCCAGCCATCTGATGTGATCTGGGGTGACTAAACAAAATGGTCACTTGATTGATACAGGAATTTTAGACTCTGTGTCTTAGATAGGCATGTGGTATCATGTCCCATGCACATCCCAGACAATATTTCTGGATGAAATGCCAAATAAGATAACGGTTGTGTTTCAGAAAAAAGACAGCACTGAATGATGTAACAGAACTTGTTCTTGGGTGTGTTACTGTTCTGCACGAAGAGGTTTTCCTTTGGGTTCCTGTAACATGCTATCTTGAGTCTACTTGCAGTTCATTTGACAAATGAACTTGTGTGCTTGCTTTTCAGCCTGTTCGTGAGGTTGCAGGAAAAAATATGCAGAAAGCAAAGCAGAATGGAAAAGATTCTAAGCCATCCACACCAGCATCTAAATCAAAAGTGAGTGAAAACAACTGAGTAAAACTAAGGTTTATTCTATTGGGGAAGCTAGTTTCTTGCCTAATGGTAACTTCAAACAACATACTAACATTCAAATTAGGTTTTCAGATCTTGATATGAAGCATGTTGAAGGTACTGTTCACTGCTTCATGTTTTCTGTGAAACTCTTCAGTGATCAGTATGTACCTACAACAGTCAGGATCTGAAATCAGACATACTGTCTTTTGGGAATACTGGTAATTCTTTAGTTGGAAACACTAAATCTATTGGTTTTGTGCAGCACCTGGTACAAGAGGGTGACTGCCAAGTGTGTTTCCACTGGAGAACACTGGAGGCTGTTTTCCAGTGGAAACAGGAAAAGGGACTCTCATGACAATGACCCACTGCAGGACTGGCAGTTTCCTTCCTTGTTAATGCTGTGTGATTGTGTCCTGATTCCTTGTACAGCTTCTCCTTGCTGCATGTACTCAGATAATGCCAGGAAGGTTCATACAGATATGAGCATGGGATGCTTGCCAGGACAGCATTTGAGAAGCACTGCAGGTGTACCTTTTAAAGCATGACCTAATCTGGCTACAGATGTGGAGTAAACTCTGAATCACTAAAAATTTTGGCTATTTTTGGTTTAATTTCTATTCAAAGAGCTGTGGAGGCACCTGCCCAGAAGCATGAGACACCAGCTATGCTATCTCTAATAACTCAGATTTGAAAATGGTTATTTTTCATGCTTCTAAGGAATGTGAGGGAAGCATAAATTTAGGTTTTGTGACTGTCTGAAAACTGTATGGACTATCAGTGTGATAGCTAGTTTTGTAAAATGTATCTTATATTCTCTGTAACTTTATGTGCAAGTTACTAATGAAATAATTTTCAGACTCCAGATTCCAAGAAGGATAAAACTCTAACTCCAAAAACACCAAAAGTCCCTCTGTCATTAGAGGAGATAAAAGCAAAAATGCAAGCATCTGTAGATAAGGTGAGTGTTTGGGAATGAAGTTTCTCAGCCTTTCTTTTACACTTCCACAGATAAGAAGAATTGGATGTGTCAATAAATGGTTATGATGTTGCTGATTCCTGTGCTGTTACTATGAGTGGGTGTTGATGTTGAAGCTCAGAGAAATGAAAACACATTTGCAGGGAAAAGCCTCTACTCATGAGAAACAAAACCACTTTGTTTGTATTTTTCCAGTAGTGCTGATTAGCAGTTTGGTATTTCTTGGTGAACTGTCTCTGTTCAAATTAAAAAACCCATTTAGGCTATACTTACTGTTAGGATTACTTTAGTAACCCAAACTGTATATGCACTATTTAAGTCAAGTGGAGTTCTTCACGTGATTGGAATGCCTTGGTCTTGAAACAGTATATCCTGATGCTTGTAAGGCTCAGTAACTTCCAGAAGAGGGAGATAGGTGCTTGTGGTATGAGTTTAAGCACTGCTGCAGACCTGAAAGCTTTTGCTTTTTGGAGGGATCCGGGCTTGAGTCTCCCTTCAGTGGATGCTTCACCCTTTTAAGGTGTCAGGCCAGTCACTTGCTCCAGTTGTTGCCAGGCTTGACCAGCACTTGGTGGTCACACATGTCAGTAGTGTTCTTAGCAGCTATTTAAGTATAAAATAGAAAATCGGGTTGCAGGCTGGTTGGGCATAGCAGGTGATTCTTTACCTCCTGAGCCAGGGTTGAAGTGCATGTGCCAGCAAGGGCTGTGTTCTGAATATCCCTGTGCTTGGAGCAGATAGAAGTGAGGGCCTGCCTGTGGCTGCACTTGGCTGGCTCACAAGTGCTGATGTGAGTGCTAGGAAGCATTGTTGGTTTGCTGATGGGGTTTTTTAATTCAAGATAATACATTTTTTAAACCCATAAAATGGCAAACAAAGGCCACCTAAAGAATTAGGATCATCTTCTGCTTAGATCCATTAGTGTTTTGGGGCTGCTTTTTTCCAGGAATGCAAAATCAGACCAGAAGTGTTTAAATACAGGGTGGATGCAGAATGAGCAATGACAGGCTGTGATGAGGATGGAAATGCAGAGCCCTGGCCTGTGAGCCTGGCGTGATGGATGGGCCCATCCTGGTGGGTCACAGTAACCCAGGAAGCTTCTGTGGTGTTGGGAATGACTCAGGAGATCAGTGGTACTTCTGCAGTGTGAGCACAAGTGCGTGAGCTGCTCACAGTAGACATGGGGGCAGACAGTAGACTCGTGCAGAGGGAAGCATGCAGAGCAGATAACTGGCAAAAAGAGCTTTAAAATACATTACCTGGTGCTGAATAGTGCTGCTGCTGGTAAGTGCTGTCTAGCAGGGAGCAGCTAAGTGTGCTGTCCTAATTGACATGCAATATTTCAACTGATTCACCTGGGAAATTGGAAAGTATTTCTTTTGGGACATAGGAAAGGAAACCAGTGTCTCCTAAAATAGCATGCTGTATTATTTTCCCTGGAGATACTAGGAGACAAGATGATAACCCTGTATGTATGATTTATAACTGAATCTATGTTGTACCTTTGAGCATGTGCAAACACAATTGCGGGGATTACAAGGAAATGTTTCTAGAACAGTTCTTTAAATTAATAAAAGTCACATATTAATGAGTAGTGTATTAGTGAGTTTTAAAAGATAGATGGGAGGTCAAGTTCATGTTTTGCTTTAGAGAGCTGAAGTTAAAAATCTGCCTGTGAAGGGTGGCCTCAGGTTGTGTGTTGCAGTAAGAGTCCATAAATAAAGAATTAATTGTAATTTATCTGAGTTGCATGGGACTGTTTACTACAAACAATGATTTGAAGTGGTGAACACTGTTATGCTCTTCAGCATCAGCAAAGAATCTTGGACATCGATTCAGTTTGTAGCCACGTCTGTCAGAAATAGCTGGGCATGGTAGAAAAACAAACTTCCTAAAATGGTTTAAAGCAGACTAGTGTGGGAAGTTGCCAGGTGAGTTCAAACTCCATGTATTGCAAAGGGTTTTCAGCATCATATGTTGAAAGCATTAAGTGATCTGCAGACCCTAAAGCTTGTTTTTTTTTTTTCCAAATAGGGTACTACCCTTCCTAAGCTGGAGCCCAAATTTGCCAACTACGTTAAGAATTGCTTCAGGACAGAGGACCAGAAGGTAACAGAATTCATCAGAGCTTGATATAGTCCAAAAAGTTTTATAACCTTGGGGATTCTTTTCCACTTCTTAATCTTTACAAGCTTTGGACTGTTTTAAAGGGTTGCAAACCACAAACAATACTTCAGGTTAAATATATGGGAATGGTTTTAAGGGTTTTAGTTGGCTAAGATGAGAAAGCTACTATTTTATTACATTTTTCCAGCTTTTATATGGTTGGTAAATTATCTCTTGCTTACTAAACCCACAGAATTTTCCTTTTGGCATCATATTGGCTAAGGAAATGAGCTGTGGTTTCCCTTGCTGCTGAATTTGGCTACCTCACCCAGTCTGGTGTTCAGCCCTTTGTTGGGGAGGGTGTCTGGGACAGCAGGGCTGTTTTGTGATGGAGATTTTGGCATTCTTGCCACATTCTCTCCAAGAATCAACAGAGCTCTTGAAAGAGCACAAGCCAAAAGATGATACCAGGAAGCAAGTTTCTGAATTGGTTACTACTTAGCACAGACTAAGCTGAAAATCTTAGATTTCCCTATCAAAATTCTACCAAGTCAGTTTTGCAGTGACAGAATTGCTTATGCTTTCCTGCTTCCCTTAATGGTTTGGTGTAAACTTGTCTGATGGACAAATTGATATGTTCCTGAAGGAATGTTAAAAAGCAGTCAGCCTCAGCTACTGGACCTGCTGTGGCATTAGCCAGGGTAGGCAGAGTTCAGCCAGTATTTGCCTCACTGATCCACACCCATCCTCTCACTCAACCTTCACTGAATTCTTACTATTGTGACCTAGTGTGAATAATAATCTTCTAGCAGAAGGATCCAATGTCATGCTTTCAACTTGATTTTCTCTGAAAGGAATGTACTTTTGTTACAATTTCTTGTCAGTATTTTATGAAATTCAGTGGTGATAGTAAGCTAAAAATAATTTTTAAAAATGGATTTCAATTTCTAACTTTCTGTGTACACTTCCAGGTCATTCAAGCTCTCTGGCAGTGGAGACAGACTCTGTAAGAAAAGAAAACAGTTTAAACAGTTCGTTAAAATCTGCAGTCTTACTTCTGTAACCATTATTTGGCTGTTCTTTTTACAAATACTGAAAGAGCTTTTCCTCCTGTGTCTGATAAATGTCATCCAGATTACCTTGCCAAGAATGTGTTGTCCAAAATGCCTGTTTAGTTTTTAAAGACAGGACTCCACCCTCAGCTTCATTTTAAGTATGTATGGAATGTTTTGATAAGGCATGGTGGTGGTCAGACAAATGGAAACGGTGGGGAGACTAAATGTATGTGAAAAAATAAAATTTAGTATTTTGATACAGTACTATTGTTTCTTTTTTTATGGATGAGGGGAATCTGCATACTGAACCCAGAGATAATTGGGCTTGAAAGTTCTCTGAGGAACTACCTTTGAGTATTTTAGCTGCTTCTCTTTAGCAAGTACACAAACTATTGAGTGTTGTCAGCTTCAAAAACAACTCCAGTTCCATGAGCTTTGGAGCTATGGAGCAGATGATTGGGAAGAAGACAGAAGTGGCAAGTGGGGCTTTATTCTTGTCTGAAAGTGACCGCTAATTGCATAATTGCCTAAAACAGCCCTTCCTGCATCTCAGTTTCTGACCTGCTTCACTGCACTTGGGTTTATGGTTTCTCTCTAACTACTGGGTTTATAGGGCCTGGAACTCTGCTTGTAAAATGCAATACTTTTATCTGGGATTTGCTGGCTGTGCTGTTCCTCTGAGGAGCTGCAGAGTCTGAGGCTGCCTCCCATAATGACTCCTGTGAGGATTTTGTGGAGAGAAGAATTAGCTTGAATGCTGTAGGGTGTGCCTAGAGAGCTCACTGAGTGAGTTCAGAGCCTGTGGATAAATTCCTGGGAATGCTGAGACTGATCTCCAAGAAATCCAAAAGCTTAGATGAGCAGGAAGTCCTCTCTGGTCCTCTGGCCTACACATGATGCTCAGAGCCAGAGTTAAAATTTTGGGCCATTCTTGTTACATGAAGTAAAAACATCAATGTTTGTAAGGGCTTTCAGGTGAAGGGAAGCATGGATGTCTGTGCCATGAGGATGAGACTCGTCAAGGCTCCTGTCTGCTGTCACTTCCAATGCATGACTGTTCCACCTTGTGTCCAGTAACTGCAGACATGGAGACTGGAAGAATACTCAGAAAACATTCAAACACTTGAATGGTAACTATCAAACTCTGCTTTAATCCTTGCTGTGTTTGGGAATTAACTGACTTGTGTTCTCATAGCAGAACACCCCCTAACTTGAGTAAAGCAGGTTGAGTTTTCCCCACTTGAAGGACTTGGGACACTTAGGTCCTGCAGCAAGTGGCTTTGCAAGACATGTGGTGAACACACGCTAGGTTGTGCTGATTGGGCATGGGGTCTGTCTTACTGAGCATTCTTTACAAGTTGTTAAGTTAGGATAGACAATTTGGTTTGCCACTGAATTTATTTTTTATGCTTGCTGTTACAAAACCCTTAGTTCCTATAGTTGAGATGCTGGGTGAAATGGAAAGCAGTGCAAATAGCTCTTTTGGGGAAAATAGAGCCAAGGGAAGTGCATGGTAGACGAGCAAAACTGTGCAAGTCTTGTGTCAAAGTTTCATTTAAGCTTGAGTATAATTGCAGCATGTGAAATGGCAGAGTATAACAGTTTGAAATGCCTGTTTTGGTGGGGTTATGTCAATAGATGATGTCATTCACAAGTGAGAGCAGATTTCCCTGGTGAAACAGGGCTAATGGCACAGACAGGCTTATTTAAGCAAAATTGCCCTCAATTTTGGCTGAAAGAAGTGAAAATTGTGCAGTAATTTCAGCAAGAAATTACTAGCCAGTAAAATACTCTGATTATTGCTAGTTTTAAGAAAAGCCAGGGTGTTGTCTGTCAGTAGGTGACTGACCAGAGCAGGTCTGGGGTGCAGCCATGCTCTGCAGAAGCATTGCAGGGAAAAGGCAGAGCCTGCTGATGCTGGGGTATAGTGTAGGTCAAGTCGTTGTCAGCTGCTGTTGAACCTCATGAGGCATCTTTGAGGCACCCTCGTGGCATAACAATAATTTCACATGGCCCTGGTTAGATCCCACACTGTTCTCTGCCAGTTCATGGAGTAGTGAGGGGTGGTCACTGCCCCACTTCTGGCTGTGGGGCCTTTCCCTGCCTCTGCTGTTGTGCTGGTCACATCTCCAAACCCTGGCTCCTTTTGTGACTGGCTATCTGGTGACTCTGGATGCAGCTGTATCTTCTTGGATATTCACATGCAGCTGCCAGTTCTTTCACTTTGAACAGAGCCTCAAAGTTTGATCTTAAAATAAGCTCAGATGTGAAAATACCTGTTGAAGAGAAAAGACAAGTAACAGATGTGGGTTTTTGAAGTACTGCTTTTGACTTTCTGTAGTTGAAACATGTTCTTGCCATGGTAATGATGGCAACAAAGCTGTAGTGTTTTGATAGCTGTGTTGAGGGTTCTGAGCCTCTGTGTGATCCTGGTCCTTGAGGATGGCTTACTTGAGAGCATGGAGCTCTGCAGCCAGATGCATTGCTATTTCCTAACACTGTGATGGGGAAAAACTTTACAGGATGATGAAATGCCTCTCCAGGTAGTGATGCCTTCACCTTTCCTTTGTACATGAATTGCCCCTACTGCTGCCGTTCCTGTTGCAGATCCTGTCTGTTCCAGCTCTTTTCATATTTCATTTCCTTCTGCAAGTGTTTCATTCCCTACAGTGAACAGGTAGCTGGTGTCCCCCTGTGCAGGACAAAGGGGAGGCCACCCAGCTGAGTGGGGGTGTGTGACTGTGCTGCAGATAGAGCTGCTCCATACAGATCTCTCTTGGCATCTCACTCCAGAAGAGGTGATAACAGAAGGGCACCATCCTGTTAGGAGCTCTCAGTCTGTGCCTAATTCCTAAGGGTGTTCAAGAGAAATGTTTGTAGCCGCCTTAGGTCTGTCCTGGGGTTCTGTTTGCTCCTGTGATCCAGCAAACCTGCCAGAATGGTTTTTTAGAGTCCAGGGGCTGTGATGAGTGCAAGGCTCTTTGCCCTGTGCTCAGCAATTGTTGAAGCCTTTGGAGAGAAGCAACTCAGGCATGGCTGGCAGGAGGGGTGGGAGTGTGTGTGGGCTGAGGTAATGGAAAACAGGGCCACGATGGGTGGCGGTTCTGGGCTCCTTGCCACCCAGACGGTCCCTCAGGGGCTAAGTTCATGCTCCTACCCAGATACCCCAAGCCATGTCCTGTCTCTTTTGCATGTGCATTACTGACTAGCAGCCAAACTCAACTTTTCCTTCCTTCTCTGTGGAACCAGCACCTAGATCCTTATTCTCCTCACTGTTTTCCCAAAAGGGCGTTACAGACTGGTTCCTACTTAAAAATGTCAGATAAAGCTACAAAAGAATGGGGTGGTTTGGAGCTCAGTGTTGGATGGAGCACAGTGCCTTTATTCCTGCCCTTGGCTAGTGGGCAGTAGTTTCTGGCAAGCAACAGCAAGTGCAATTGTGTTGAGTGAGGTTTGGAGGTTTTGTGATCTGGTATTTATTAAGGATTGCTTTGTCTGAGCCTGGTTCTCAATGTGAACACGGAGAGCTGAGTGTGTATGATGGGGTGCAGGAAAAGTGATGCTGGATTTACAGGTGTGCCTCAAGGGGCCTGACTTGTCCTCCCATTTGCAGGTAGCACAGGGAATACCCTCCTGGCTGCTCACTGGTTTACTGCATGGACACTTTTGGGAACAATTCTGTGTTTTGTTGGATCAGCTCTTCAGTGACTGGCCTTTGGATTGTCTTACATAAATGAATTTTAAGCAGTGCCTAATTGGGACCAAGTAAATCAATCAAATATATCAAATGTTAATTAAGATGTCTGCTGTGGCGACCACATGTATGGCCTGCATCCGGTTCTATAAAGATGACTCTTGCTCTTCTCCTTTCTTCAAAAACTTTTCTTCCACCACTTCTGTCACCTCTCCCTGACCAAGCCATAAGAGCCTCTATGGGAAAAGGATCCTGGGAGAAAACAAGCAAGAAAGGGCAATGAATAAAACAAGGGGGGAAAAGGTAGCCAAGGGTCAAAAGTGAGAATGGGAAAAGTGAAGACCCTGGGAGGAATGCTCAACAGGGCACCTCTTGTGCTGCTGCCTAGAGCTTCGTCCAGGACCAGGGCATGGCCACCACTCTGCTTGTACTGCAAATGGCAAAGAGAAGGAACAGAGCTGGGCCTCTCACAGTTGATGTGCCTGATTCACCTCAAGTGATTACACTGGTACTAGAAACAGTCTTTGAAGACAATTGAAGGCAATTTTGTTAGAAGGGTCCTGGAGTCTTACTCAACCAATTGCTGGGGCCTGAAGCCTGCTGAGCCCCATCCAATTCTGTTGACTTACTGTATTTAAGAGAAAACAGTTTTTCTTCCCTGTTTTCAAATTAAGCCTTAGGTTTTACATTGGTTATGGTTTTTCTTAATGAGTAGTAATGGCAGGGAGAGTGAAAGATGTATCGTAGCTGTTGAGGTATTTGGCATTTCACCACTGCAGCCACCTTTATCCGTGCCTGTTCATGAAACTTTTCCCACTGCTCCTTACATTTGTCCCAAAGCTTGTAATTGTGCTATTTTCCCAGGAATGTCCTTGATAAAAGGCTCCTAGCAGCCCTTATCGTGCTATTTTGAGGCAGTGAATGTTATCTGGGCACTGCTGTAAGTGGCGTAAAGCTGTTCCCTGGGTGTAAATGTGTGTGAGGACACCAACAACAGTGCACAGCTACAGCTAATAAGTAAAGCTTCCAATTTAATAATAAGGCCGCCTCTGGTGTTTAGGACATTCTTCCCTGTTTCTTAAATATTTTTCCCATACTTGAAGCCTTTCCTTCCAATTTTCTACATGGAAAATAGATTTTAATTCAATAATTGTAGCTAAGAGCAATAACATGTAATTGGACCACTGAGTGCAGGGCCTTCAGCCAGTCCTTGTGATCTCCAGAGAGCACAGGACAGGGAGATAGGGGGATCTTGGCTTCATTTTTAGGGTCTTGAATTAGGAGAGATGTTTCTACTTGTTCCCTCTGGCTTCATGGTTCTAAATAGTCCTTTCCAATTCCTTCCTAGTTCTACATCTTGCCTCAGCCTTCTTGCTTAGTCCTTCACTGCTCTTCAGACTTTTCAGTCTTCTGGATCCTTTTCAGTTCCTCCTCCAGTCTTCCCTAGCCACTGCTGTTGGAGCAGCATGGCCTTTCCCTGATCTCTGGGAAAAGCTGGGACACCATTGCAAACGTGCTCCTGCATGAATCTGGACCCTGTCTGGGTTGCTTGGCAGTGTCCCTGAGAGCCCAGCTGTGGCTGGTGCCCTCACTGTGGCCATGGTGGAGAACACTGATAAAAGCCCTGCTGCTGTACCTCCAAGTGGGTGGAGCTCTGCTTGCAGGAGACGTTTGTGCATGCCCCAGGAGAATGGGACTTCCAGAGATGTCTCTTTACTGATCTGTGACATTGCAGAAAAATGGCATTTTCCAATATTTTTTAGTGTAAATCCACCCATATGACATTTTCTAAATCCTTGCTCTGATGCAAAGTGTGGCTACAGTTCCTCTTCAGAAAGATTAGTAGAAACACAGGTTTTTCCAGTGATGTTTTCAGAAAGTGAGCTGTCTCACAGCCCACCCTGAGTTCCTCCGGGGTCACTCATTCACATGTGGGGACAGTGACACAGGGCATTGAGAGGTCTGTGATGTCACCAGTCAGTGCCTGCATCAGCACTGAGCTGCCCCTGCAGTGTCCCTGCCAGCTGTGGGGACATGGGTGGTCATGCACGTTGTGTGAGGTCCTGCCCTGAGCCAGCAGCTGGGGCAGAGGGCAGGAGCCCAGGGTGGTGGTGTGGGGAGGGATGGGTCATCCCAGAGACAGGGCTTGAGATGGGGACTTGCTGGAGACAGCTTGATTCAGAAGACTTCAGTTAAAGAGGTTTATGTTTAAGAGCTGTTGAGCTGAAAAGCTCTAAGTTAAGGAAATATTAAGTTTTGAAGCTTAACAGCTTGTGATTTTTTTTTTTTTTATTTTTTTTTTTAGGGAAAAGTGAAACCATAGAGGAATATAAATCCAAGGAGCCAAGCCCTCGGATTTAATGCAGTGCAAAGGCTGAAAAGTGGAATTTCCTACTGGTTTGTGTAGGGTTGTCTGCAGAGGTTGGCCTGTTCTTGCCTCCCTTCAAAAGCATTCTAGCAGCTGTCTGATGCTTTCAGAGGGGAGCTGCCGTGCTCCTGGGCACTGGGATCAAGGAAGGCCCATGTCCGTGTCCACCCCGTGCCAGACACTGGAGCAGGGTGGCCGGGCTGGGGGACACAGGGTGGGGACAGGCTCTAGCTCAGGGGCTCTGGGCACTGGAGAGGGGCTGGATACCCAGGAGAGCAGGGTGTTGAAGCAACCCACTGGTCTGCCCTTTAGCTTGAGTTGTCCATCATTGTTAGGGACTACCCTCATTGCTCTGCTGATAAAACACTGGGATTTGTTTATGAGTATGCTGGAACTTTTAGAGGAATCTGAGGTTTCAGTCCCCAAATCCCATTGAAAATCCAAGGGGTGTTCCAGTGGAGTAAAAACTTTATAAACTCTGAAACCCTGCCTGCTGAATAATGCCTGCCTCTCCAGGGTTTCTTTTCTCTTATAAAGTAATGATGCACATCAGAATAAGGGCTGTAGCATGCTAGGTTCTCCCTCTGCAAGGGGCCATGAGACATCCCTGTGGTCGAGAGCTGGAAGGGATGCTGCAGTTGCCTCTGTTCCCAAGAAGTCCAAGCTGTGATGGCTGAATCCAAGTCCTGACTGTTCTTCACCATCTTCCTTCTGCAAGACTGTGCCTGAATGTAGTGGAGCTGAGGCTGAAGTCCTGTCCTCCTGGACAGTTCAGGGTCATTTTGAGGTGGCTTTTCTGTCAAATGGCAGTAACTGCAAAGCATCCCCCTCCTTCCCTGAGTGTCCACACTATGTGGCAGAAGTGTTCCTTACCTTGGGATGAAGTTGTCTTTCTGTGTGTAAACTGGATAAAGGCAGAACATGCACCCCAGTCAGTCTGAAAGTTGTCTTTCCTTTTACCAAGGCTTTCAGATTCAGAAAACCTCCTCAGCTGGATTTTCTGTTAGGAAAAGTTTGCTTATAGAACACAAGGCTGGAAATGCAGATAACAGGAGCAACCACACATGGATTTGCTCACTGGCAGCAGGGCTGGGATGTAGAGCTGAACTTGGTCTTTGTACAATATCAGCCCAGGTTTTTCATTTTAATTTAAATCTTGGTATACCAGATGCAGCAGGGCCAGATCCTGGCCATTCCTGCTGGCTTCTCTTTCACATACCAAAGGGGTATCTGGGGTAGGAAGGCTTCCCATTCAAGCATGCTCTTAAGTCCTTGGCTCCATTGAATGGGCTCCATGCTCTGTGAAATGCCTGCTCCTCATGGGATTTGGACCAGTGGAGCAGGGCGAGGGAAGCTCATTTCACTGGGGGCACCTTCACTGCCCTGCAAGCGAAAGGTCAGGCTGCTCAGACTTTGATTTGAGCTGCTGAAGGGCGGTCACTAATCCAATAAGCCAGCGAGGGACTGTAGGACACAGCCTTAATTCAGGCATTTGCAAGGGTGATTGGAAGGCAGTAACCCCAGGAGCTCCCAGGGTGTCCTGCAGTGCATGCTCCTACCTGGCCCTGTCTTGGTTTATAACATGTTGAGAACGTCAGGCTCTCAGGAACTGCTGTGCCAGCCTTCACACCCTGAGCGTGCTGTAAGAAAAATAAACACCCTTAAAGGTTTTCCAGTGGGCATCAGCTTCTCTGGCTAGATTTGTGCTGGGAATCTGATCACACAGGAGCCTTCAGCAGTGGAGCAACAGGTTTGGGTGTGGAGCTTTTAATATATATACACATATACACACATGCTCGTATATATTCATAACAGCATGCTGCTAAATGATATTTCTATTTTTTCAGAGACATGTATGAGCTGCCTCTATTCTGTGCCCCATCTGTGTTGTTCAAGACTGGTAGTCTGAAATTCACCCAATATTGGTATTATTCTCCAGGTAACTATTTGGACATTGAAGATTTAGGGGTTTTGTCAGACTACTGACGCACAAAGGATGGCTCTATTTTATAAAAGAACTTTTGCGATTACAAATACAATAATTGAAAGAAGAAAACCCTCATGTGCCCTCTTTAAAACAACCCCTCGTGTTGCCCTGGCAGTTTTTGCTGTTTGACACGTCCAGGTCCTTCTGGCCTGTGTGAATCCAAGTCCTTCAGGTCATGGCTGCGGGGGCAGCTGTGCTACCAGCACATGGCTCCTCAGCGTGGTCTGGGCCAGCATCACCTGGGATGAGTTTTTCCATGTGTAGCTCACAGCTCTGTTGTAGCTGCTGTAATTTTACGTGCTGTTGGGGCAATTAAAATGATAAATGTTAGCAGCAGCTTTACAAATTCCTTTTTGAGCTGTTCTGCTTCCAGCCAGGTGCAGCAGCCCTGGGCCACCTTGGGTATTGGGCAGAGCCATCAGTGACTGTCTGTGGAGCTTTTTCTTGGAGGCAAGTGATGGAAAAGCCTGAGGAGCAGTCAAAGCTCATGCTGACAGGTGACTGTGAGGCTTTTGGAGGAGTTACTGCCCCTGGCTTTGCAGAACTCCTGTGTGCATTGGGCAGCAGATACTGGACTTAGCCAGGTGAGTGGCTGGTGGTGGGCATGACCCTGTACCTTTCCTGTGGGGCTGAGCAGCACCTACTAGCATAAGATGGCACAGGCTGGGCTTCTGCCACCCAAACCTCTTCCAAGAAATGAGGTACTGGTGATGATTAGGGATATATGGAATATTTTCACATCTAAGTTAAATACTATGATCTTGTGAGTCCCCAAATTCTGAATTGTTTCAGTGTAGGCATCTCGGTGAGCTCAACTTGTAGGGCTCAGGATGGTGGCTCTGATGTTCTTGGCCATGCTTTCAGCTGTGGCAAGGTGCCATGGGACTGCCAGGACAGGGATGCATGGGGCCTCTGATGTTGGTGACATCAGCAATTGACAGAAGTTTGGGTTTTTGTTTTTTTTTTTTTTTTTTTCTTTTTAACTTGCAGATCCATAAGAAGAGAAGTGTGAAGTCTGTTAGATACATCACAGACATGTGCTAGTGCTGGAAATTTTATAAGGACTTGCTTTGATCACTGTTTTAAAACTTAATGTTTTCTGTGCCTCTTGAGCCTGAAACTATGGGCCAAAAAACCCTGTGACTTGATACCTGAAGGCTCCCCAGTGATGAACTCCAGGGATTAAAGATGTTGTTTGATTTGTGGCTGAGAGTGCCAGGGGAGCGAGCACCTCAGTCCCTGCAGAGGTGGGAGCAGCTGGGCCCGACACGCTGCGCTGATGCACGCTGTTATTTGAGTGGAGAATTTGGAAAGCTCAGAGCTCTGAGCTAGGGTTATGTTCTCACTTAATAAGGTGTTAACTGACGTTGGGTGCTCTTTGGAGAGTTCGGCTATGTGTGGAGGTTAACGGTTCCTGGCATCTTGTCTGCTATAAACGAGCTTTCAGACAAGAGGAAAGAGTTACCACACGCTATCAGCGTGTGATTTTTTTTTTTCCTAAAAAAGCAAACCCCCAAACAAACAAAAAAACCTCCCCAAAGCTGAGGCGGAGGAAGCCTCTGGGCTTTCCCCGGGGCTGCGGGAGGTGCGGGGCGGCGGAGCGGCCGCTGGAGGGCAGGCGAGCCGTGCGGAGCGGCGCCGGCAGCGCGGCGCTCTGACCCCGCCGTCCGCGTCCCGCCGGGGAGCGGTGCCGGGCCCATGGACCGGGCGGCCGCGGCTGTCCCGGCCCGCGAGGGGCCGCTCCGGGGCTGCCGGGCCCTGCTGCCGCCCGCCCGGGGCTCGACGGGCACGGGACGCGCTCCTGCCCCGTCGGAGGTGAGGGCGCAGCGGACTCCGGGCAGCCGCGGCCACACGTGCCGGTGAACGGGGCAGCGGCCGCTGTGCCGGGGGTTCCGAGCACCTCGCGTCCCGGGCGAGCGGCGGCGCCGCCCGTTCTGTCGGGCCGGGCAGGGCTCGGGGGAGCCCGACCCCCTCCCTCGCTTACTCTGTAAAAAACGCTTCCCCGGCCGGTGCTGCCCGCGGCCGGGCGGTGCCCCCTCCGCGCAGGCGGTGCCAGCCCCGCTCCGCCCGGGCGGGTCCCGCCTCCCGCTCCGCGCCCCGCGCATCGCTATGCCGCCCGCCCGGAGCGCGGCGCGGGGCGCGGAGCGGAGCCCGGAGCGGGGCGCGGCCGCGGCCGAGAGACTCCATCCGCCCGGCGGGGCTGGCCCGGCCCGGGGGGACGCGGGGGGGCACTTGCTGATGATCGGAAGTTACTGACAATAAGCACCTTCATCCCCCCAAAGGCGGAGAGAGGGAGAGGAGGAGGAGGAGAGACAGGGGGAGAGGAGAGCTGATGCCTGACGAGTCACTCGGCGGAGGCAGAGCGGGCGGTACCACAACTTCCCGGCGGCGCGGAGCGGCGCGGAGCAGCGCGGCGGGGATCGGAGCTCGCCGGCCGGATCGCTCCCATGTCAGCGCGGCGGCGGGGGACTGCGCTCCGCTAGCGACCAGCCGCCGGCCAACCCCGTCCTCGCCCAGCGATGTATTCACTGCTCTCAGCCTGCACTTGCCTGTAAGGATTATGGCATATTTCTAAATATTTTTTTTAAATGTTTTAAAAGATTTAAATTTTTTTTAAACTTTCATTCTGGAGGCTCCGGTTGCATTTTCCTTGCAGCCAGGTGGTAATGGGGACCTGAGCCTTTTTATAAGCAGAGCATCGCTCTGAACCCTTTAAAAATTGCAAACAAAAACAAAGAAAAGACCAAACAAAACAAAAATCAACTTTAATCATTCTACCGCATCATTTGATCTTTTGTTGTTTTTTTTCTCCTCTCCAGATGTTTACATTTCCTGCTGCTGTGCTTTCAGGTACAGGTACGTGTCCTTTCTGTCCTCTCTCGCTTTTGGTTGTAAAATAGAAACAAAGGCGGCGTGCTGACCTCGAGTGCGAGGCAGGTTTGGCTGGGGCTTTCACTTGTTTCCCTCTAGTTTTTATAGCTGTATTAAACCGAGCCCCGCACCAGATGCTGGAGTGTCACTTGCCCTGGACCGGGGCTTCCCCTGTGCTCAGCTCCCGTCCCGTGCTCCGCCGTGCTCTGCCGCCGGTACGGGCAGGGGTGCAGCCGGGTGCGCCGGTAGCCTGCCGTAGCAGCATCCTCTGGAGTGCATTAGCCTGGCTAATGATGTGAGAGGGAGTGCTGGACTCTCCTTGCACAGTGTTGATTGATGCACTTGCCTTGGAAGAGCAGGCGCTCTCCTGCTCGCCCTTTTTTCCCATTTCTTTTTTTTTTCGCCCCTCTCTTCTTTTAAATTTTCTTTTCTTTTTTTTTTCTCCCCCTCTTCGGTAACTCGCTCCCAAAAACCGATGCTTTGAAAAACACAAGTTTTCCTAGCCAAGAGAAGGAGGCTGCGTGCTCCCTCCCCATTATTCAGTAGAACGCCGTCCAAGTCAGCTCCAGCCTTTGATCCTGTCTCGGCAGGAATGAGGCCGTTGGAGGAACACCCTGAGCGAGGCTCTGCAGCCCAGGTGCCCGCGGGGTGGGGATGGCAGCTGCCCCACTGCCTCAGGGATTTTAGCTGGACATCCTGGAGCGCACCCACCTGCGGGACCGCGCAGAGCAGGTGCCACTTCGGTGGCTCTGGCCACCTTCCCGCCGGAGCTGGGGGACACTTGTGACACCCTTGGCCCTGAGTTGTGCTTTGGCCGGGATTGCACCTGCTCAGCCTCTCCAGATCCCCAACGGCAGCAGGGGATGGTCCTGCTCATCCAAGGATGAGCACAGCCTTGGAGGGGGCTCCATCCCTCTGGCCAAGCTAAAACCCGAACCAGCCCCATCCCCTGCTCTCCCACCCATCCGAAAAATGCCCGATCACATTTTTTTCCTCATCCTCTCCAAAAAGTGCAGCTCGAACCCGACACCAGCAGAGCCTCCCCTGGTGGAGCAGCCTCCCCAGCAGGAGAGGATCCGCAGCTGTAAATTACCCTGCCGTTGGAAGGTGTTTGCTCTGTTTCTCTGGTGCGGATTTTTTTCAGCCCGAGGAATCACAGGCTGCGCAGGGCTCGCAGCGCCGGAACCCTTTGCAGCGGGGAGAGGTTTTTTTGCGCTTGTGCGGTAACTGAAGTTAATCAGCCCTCCAGCCCCCTTCCTCTCCCCCTCCCTTTGGTGCTTTTAGTGAATCAGAAAAAGTTTGGCTGGCTGCCTGGAAAGCACTTGCTAAAATCTGATCTCTTACTTCAGCAGCCTTAAAACAAAGTTATTGGCATTTATACAGTTGGAGCTTGCAGGCTTCCAAAGCAATAAAATAATAAAAAAAAAAAACAAACCAAAAAAAAAAAAACCAGGAAAAAAAGGAGAAAGCTCTGTGCTCTGGTGCTATTAGAACCATACTTGCTACCTTTTGTGCTGATTTTGCAGCGTTTTGGGGGCTGTGAGGTGGGATGGCTGCGCTGGGCTCTGCGGAGGTGTCCTGGCTGCAGCTGGAGAGGCGGCGGAGCTCACTGGGTGACACACGCGGAGCCGAGCTCCTTCGGCGATTGGTGTGGGGAGCCAAAACATTAGATTAGTCATACTCGAGGGCCTTCGAGTGAGTGTTTACAGTATTAATGGTAGATGAAAAGATGTGAATGCTGTAAGTTTTTATTGCCCATTTTGTTACACTTTCTTTCTGGATTTATTCATGGGATTACATGTTTTGAGCCTGAATGGGACCAAGGGATTATAGGATTTCTTTAATAATGATCAGTTTGGGTAGGAGTTAGCCTTTGGTGAACTGGAGTAAATTAATGCATCACTTAGGTTTAATATTTATTTAGTCTAAAGGAAGTTGTTTAGTTTTGCTTAAAGGGCTCTGTGTTGTATTGGGGAGATTTAAGAGTTCCTGAAGGGGATTATATTCTAAGGCTGCCTCTCGCCCTGCGTTCAAGCCATGATCTGTGGCTCATCCTGTGTGCTGGTCTTAGAATTACTCTGCTCTGCTGCTGCCTGGTACCTGTGGCTCTGTGTAGAAATCACCTCAGTGTGTGTGGGGCTGGAGGGATTCTGAGACAAAACACCATGGTTTGGGTACGCTCTGTGTGTTCGAGTGGATCCTTGTGTGCAAGGGCTGTGGTGCATTGACGTGTGAGCTGCTGCAGTTCTGTGGTGGGGGCTCAGCTCTGGCCAAAAGCTTTCTCATAGACCCCAAGGCCACCCTGCAGCCGCCAGTGGATGATGGGGCAGGTGTAGTATCTCCTGTGGGCAGGTTATGGCAGCACTGGGAAGTGTTCCGCAGCCCTGGCCACAGGGAGGTTGGAGGGTTGGGAGTTTCCAGAAGCAGGATTTAGACCCCTGGATGAGTTGGACTCCTCCAGGCCTTTGCCATCGTGTGACATTTCCACCAAGAAGCGCAGGGATTAACACATGGTGGGACAGAGGGGAGCACTGCTGGAGCATGGGTGCAGCACAGCCCTGGGAGCAGCCCTGGACCTCACAGGGCTGCCTGGAGGATAGGTCATTCACCTTCCCCTGCGACAGCAATGACCCTATCTTGTTTTCTTCTCTTGCCTCTTAGGAAGTCACTCTGATGCTTGGAGTTGCTACAGTTCCAAAGCAGGGATACTGGATACCCTTGCAGACCCTGGAGACAATAATTTATTTATGCAGGTTGTTCTTAGGAATGCTCTTTCACTGATGGTTACTGAGCTCTCCCTATATCATGTCTTTAACATTTTTCAGTTTATTCTCCTACCTTTTCACACTTCCAGGAGCAATTTCTCTTCCATGTGCTTTTGTTCTTTATGCCCCAGAGTGGTTTTGGGTTTCGCTTTGGCTTTGGAGTCAATCTCTGCTCTACAAGCAGGTGAGAAACCCCAGAAGCACCTTGCAGGGTTGGAGGGGATTGCCCCATGCTGTGCTGGCTCTAGCAGCACCAGTGACCCTGAGGATAACAAATTTGGGGACATGAGATCTCAGAGGGCCCCCTTTGCCAGGGCAGGTGGGGGCTGGAGGCAGCTTCAGTGTAAGTTGAGCAGTAGGATCCGAGGTTCTGAGTGCTGTCCTGGTTTGCAAGAGCTTCCAGCTCTTCTGTCCCTGAGCCACCTCAAGTGCATGGCCAGGCAGAGCACAGGGCAATGCCAGCGTGGGCTGCCCTGGCTGTGCTGCAGAGCAGAGGGTGGTCCTGCCCCAGCCTCTTCCCTGCCTGATAAACCTTGCCGTGTTCTCCTACACGGAGTGCATCTGTCTTAGATTATGAAGAGGTCCCTGATAGGGCCAAATCCTTTGCTTTTATGGCTCTTGTAGGTTAAGATCCAGCTTTGGAATCTGATCTAGAAGCAAACAGGAGGTCAGAGGAATGCACAAGGCAGCACTAGGCTATTTTCACATCTGCTGGTGTTGTGTAAGAGGAAGGCTGCTGTGTGCCATGCCAATAGCAACTTATGTTTCTCCTAAGCTCCTGTGCAGCGACAGACAGTTATTGTTTGGGACATTGTAAAGTGAGACACAGAGAAGCGTTGCTTCCACACGTTCAGTGAGCCAGATCCTGCGGTCTGGCGAAGCCACACACAGCACATGTCAGAAGCGTGAGCCTGCTGAGCAGCTCCCTCCCCTCTCCCTGCCTGCTGATCCATGGCTGTCCTCCCGGGGACAAGCAGGACGGGTGGTGAGTGCCACCAAATAGCTCTGGGGACTCACTGTGGAGAAGCCAAAGGAGGTCCTGGTGACAACCCGGCCAGCTTGCCTTGGCTGGCCACTCCTTCTACAGGTGTGCAGCAGTGCTAGAGCCACAGCTCCCTGCCTGCCCTGTCCTTGCCCTCCTGGTGACAGCACCAAAGGCAGGTAGCTGGACTGCACATCACCAACAAGGTTATTCTCATGTCTCCCCTCCCTGCAGATGGGCACCCACCTGCCTTTGTCCTCTCTGGGTGGCACAGTGTCTGTCTTGAGGCGGTGCCAAGGCTGAGTGTGCTGCCAGGGATGGAGCTTTGGGCATCCCACATTGCTCCTGAAGTGCTGTGGGATGGGGTAGGTGGTGCCTCCGTGGGCTGCTCCTTCCTTGTTGTCAAGCCCTGCGTGCCAAGACTCCTTGGGGCCTAGGCTGGGTGAGAGCCCCCCAGGCTGGGTGATCCCGTGCCTGCCCTCTCTGCTCAGCCTGGATTGGGAACACCACGTCCTCAGCACAGCATCCCTGTGCCAGTACCTGCCTCCTGCTCCATGAGGGTGGAGAAGTCATCCTGAAAAGGACAGAATATGGCAAATGTGGTCAGTGCAAGGCTGGGCAGCTCTCTGTTGATTTTTCGGATTGCACCTGCCTTGATTACTAGGCAGTGAGAAGACCAGAGAAACTGTGTAAGCAAAGCCTGAGTTAATGAGCAGAGGAGCTCAGCCATGTGAAAGTGCTTGGCCCCATCATGGGCTGGAGCTGATGGGATGGTCCCTGGGATGGCTTTGGCTCTGTGCTGTGCTGGACTCCCAGTGATGGATGCACTTCCTCACGGTATGGCTCTGCTGGCCTGCAGAGGCAGGGTCCTGTTGTACATGAAAGCGTTCGTTCCAGTTGCAAATGCCCTTGCTCTCCAGGAAATAACCATGTGGCTTGCCACAAGGGATTTTTATTCCCTGCTGCTGACTCATTGCACCAGAATACAAAGTGTTGTGTCCTGAAGCTGCCCTATGTATCCTGCTTCTGCCTCCTGAACTTTGGAGAGCTTGGGCTTGTGGAGGAAGAGGAGACACATTGGAGCAGTTGTCTGGGCTGGAGCAGGGAAGCTGAATGGCAGTGGGCTGGGGCTTGTGCTGATGTGTGCTGGGGTTCTGCTGTGGGAGGGGTGAGACTCAGCTTAGCTTGGGTGAGCATAGCTGTGGGTCTTGCTCCTCACACATGGGGATGTGCAGCCTGTGCCCCACCAGCAGCTCTTGGCTGCCTGCCCTGGGCACACCATGCCTTTGTTTTTCACTGAAGGTCCCCAGCCCTTCAAAGTGCTGGGATGGGTTCTCTGCCACAAAGACCCCTCAAAGACATTTAGCAGGGAGATTTGCAAAGCTGTTTCCAGGTTCTCACCCCAGCCAGGCTGACACAAATGTGAGCTGCTTCAGCATTTGGGGGCTTGGCTTTGCTGTGGCAATGGGCAGCAGAACAGAGCTCCTTGGGGGCTTTGTTCTGCACCCCTGCGTGAATGCAGTTTGCTTTTCCAAAGCTCCAGAGATGTGTGAGGTGCTTCAGAGGAACAGGGATGGACATGGGCGTTGTTGAGGAGAGTGCCTAGAAGGACATCATGAAGTTCAGCTTTTAGTTGGATGCAGTGTGATGGTTGTGTTGTATTTTGCTTTTGCTTTCCTTATTGCACCTGACAAGTACAAGACTGGATGGGGGCTCGGGGCGCGGGGTTTGGAGTAGTGCAGGATTTGAAGTGGTGTGAGGTTCAGTGCAGTGTGGGATTCTGAGAGGTGCTGGGTTTGGAGTGGAGTGGGATTCACGGGAGGAATTCCTGCTCAAACTCAGAATTAGTTTTTCTTATAGAGTAGCTTGGCTGTAGCATACCAAGGTGGGAGAGAAAAGAGCAGAATGGGCAAAGGGTGGCACTGCCTGAGCTCTGTGGCTGTGGCTGGCATGTGGGATGCAGCTGGTGCTGTGAGTGACTGCTGAGGGTTGCAGGAGGCTCAGGGAGGATGAGCAGCACTGGGGGCTTGGGCAGCCACACTGAATACTTGATTTTGCTGTAAGCTGATAGCACTGAGCTGGTCAGCCAGGCCTCTCTGCTGTGTGAGACTGAGCTCAAGAGAGAGACTCATCTGGGACTGAAAATCATTATTTTGGATATATAAGCTACTTCCTAGATCCTTGGGAGTATTTTTATGTATCTCTTCCTTTCCTTAGGACTCTGTTTTGCTCTTTCCTCTTCTCCCTTGCAGAGCTTCTTTTGCTTTATTTTTCCACAGATTTAGATAGTTTATTATGATAAGTGAAAAAAATGTGTTAATGGAACATGATTTAAAAAGGGAAAAGAGGAATGGCTGCTGTTGGTGCCTGGACAGGGATGGGGATACCTCCTGCCAGGGTCCCTGCCTGGGGTCTGTGAGCTGCTCTGGGAAGCCTGGGGTGGGTTGTGCTGGGGGAGCTGGGAGCCCTGGGCCCAGGGAGGCACCTAAATGCCCTCCTGCCTGTGAGATGCTCTGCTGCAGGGCATGGCCTTCCTATGCTCTGATGCTGAAACCAGGGGGCTTCCACCTGGGTACTTGTGGCCTGGAAGGTCCAGACATATTGTTTTTCTTTCCTTCCCTGGGTTTTTGTGTTTTGGTCACCTGCTGTGCCATAACAGCAGGTACAAGCAGAAATTATGCAGAGCTGTGCAATGTGCTGCCTACCTAGCATGTCGCCTCTGTCCTGATGCCTCTCCAGATGTCCATGGAGGATTAGGCATCCTGCAAAGCAGCTGGAAGGAAAGTAAGAAAAAAACCCCAAAATATAAAAGACCGTCTGGCTCTGCAAAAGTATTTTGCTGTTGCCATTCAGCAGCCTCGCCATAGCATGAAGAGAAAGAAAGGGGAACAGAGAGGAAGGAGGAGGCTTAGCCTGTCATGGTCTGTGTGTTTCCCTTTGTGCTACCTCCTCACAGCCCCAGGGGCTGCGGCGGGTGGGAGCCGGCTGCCAATCTTCCAATCTTCCCCCTCCAGGGGCTGGGCTCTGGTTGTGCCCCCGGTGCTTCCATGTGGCGCTGGTTCCCTGGGCAGTGCTGCCTCAGCCCCTGCCTGCTCTGCCCACATAAACAGCTGCATTTCAGGCTGAACCACACGGCAGTGACAGCACATCCTCCCCTTTGCCAGGCTCTCTCACACCCTGCTCACTGTGCCTTTTCATGGAGTTACTGCCTTGGTTCTGCTGCAGCCAGGAGAGCCAGAACAATTTTAACCTCTGGAGCTCAGGGTGCAGAACAGCTCTGATGATGTCCTGCACATGGCTCTTTGCCTGGGCTGGTGCTGCTCTGGCTGCTGGGCTGGTGCTGCTGAGTTTGCTGCTGCTGCTGCTGCTGCTGCTGCTGCTGCTGCTGCTGCTGCTGCTGGAGGTCAACGTTGCTTTGGAGGCTGTGGGAGAAGAGGGGAAGATCTGAGGTCGCTGGGGTAAAAGGCCTCAAGTTGTGCCAGGGAAGGTTTAGATGGGATATTAGGAAAAAATTTCTTCAACAAAAGTGTTGTGAAGCACTGGAAGAGTGGAGCCACCATCCCTGGAAGTGTTCAAAAGATGTGTGGGTGTGGCACTTGAGCACCTGGGTTAGCCATGGGCCTGGCAGTGCTGGGTCAACAGGTGGATTGGTGATCTTAGAGGATTTTTCCAACCTAAATGATTCTGTGATAAGAAGTGGGCAGCACAGGAATGGCCCAGCACATCCTGCTCACTGTTGTGTGGCTGGAGATGGACAGGAGGTGGGGCAGAGTCCAGCCCATGGGCTCACCCATGTGGAGATGGAAGTGGGGGCAGGCTGGGGATGCTGGCACTTGCCCCAGGCAGACCCAGCACCTCCATGGTGGCCAGGCTAAGGGGCTGGATCTGGAAGCAAGGAGGAGCTGGCACTGAGGGAAAGCAAGGTGGAGAGGGGCCCAGTGTGCCCTGTGATTCCTCTGCTTGTCTTTTAAAATCCAAATGGATGGATGCTAAATCTTGGTGAAGGTCCCAGAGAAGTGCATATTGTGTGGATAGAAATGTTAGGATGCAGCAATAAATAACGGATTGCTTTTCCTACAAGGTATTCCCAGCACTCCTTAGTCCTCCCAGTTCCTTTTTCTCCTGTATTTCAAATCCCTTTTTTCCTGCTAGAATACTATCTTTGATATAATTTTGAAGGAGAAATTAAGAACTTTAAGCTTGTTAAAAAGCTTTTGTATCTTTTGGAATACCCTGAGCTGCTCTTGCACAGAAATCCAGAATTAACAGAAAAATGCAGGGAGCAGCGATTAGCCTGGTCAATGACTGTGGGTACTGTGTGTGCTGGGTGTCTGTAGGCATGGCTGCTGGGATGGGAAGCCCTGGGAGGATAAATTAGAAAGTGGGTGAAGGACATTTTTGATAGAAGGGCATTTTTCTGCTTCTCTGATGGTTTTTATCCATTTGAGGAGAGGGGTGGTCTGAAAGCTGGCAGTGCTGTGACCACCAGGACTGGGGTCACTTCCTTCCTGTCACACCCTGGGTGATCTCCTCACAGTGTGGCTGCATCGCTTCTCCCGTTGGAGTATGGGGTACAATCCTGGTCAGATAATTGGATTTGCCTTCCCAAGCTGAATTCAAACCACAGGTGGAATTGGACTGCATTGTAGGAACAAACAGGGAGTGGAGTCTGTGCTCTGTTTACAGCCGTGTTCTCCAGCTCTAACACGAAGCTGCTTTTGGCCCCCTTACCCTCCCAGGCCGGAAGGTTACGACCCTACATGAGCAGCCTCAGTCCCTGGGTGTGAGGCTGCACTGTAGGACTGCACAGGGCAGTGCAGTATTGATTAGCTGTACAATAAATTATGATGTATGTAGGTGCAGGTTTCTGACCCTGTGGTCGCGACCTTGCGGTGATTGGGAGCATCCTGGCCAGCTGAGATCAGAGCAGCGCCAGCAATTGATGGGGCAGCACTGCTGCTGCTGCTGCAGGGACAGCACTGCTGCTGCTGCTGCAGGGACAGCACTGCTTGCTGCTGCTGCTGCTGCTGCAGGGACAGCACTGCTGCTGCTGCTGCAGGGACAGCACTGCTTGCTGCTGCTGCAGGGACAGCACTGCTGCTGCTGCTGCAAGGACAGCACTGCTTGCTGCTGCTGCTGCTGCAGGGACAGCACTGCTGCTGCTGCTGCAGGGACAGCACTGCTGCTGCTAATGCAGGGACAGCACTGCTGCTGCTGCTGCAGGGACAGCACTGCTGCTGCTGCTGCTGCTGCAGGGACAGCACTGCTGCTGCTGCTGCAGGGACAGCGCTGCTGCTGCTGCTGCAGGGACAGCGCTGCTGCTGCTGCTGCAGGGACAGCACTGCTTGCTGCTGCTGCAGGGACAGCACTGCTTGCTGCTGCTGCTGCTGCTGCAGGGACAGCACTGCTGCTGCTGCTGCAGGGACAGCACTGCTTGCTGCTGCTGCAGGGACAGCACTGCTGCTGCTGCTGCAGGGACAGCACTGCTGCTGCTGCTGCAGGGACAGCACTGCTGCTGCTAATGCAGGGACAGTACTGCTGCTGCAGGGACAGCACTGCTGCTGCTGCAGGGACAGCGCTGCTGCTGCTGCTGCTGCAGGGACAGCACTGCTGCTGCAGGGACAGCACTGCTGCTGCTAATGCAGGGACAGCACTGCTGCTGCTGCTGCAGGGACAGCGCTGCTGCTGCTAATGCAGGGACAGCGCTGCTGCTGCAGGGACAGCACTGCTGCTGCTGCAGGGACAGCACTGCTGCTGCTGCAGGGACAGCACTGCTGCTGCAGGGACAGCACTGCTGCTGCAGAGACAGCGCTGCTGCTGCAGAGACAGCACTGCTGCAGGCACAGGCATCTTTGTCCCAGGGAGCAGGCAGTGCTTCAAGCTTCCCCTGCAATTCCACCTGGAGCTCCGTGCTGGGAGCTGGGCTGTGCCAGCCTGACCCCAGGCTGTGGGCATGGGAGGGACTCTTTGTGTGTTTCCATTGGGATTCTCAAAGCTGGAACATCTCAGGCTGGAAGGGAGGAGTGAGGGCAGCTCTGGCCAGCATGGAGAGTCTGCCCTGCTCATCACAGAACCAGAATGGTTTGAGCTGGGAGGGACCTTAAAGCCCACCTCGTTCCACCCCCTGCCATGGCAGGGACACCTCCCACTGTCCCAGGCTGCTCCAAGCCCCAGTGTCCAACCTGGCCTGGGACACTGCCAGGAATGAAGCAGCCCCGAGGCTGCCAGAGCTCCAGGAGTGTTTGGACAGCACAGGGGTGGGACTGTTGGGGTGTCTGTGCAGGGCCAGGGGTTGGACTGGATGATCCTAATGAGTATCTTCCAATTCAGAATATTCTGTGATTCTCTGGGCAATCTGTGCCAGTGCCTGACCACCTTTCTAACATCTTATCTATATATCTCTTCTTTTACTTTAAACCCCTTCCCCCTTGTCCTGTAATAAATGGGAGAAGTCTGCCAGCAAGGCAGACAGCTTGCTTTGTGCTGTTTATGTTGAAGGAGTAGGTAATAGGAATTTAATTGCTCTTTAAATGTAGCAAACAAGAAAATTGAATTGATTTGCTCAGCTTTCATTTGTGGGAGCCTGATTTCCCCAGTGTGCACCATCACCGTGTGAGCCAAGACACCGAGCACCATCAGGTTCAGTTGTGGGGTTTCACTTCCAAAGGAAATTTGTGCAAAGTCTGATCTGAGGTGAGCAAGGCTCAGCTGGCAGAGCTGCCCTGTGCTGGGTAGTGGCTCTGGGGGGTGGCACCTGAAGGTGTCCCCAGACCAGACAGGGACTGGGGGTGTCTGGACGAGGCACGGGGCCTTACATCCCCCCAGTGCTCAAAGAAAGGGCTCCTGGGGGATCCCCAGCTTCATGCCACAAGGTCTCATGTCTGTGTCCGCCCATGTCTGGCCTGAATTTTCCCCCAGCAGCATTTTCCCACTGCTGGTGACTGGTGATGGACGGATCAAAACGTGTGGGGTTCTCCCTGGTACCCCCAAGTTGTGCAGGGATGCAGCAGCCCAAACCTCAGTGATTTTAACACCACTTTATTTTTTCCCTTATTTAAAATATTTAAAAAAACAGATTTATTTTCCTAAACTGTTGAGAATTGTTCCCTGAAAATGGGAAACTTGCAATCTAAATTAATTAATACCAAATGAGACTTTTCCCTAACTCAACAAAGCTGAAAGATAAGAAATCCTATTTGCCTGGTGTTTGCAGTGTAAATATTTCCAGGCAGAAGTGTGGCTAATAGAGATCAGAACAAATCTTCTATTAGAAAACAAACTCTGCTTTTCTTTTCTGACCCTAGGCTCATGTTTGTTATATGGGATCCTGAAGGCAGATTGACAATTTGGTTTGGATTAAAGTCAACACATGGTTTATGCCATATTTTTGATAAGGCTCAGTAGTAATCTGATTTTTTTTCCAGGCTGTCTTTAGTACATAAGTAGTAGACTTGTCCATTCCTGGGAATATTTTTGCAGTGAAGCTATTGAAGAATTTATTTCTGGAGGGAAGATGAAATTTCTTGTTTTAAAAACTCTTAAAATCCCAAGTCAAGTTGAAATCCATTAACTGCAAGCTGTAAGCTTGATGTGAGCTGGGCAAACTTCAAGCTATTTTATTAACTGATCTAGACAGTGTTTTCTTTAAATACCTTTGGAAGGACAGAGAGGAGGAGACTGGTTCATGCAGGGGGAGCAGAGCAGGTCCCTGTGCTTTACCACCAGCACCTAGTTCCAACCAGCAGGAGTAAAAACTGCCACCATTTGCACCTGTATGTGCTTGTGAGCTCAGGCTTCTTTCTGGGAATGACAGGCATTGCCACATGCTGCTGGTTCCCTCCTTGGTGAGTCCCCAGAATGGGCTTTGGTTACCCTTGGCCCCTTGGGTACAAACAGCTGTGTATTTGTATGGTATAGATTTATCCTGTTTATAAATAAGCTTCACTCTCCAAAGTGAGTGTCTCTTTGTCATTACTGTGTTTCCTAGAAAGAAGGTGAGGGAAAACAGTAGAAAAATTGGGAATGGGGAGGACCCAAGGAGGAACTGGGAATTGCTCACTGCCTTTGAACTCTGTGCCTGGAAACCCATCTGCAAAGTTCTGGGTCTGTGCTCACTGGAGGATCCAGACAGCTGTTGTGGCTCATTCTGTGGCCACCTCCATCTCTGATGCCAGTGTGGAAACTTCCAAATGGGATTATTTGATCAGGATTAAATGGGTCCCAGAGTTGTCTTTGGTGCTTGAGGGTAACTGGTGCTGGCAGGACTCATTGGGTGATTGTTCAGTGCTAGAACTGGACACTGGGAAAGCTCTGACTTGATGGTGATGCTGAAAGCAAGTGAGATACCTGTGCCAGCTGTACATTAACTCCCTTGAAAGTGGAATTAGTGGAGCTGAATGTTGCCTGCATCTGCATTCATTTGAAGGTGCCTCCAGCAGCAGGTTGTGCCCAGCAAGGGGCTCAGGTGAGCTGTGCCCTGAGTGACAGCTGCTGGGACATGGCCTGGGCTGAGGTCCTTGTCCCTCAGCTCGTGGAGTGGGTTCCCTGCATGCCCCCGTGCCGGGTGAGCTGGAGAGCTCTGGCCTGCCATGGAAATGTGTGTTTGCACAATTAGCGTGGCCCCTTCCTTCCCTGGGAGCAGAATGGTTTATTGATTTCTGTGGCCCACTCACCCCCACCTATTCAGCAATAATGACCCTTCCACCCCAACTCTAAATCATCCCAGCATGCCTCGCCCGTAAGCCCTCTAATCTTTTTGGGTTGTTGTTGGTATTTATGCTCGTGGAGGTTTATGATCTGTCGGTGCTGGCTGCTGAAATGCTTTATTTATCCATAGGCTGGGCCACACAGGGAGCGTCCTTATTCTGGTATCATGTTCAGGATGCTGTAGTTAAGGGTTGTGTCAGCACTTCCATGCACAAATCTTGTTATTCAGGGGTTTTGCAATTCCGTGGAAAAGAAAACCAGCGACCTGGCACGGCAAGGGGAGGCTCGAAGGCAAACATGAAAGCCCAACAACCCACTGCTCATTTAGGGATTATTAGATGGGCAACCTTTTTCCTTGAGGAAAGTAGCCAGAAACATCCTCCTCTCTTGGTTTGATTTTGTGCAAAGAAAACCCTCTTTTGTGTGCTTGTGTTGGGGTCAGATGGGGAGAGCACAGAGAGGCAGGACACTGGCTGGGATCCTCTCTGGATGCTTGGGAACAAACCTGTGGCTGGTGCAACCAGAGCTGCCTTGTCCTCGGAACGTGTGGCTGTGGAGAGCTGGGGAGCTGCTCCCGGGGCCACAGCCCTGGAACAGCAGGTGATGGGTTTTATAAATGTGATTTATGGCCCTGTTAGTGCAGGAGCTTGTGGGCTTATAAATTATTTTGAGATTTCTCAATTCTAGAGGGAGTGTGGTTTAAATGGGAGAGATAACAGGGCTTGAGAATGTATTTCAAAGGGCTTTTGGGGAAGGGAAGGGAAGGTATGGGGTGATCCTGGCTGTGCTGGAGGAAGAGCCTTTACAGACCAACCCAGCCAGCATATTTTTTATTTCTCCCTGTTAATGCTGATGGGTTTTGTGGGCACTCCATGGACAGCCTGGAGCAGAGTTCATAACTTGGAGCAAAAATGCTCCAAGCATGGCCTGGGACAACAGACTGGAGCTAACATTGAGGGTGACTTGTGCAAGCAGAATTGATCAGTCCTCAGGCAGGAGCAGGCAGTGGTGAAGCAGTGAGGGAGCTGACAAAAAAAATGGAGAGACAATTTACAAGGTGATACAGTGCCAGGACAAAAGGAAATGGCTTCCCAGTGCCAGAGGGCAGGGATGGATGGGATATTAGGAAAAGTGCTTCCCTGTGAGGGTGGGCAGGCCTGGCACAGGTGCCCAGAGCAGCTGGGGCTGCCCCTGATCCCTGGCAGTGCCCAAGGCCAGGCTGGACAGGGCTTGGAGCAGCCTGGGACAGTGGGAGGTGTCCCTACCCATGGCAGCATTGGAACCAGGTGATCCTTAAGGTCCCTTCCAACCCAGGTCATTCTATGACTCATCCTGTGGTTCCTCAGGAAGGGGACTCTGTCACAGAGGGAAATCAGGATGCCAGACTGCTGCTGGATCCTTTTGTTAGCAGGTACGAGGCTGGTGTGAATGGCAGGGACTCCTGAGGAGGTCCCTTCCTTCCCCTTGGCACCATTCCCACAGAAGGTCACTGGGTGTTACCTTGTCAGAATGAGCAGGAGTGGAACTGACTGGAGCTTAGTAAAAGATTTCCAGAGAGGACATTTGACAGAGGAAGGTGATGCTGCGATAATTCAGTTAGGTCCCCAAGTGTCTCTGCTGAATCAGCAGAGAAGCCACCTCTCACCTGAGGTCAGGACTTGGGAGCTGCTGTGGGGACAGTTGCTGACCAAGTCTCTGTTTTCTTTGCAAATGCAATGCAGAAAGGTATTTTGTGAGTTCTGCCCTGGTGTGCACTGCTCGGTAGTTGCCGTGTTTTACCCTAGAGGGAGTTGCTTTTCTGCAGTGGGAGCAGGGATCTGTGTTCCTTGGAGGATGTCAGGGGACCAGATGAAAGGAGCTCCTAGGATAAGCACAGTATCACTGCTGAGGTGCTGCCCCAGCAAATGTTTATTCTCTTATGGGGAGGTTGGTCTTGGATGATCTTCCATCTCCTTCTGATGGCAGGGTTTTCCTGAGTATCCCTCGGGTTTTCCTGAGTATCTCTCAGGTTTTCTGTATCTTGTGCCTTTGCTCCTGTTTTTGTGGCGGTCTCAACTGGGCTGGCATCAAGCAGAAGAGCAGAGATGTCACCTTGAACCTGGCAGGCCCATGCTTCAAATTGACATTTTTAAGTCCTTGTGGTGAAGAACTCTGCCTTTTTCCAGGGTTTAGGAAATGCCTGACCAGTTTCAGGGTAGTGGGCTTGGGGTTTCTGCTCTGCCCTGCTGCTGTGGCCAAACGGGTTTGCAGCAGGAGCATCTCCCCTGGGGAAAGGGGAGAAAAGGTCAGGGGTGCTTTGAACCTGGCAGGTTTCTCAGTAATTGGACTCGGGTCCAATTGAAGGGGTGAACAAATTGCTGGTAAGTATTTTTAGTGGGGTGCTGCAGCTTTTGTCCCAGGAACACCCCACTGGGAGCTCTGCCCACTGCTGTGGCCACCCAGGCTCCTCCAGCCCTGGGTGAGCAGCAGAGGGCCCTGGGGATAGCAGCACGCTTGGGTGGGGCAGGCAGCCCCTCGGCCCTGTGCTCACCTGTGCAGAGCCACCTGTGCTGGGCAAGGGCTTAATTCCTGCATACCAGGGCAGGTTATTTCAGCAGGAGTGCTTTCTCCATCAAGAAAATAAGGGTTTTTGTTAAGGTAGTGGAGGCATTTGTAGCATGCCAAGCTCCCCGGTCCCACAGTTTCACAGGGGTTGGTTGGGGTTGTTCTGCAAAGCCTGTTGCAGATTTCTTTGCAGCAACACCAATGCTGTGAGGAGGGACAGGGACATGAAATGACTTCTGAGAAATCTGCGTGTCCTGGAGTGAGCAGTGAGGACAGCAGCACAGAGCCTCTCAGGGATGCGGGGTCCAGCGTGGCCCATGTGAAGGGTGAAGGACATTGCCACTGGTTAGCAGAGTGCAGGGGACATGGATGAACACAGAAACTTCCTCTGGAGCCCCATGCAGAGATGAGGTGCCAAAGCTGGAGTGGTCACACCTGTGTGGTGTCAGCTCAGACCTTGCAGCTCCGACCTCCCTCGCAAGCCCTGGGCAGCGGCTCGGGGAGGCAACACTTGGCCAGGCGCAGGGGAAGTCAGAAGGACCACCCAGTTCTGATAAGGGCAATTTAGAAAGGAAGGAGAAGATTGTGAAAAGAGGGGCAAAGGGGCACAAAGGGAAGAAAAAACCCACCCCACCGCCGAACAAAACTGAAGATCAAGACTGCTGTTAAACACACTGCCTGTGAGGGAGGTCTCACCGTGCCTTTTCTAATCTAGAGCCAGCCAGGATTGTATTAACAGCTTCAACGCAATGGAACAAATTAATCCCTGATGTAATTGAAATCGGTGAGGTCTCACAATAGGTGAGTTTGACCCAGTGGGATAGAAATAGAACAAGTATTGGAATGAAGGAGTGAAACGAAGTCACACTGTTCAGCCATTGGTATTTCATTCCTAGAAACAAAGGCCAGACAAATGCAGAGAATACATGGCTCTGCTGGGCATGGTTGAAAGCTGCTCAATAATATCAAGCTTTGAAGGGATATTTCTGTGTGGAGAGGAAGTATATAGCAGAGATATAACAAGCATTAAAAAAGACAAAGAAAGAAAGGAAGAAAGAAAAAGCCCTGCTTGCTCCTTGCCTGATGGATAGCATGGTAACATAATACCAGCTGTTAACTAATAATCGTCACCATCATTATCATCAGGATATATCAGAATTGGAGAAAAATAAGAAAAAGAGTTAAGGTCTAAACTGTATTTCTGGAGACTTGAACTGTCAAGAGCCCATGGCAAGCTGTGGCGTCCCGCAGATCTCCCTCAGCTGAGGTACATGAGGTTGGTTTGCTTTGGTCAACACAGGTAGCAGGAACTGGTCCCACTGGGAAAGAGCTGCCTTTGGGTGCTGGGAGGGGGCTCAGTCTTGGCCCCTTTGGTGCTGCAGCACCAGGGCACAGCTCACTGGGGCTGCCCAGTGCAGGCAGCTGAGCTGCTGCTGCTCATGGTGACATTGTCAGTAACGTGACCTGGGAGCTGCTGGCAGTAACCTGTTCTGAGCCAGTGAGAACAGACAGGTGCAGGGGGAGATGGGAGGCTGGGGGTGATGAGAGGCCATGAGTGACATCCTGCCTCCAGCTGGGCTCCTAAAAGCCATTCATCAAGGCTGAAACCCTGCTCTTCCCCAGGATTAACCATTTCCCAGGGTGCAACAAGTTTAGAATCTCAGCGTATCACACATGGGGCATTTTCACAGTTCTGGCCATGGCTCATTCCACCATCAAAAGGAGAAACTTAGTTTTCTTGAAGGTGGCATCATCTTTCTCTAGAAAATGGTCAAATATTGATTGATGGGCCATAAAACATTAATTTCCTCAAACTCTCAGATTCCAGTTGTTTGGCGCTCCCTCCAGCCTCCCTCCTGGTTTCATACCAGGCTCAGTAACACTGTGCCTGCCATTCCAAGGCCGACAGATGCGTTGCTTTTGCAGTGGTGCATGGCTTGGACAGCCAGCGGGGTCTTGGAGCTGCTGGAGGTGTGGCTGAGTGATGGCTGCATTCCTCAGAGGTTGTGTGTTTCAGAGAGAACAGAGGTCTGGCACTGCCCGAGGAGATTCAATCTGCCTTTCTGAATGTACAAGGCAGCTCTCCAGAGGAAAGGAGGCTTCGCTTGCAGAACAGCTTTTGGATCCAAGTATGTGTCACCTCATGGAGCTGTGTCCCTTTTTCTAAGCCCTGGAAATGTGTTCTCCTTGGGTCTTATTTAACATTTCTGAAATCCAAAGGGATGGGCAGGCTTGACCTCCGCATCACCCCATTTCCTTCTCCTTTTCCAGCTTTCTCACCAAAAAGAAATACCAAAAAGCATTTCAATGTAAATGCCATTGGTAAAGTTTTTTGTGGAATCTCATATCTGATCACTTTGAACAACCACTTCCACAGTGCTGCATGCCCTTTCTCACAGACCATCCCAAAAGGTGCACAGTCACCATCCATGGTGACATCTCCCACAGTTTAAGAGTGCAGCTTAAATTTTTGGATATTTATTTTTCAAGACAAAAATATTTTTCCATGGGTATCGGGAAGAAACAAACACCAAAGCAAAGCTCTAAGTTCTGTTTTTTGGAAAGGCTTAGCTCTATTGGTGGAATTCTGGCACTGTTGCACCACGGCCTCTCTCCCATTGGATGTGCAGAGCTTCACTGTAAGGTACCTTCTTTGCATATCTGAGCATGGAGCTGCTTTTCCAAACATGCTCCTAAAGCCACAGAAGGGACCACACCCAAGCGCTCCTGTCTAGCTGTGGGAGGCTCTGTGACACGATGGTAACAACATCATGGTGGTGGATTGACTTTGCAGTTAAATGGAGGAAAAAGGAGTGCATTGTGTTTCACTGTGTGCTGAGGGTGGCTGTCATGGGGAGCTAGCAAATCCTGCTGTGATTTGTATACAGGAATTCTGCCAAAGTCATGGAAGCAAAGTGGTTTGTTACTTGCCTTTGAGGGCTTGAGAGAGATCTGTCTTGGATATCCTCTTGTTGACCTTATTGAGTTAACTTTCATGTGTTTAGAAGGTCATGGAGAAAATCATTAATATTAGCTTGATTTGATGGCTGAAAGGTAATAAGTATTTCCTGCTTATCAGATGGGGTTTGAGAGGACTTTGAATAGCCTGATTTGTTTATCTTTTGCAATTGGTATGGCCCTTAGCTAGAGGGATTTTGTATTCCTGGTTCAGCTGGGGGAATGACATATGCTTGAGTGACATACGGAGCTCTCTATTGAGTGCTCTGTAGCATAAATAGCAAAACACCAGGAAATTCTCAAGTCCAGCTCCCAGCTAACTTGGGTATGCTGTGGGCCTTGGACATCTCATGCTGTAACGCTTTATGACATGAACAATAACAGATTAACATCCCCCGTTACTGGAAAGCTTGAAATAGAAAAATCCAAAGTGCTGGAGGTTGGTTGGGTGGAAAGCCAAATCCTGCAAACGTGGCTTGGCACGGCCAGGCTTTCATTGACCTTGGCTGGGCTGGGATTGCTCCGTTCACAGGAGGCATCCGTGAGTGCAGAGATGGGGCACAAGCCTGTGCAGGGCTGACATCACAGAGCTGCTGTTGGAGGCTTTTGCTGCTGCTCCTGAGCTTTTCTTGGATTAATGCACAGTGAAACCTTAGGCTGCATCAGCAAAATGGTCCTTCCCTCACCCTCTGTCTGGGATTTAACAAAGAGGGCAGTCGTTCTTTAAGCTGAAGGATCATTGTAAAGCCATTTAAAATGAAATCCACTCTTATTTGAGACTCATTTGGCAAAAAAGCACATGAAAATCTCCCATTGTGGACTCGCTGGAAGACAGATGTAATTTCTGGTTCCTTTGGCTTGTTGGGAAAGGAGGTAGAACTGAATGCTCCACCTTGAATGACCGGGCAAGGACAACAGACAAGGGAGAGCAGCTTCCTTTCATGAGTGAGGCATTTTTGTTGCTTCTGGGGCTGGAGGTGATGGTTATTTTTAAAGTAAATGCTGTTTATTCCTTTGCATAAACTTTGGATAGCCAACTGTACTTGTAGCTGGATATTATCACTGAAAGGTGTAGTGACAAATAAATAAAAAATGGATAAGAAACTGATGGAAAAGGAAAAGAGAGGAAGAGTGAAAATGAAATGAAATTCAATGCTCTGATTTAACAGCTGGAATTTTGCAGGTTATAAATTGTTGCCAAGGAATGAGGTGGAGTTACACAAAAGCACTGTCTTGAGATGCTGAAATCGACATGCACAGACAACAGCCCATACCAGCTGCACAGATGCCAGACAGGACAGAGTCCTGTCTCCTGTGTCCCACAGTGCTGCTCAGGAGCTAGAAGGTGCAAACAGCCCTTCCCTTCAGGACCTGTTGTGTGGAGCTCTGGACCCAGGGTCTGTTTTGCTGCCTACGTGGAGATGTGGATGATCAGACTGAAAGGCAAAAAAGGGCCTCATTTCGTGTATGATGTGTTATGTGCAGTAATAGCATTTCAATAGTCAAAACAAAGAAGGAAAACTTGCTTTGGTGAACAGGAGTGAAAGCCCTTCAGTTTAAGGGACTTAAAGACACTTCTGCATTCAAGTGTATTGGAGGGTGAGTGTACTTGGTTTCAGGTGACTGAGTGTTGGCGATCAGTTGCCAAAAGAGACATATGTTACTAATTTTTATGAGATTTATAGAAGAGTCTCTCTTTTGGTATATATATATGGACTTCCTTATCTCAGAGAGGTTTGCTGCTTGAGGGAGTGTACCCTGTAGGGAAGGGGTCCTGTGACAGTGGATTTTATCAATGATCAAACAAGTTTTATCTCATAAAATCAACACTGCGTGAAATTTTTTCTTGGGTATTGATATTCTCTGCTGCAGGCCAGATGCAGCCCAGGCTGGCATGGGTAATTCCCTTTGGCCACCCTCCAGCAGAGCATCCTGTTTCCACAGGGTGGTTAAGTGTGAGCTTATCTTCAAGCAGGTGGCTAAATCCGGGTGGTTTCACTGCTGCTCTTACCACGGCTTCTGGCCAGGGGACAGCTCAGCTGCAAGGGAACCTGCAGCCTGTTCCTCTTCCAGGATTTTTGCCCTGAGCAGAACTGGGCACTTCTAGGGAAGTGGTGGAGTGATACAGGCTAGGCTGGCTGTATTTCAGGGTCAGCATCACCTGCTGATTCCTGCATCAGCTACTTCAGGTCTTGGCTAAGGGTGGGGCCATCCAGCTCCTTGGACAGGGGAAGAGGAGATGTCACCCCCTGTGCTGCTGGTGCCCTTCTTGCAAAGGGAAGGGGCGCTTAATTAGCTGATCTTAGGCAGGACAGTGGTGACAAAGGTGTGTTGGTGACATGTTGGAGCTGAGCACTGTGCAGGATGCTCCATGAGTGTTCCTGGGCCCACCGAGGCACTGCAGCTACAGGCTAGAGCCTCTGCACTCTGAGTGCTCCAGAGACAATTAGAAGATAATTAAAACATGTTTAGGAAAACAGATTGCATTTTCTGTTGGGAGTTTCCAAAAAAGCAAAGCAACTTGCCCTTCCCCCCATTTCAAATCCCACCTGTTTTGGTTTTTTCCTAGAAAAATGTGAAATTCATTAACATGTGGTGAAAGCAATGTAACGACGTCATCTTGATTTAAAATCTGTTTTAAATCTTAAAATAATGGAGCCAGAATTTTAGCTGCAAATAGCCTTGCTTTGTGGGCACAAGGCAGACTGTCAGCATGACTGGAACCTTTCTGGGTTTGGTAGTTTAGCATCCTTTGCAGCAATGGGATTTGAAAAGAAAGGAAGAAAAGACATAGCAAGGAGAAAAATAAATTAATATGATTTCTGTCAAAAGTCAAGTGCTGTGTGCTTCGCTCAGGTGTAGCTGTGGTGCCTGGAGAGGGCAGGGCAAGCAGCCCCTGCTCTCTGCTGGCCAGAGCTCTGTCAGCATCCTGATGTGGCACCCTGCCATGCCCTCTGGCTAGGGGCTGCTCCTCCTCCCACTCCCCAGCTCTGGGTCACAGCTTCTGGCCACCCTGTTTTCTGAGAGTGTGAAATATTGTGACCCCTGTCTGTCACCTCTGACAGCGCTGTGAATGTCCCAGCATTGCCCTGAGCCTCCCTTGTCCAGCCTCTGCCTGTGCCTTCAGCTCCCTATGGGCTTCTGACAGCCAAATCAGAGATAAATCACTTTCTCCTCAAAACATCAATACCAGAATCCCAGATTCTACTAAGAGCACCGAAGGCAATCCCACAGCATCACTGGGAACCTCATTGCTGCTGCTGTGCTGAGCTTGGGCTTTGGCTCGGGGTGCTTTCTGAAGGTCTGGTGCTCAGCAACACTGCTTTTCTTCCTGCTGCAGGCCTGGGTGTCCCCAGGATAACTGGAAATGCTGCAAAGTTCTATTGAGGTTTTGACTTTCAGGCTTCACTGTATTTGCTGGTATGAGGTGATGTGCAGGAGGCTGAAGTGGGGCTCTTTGGTGTGTTGTGGCCACTTTCTTTATGTGTTTTAGTCTGGAGCAGATCTGAACAAGGATTTATTGACCTTTTCCATTTTCATTGCCAGTTCCCTCCTCACACTGATACATCAGAACACTTTTGCTTGCAGGCCATGTTTCATGTCATTTGTTGTCCTGTAAACTCTGCCACCAAAATGTTGCCCATCTGTGAGTTTGGAGTGGATGATGTGGATGTTGTGGTGCAAATGCTCCACAGATCATAGATGGACAGTTCATGGAGCAATTTTTGGGGCTTCCTATTGTTTGGGTGTGAAGAGCTTTTTGGGTGCATGCTGCCCAGTCTCTCCTTTGGGAAGGCATCTTGAAAACAGTGGTGTTATTGGGTCCTCTGACCTTGGGCAAGTCAGGATGACTCTTTGGAAGGAAAAGTGGGACTCCTGTTTTGATATTTCTTGGGGATACTTAAAATAGGAAACAAAAGGAAAAGTTTATGGTAATAATTTAAGCTGTAGTGAACTAAGGTTAATTTATTCCCTTGGCCAGAAGAAACAGATGAGGTGGCTGAGGTTGTCAGACCCCTACTGATCACAGCCACTGGTGGAAAAGCTGGTTTGACTCTCACCAGTCCTTCTGTGACCCCTTTTGAGGTGGACAGAAACACATCCATGGCTGGGGATCATGAGGTGGCTTCACTGCAGAGCAGAGTTGGTCAAACAGTTAAGCTGCAGAGTGTACAAGTGTCACTTCTATTGTAGTGGACTTTATGCCAGTGTGAAGTTGAAGTCCATACTGCTAAGGGCAACACAAAGAGTTTTTCCCCTTGATGTTTTCCTGCAGTTAACTCAGAGAATCAGTGCAGCTGCTGAAGGAGATGCACCAAATCTCTGAGAAGGGTTCGGCTGTCTCCACTCTCCAGTCTGGGCCTGTGTAACCTGGTAGAGGCTGCACATATGCAGTGGGGAGCCTAATTTATGGTCAGCATGGCTGACTAGGATTTAAACAAAGCAGGGATGATCAGAAGTTTTTATTCAAAAACTCCCAGTTTGATTGCAATGGCCCAGATTTGGTTTACAGTGGAGAATCAGCTCTGGATGGCTGCTAACACTGCTGCCAAATGAAAGGCAGCCAAATCTGAGGCCCCCAGTGCCAGTGCCCTTGGCAGGCCAGTCTGCAGTCCCTCTGCCCCAGAGCCTTGTTGTGTTCATGCTCTGTTCTGCTCTCTCTCCCCACTCCCCACCCATCTCAGATGTTTGCTGCTGAGGAGAATGTGGATTTTCGGATACACGTGGAGAACCAGACGCGAGCAAGGGACGATGTGAGCAGGAAGCAGCTCCGGCTCTATCAGCTCTACAGCAGGACAAGTGGGAAGCACATCCAAGTGCTCGGCAGGAGGATCAGTGCCAAAGGAGAAGATGGAGATAAATATGGTAAGAATATTTACTGGGATCCCCCAGACTTCAGGTCAAAGGCTTTAATCCAGGGTGTTGTGCTAAGAACCTCTTGGGAGAAAAGTAATAAGAGCAATAAAAACCAAAATAAAAGGAAAAATAACATTTCCAGGTTAAGAACATGAGATTTGTTTTGCTGGTGCTGCCTCCCAGCTGCAGGCAGTTCCAACAATACTGCCATGTCCCAATTTATTAGTATATGGTTGAACAAAATGTCTTTCTCCCCAGGCCATGAGCTCACAGTGTGTTTACTGCAATTCATGAATGATACCTAAATTGGTGATTGGGGAAGTCCTTTCCCCATGAACTCTTGAGCTCGTGTCTGGGTGAATCCAGTGTTTGAATGAAGCCCTTTCTTCTTTTCGGGTGGTGGGATATTTGGTTTAAACTGAAAGTAGACTTTGAGAGCTTTGAGGGTACCCCAGAGTTCAAGCTGAATCTCTCGAGTGTGTGGATCTTGCAGGATCCCTGTGCTGACAGCACATTCAACTATTCTTCTTGTGATTTGCACACAAGCAACATGCTGGAAACGCTGCTAGAGCCTGGGCTATGAAAAATGCTGGTTCATTTGAGATGGTTTCTGCTGAGATGCTTTTACTCTAGTTGGCTGTTGGGAGGAGTTTAGGGCTGTTGAGAACACTGGTCCTGTCTATGTTTGGGATGTGCAGCCCTGTGAGTTCCTGTGCTGCTGCAGAGGTGTGTGTGAGAATTTGCTGGCTCAACCATTCGTATGGGATTGTCTGGTGCAGCACTGGTGAGATGGAGCTGAGCTACGGGGAGGGCAGGTCAAAATCTGGGAGCGGTTGTTCCCTCGGGAAGCTTCAGGACGGATGAGGCACACGCTGAGCACTGAGGGCAGCTGCTGCCACTGCAGGTGCAGCAGCAGCGTGAGCTGTGCCACGGGAAGCGACAGCCAGAGAGCACCGGGCAGGTAGGGAGTGACCCCCCCAAAGCACTTGTGTGGGGTCAGCCCCTCTCTCAGAGAAAGCCCTGCCCTCACGTCTCATCAACCTTGCCCTTTGTCATTCCCAAATTTTTTCCCAGATATTACAGGAATGAAAAGTGCCACTTGGCTGCTAATTATTGTGTCATTTTATGGCATTCATCCTCCTGAGCTCTGATGTGTAAACGAGGCGCTGGGCGCTGCCGCCGCCGCCCGGGTGCGGCTGCTGCCCGCGGTGGCTGTCAGGTGCCGTGATGGAGTTTTCCTCTCGGTGAAAGAAGGCGGCATTTACAGTGGGTGCAGCAGGGAAGTGTTCCCGGGAGCAGCTGACAAGTGCTAATTTATGTGTCAAAGCCCATCTTGTCCCCTTCATACATATGCAATCGTGTCTGAACAACAAACCCCGCGTGCGGGAGCGTGCTCGTGGCCGAGGGCGCTGCTGCCGTGAGAGCCCGAGATTCTCGGCCGGGAGCTCCTGCATCCCTGCCTGCCTCCAAACCCCCGCTCCTGCATCCCTGCCTGCCTCCAAACCCCCGCTCCTGCATCCTTGCCTGGAACCAAACCCCCACTCCTACATCCTTGCCTGCCTCCGAACCCCCGCTCCCCATCCTCGCCTGTCTCCAAACCCCGCTCCCCATCCCTGCCTGCTCCCCCAGACCCCGTCCGGCTCCGTCCCCAGAGCCTCTCAGCAAACGCGCCGAGGCTGTGGAGCCTTCTCGCCCCCAGCGCTGTGAAAGGTTATGGAAATCTGCTCTTGGTGCTGCTTGGCATGGAACACTCGGAGCATGATAATCGGGAAGACAGTGAGGTGGGACACGGCGGGCCGGGATGGATCCACGCAAAGCTCCTGTCTGGGATAATGGAGGGGGGAGAGATGTCGGAGTTACTGGAGTGAGAACCATCTGTGTTACAGCCCAACCTGGACACAAAAGCAATGACACAGGGTTCATTATGTGCCAGGAACCCCGCCCCCTGAGGCATTATTATGGAGTAACCTTTGATCAAGACCAGAGAGGCTTAAACCGGGTCTGGGAATCTCAACAGTTGTAAACTTTTGATCCACATCTCCGTCTTACCGATCAGGTCTGCATCTGGAGGAGGACACCTCTCCTCCCACGCAGCAGATGGCTGAGTGTCCCCCTGCCCTTTCCCTGTCCGTGACAGAGCCGGGCTGTGCCACCCTCGCAGATGGCACCGGCTCCTGCCCCGGCCCTGCTGGGGGAGCACACGGCGAGGATGATGTGGGCTGGTGGCCTAAGGATTGCAGCTTGGGGAAGGTTTTAGGAGGAGAAACACGTCTGAGAAATGTCTGAGAAAAGGCAAGAGACGTGAGCAAAAAGGTGCCCGTGAGCTGGCTCCAGCCTTGCATCCTCTCAACAGCCCGGTCCCATTAGGAGAAGGTGACATCGGGCAAGGGCCACGCCAGCTCAGGGTTCACGTGGGAAGCTCTGTCAGGGCGAAGGTCCCTGGTGCTCATCACCAGCCCTTTAGCACCAGCCCGTTTTAAGGATAGCGGAATAAATAATGTTTTAACACCTCTTTCCCGTCTTCCCTTATATTCACAACAGTGTCCAAATGTTTCTTTTTTCCTTTTTTTTTTTTTTTCCACATATCCAGCTTCCAAATGGGAGGGTTGTCCTGCCTTTGAAGGGAGGTTACTTTTATTGCAAGGCTTATTGACTTCTGTAAAACTTGTCACCTCTTGGTTGCAGAGAATGCCCAGAACAGAGGGGAGGTGGCAGATCTCAGGCAGGGAACTTCTGCTTTCCAAGCAGCCACCCCAAGTACAGCAAAATGAGCAGCCAGCCCTGGTCAGGGAGGAATGCTGCTGCAGGGCTGGGGGATCCCAGGGCGGAGGAATCCCCATTGATTGTTTTATCCAAGTGTGTAAATGCCATGTGCAAGGCAAAATGCATGCTCTGCAATGCATAATTCTGCTGCCGTAACAATTCCAATGTGTAATTTTTGGTTTATGCATTCTTTGGGGCCAAGATCTGGTCCGGTGTGTTGGATTATTAAATGTCAAATTAAGTCAGTTAATAGAATTAATTGAGTCGATGTAATCCATTTAATCAGATGGATTTGATCCCTTCTCGGATGATTTAGAATCCATTAACAGATAAGTCAATTATTGGACTAAATTAAATCTAATAATAATGCCTACTGCTCACAGCAACACTAATTAATCTAAATACACTTACCTATCTCCTAAGGTTGTTTTTTTTAAAGGCTTAATTGATGTTGCTAAAGTGCTCTGAGATCTTTAGATAATAGATGATCTGTGTGAGCAAAATATTATCTCTTAACAGACTATAAACTAATTAAACGACTGATGTATATACAAATTGCATTTTTACTTTAATCCCTTGAACCTATTCAGAAAGAATTTGCACTGGCCCAGAAAAACAATATTTCTATTATAAGCTTATTATTGCTTTACAGGTTTCTAAGTGGTCCTTTCATTCAGAAAATGAAAGGATGAAGGAGAAAAAACAACCATTAAATTGCTGACAAAAAAAAAAAAAGACCTGGAACCTTTATAATCTACCTCCGATAAATGGTACAGATAGGGAAGAGAGGGATCAGTGACCTGAAACCTTAGATCCTTTCATTTATTTTCATTTCACAAAAGGCAGAAGACATTCTATCCTGTTTGTTCATGATCTGTGTATCCGGCGCATTGGGCAGGCAGAGCTCTCTTGGTTGGGTGAAGGCATTTTTTGCCTCATTTGTATTTCAGAGGTTTTTGGTTTAATTTGTTCCCAGTCCTGCTGTCCTACGGGGCATGGAGCAGCGATAGCCGTCAGTGCAGAGGTGTGAGAGCCCTGTGCTCCCCTCGGTGGAGAGAACTTTAATTTGCGGAGTGTGGGGGTGTCCCGGGGGCTGGGCTCGGGACAGAGATACATCCCTGAACGGCACCTTCCAGGTGGTGTGTGCTCCATGCATCCATTCCATCACAGCTTCAAAAACACTCTCAAGTCCCTCAGGAGGTTACAAACCCTGTGTTTTATAAACCGTCCTACCGATAAGCTCTCTCGTCTACAGCGTGGAGGCTTTATTTGGGGACACCCTGTGCAGGGGCAGGGCACAGGTGGGGCATCAGCACTGGGCACTGAGGCGGTGCCAGCCCCTGGAGGCTCCCCCGGCTCAGCGGGTTCGGCTCAGAACTCCCGAGGGACGGGTTTGGGGTCTTTGGGTTTGTCAGTGGGGTCAGGAGGGAAGGGCAAGGGCGTTGTGGGCACAGACATCACGCCCCACACAGATGTGCTGCTTTGGGTGGTACAGAGACAGCAAGGCGCTGAGGCAAACGGGTGTCACTTCCTGGGGCCGCTCCAGCCGGGCTGCTGAGCCCTGCAGCCTCCACCTCCTGCTCGAGCTGGAGCTGCCCTGAGATGCCAGCGGACCTGCCCACGGAGAGCACATTACTGCTGTCTAGACATCAGCCACACTCCATCCTGCCAGAGATTTCATTTGTGGTAGAAGTGGGCTCTGTTCCATGAGGAGGTGTAATATGTGTGGAAAATATTATAGCAAAATAGCCTCCTTTAATTGACTCTAAATTTTGCAGGATTCCTTCCTAGGTTTGGGTAATCTGGTGCTCTCCAGAATTAATGGCTGACATAGCACTTCTTCAGGCTTGGCAGCCTGACAGCTAATTTAGAACTCCCTAAACTCATTTCACTAATGACTCCCATTTGTTCTATCTGAAAGCCTGGAAACAAATGCAAAATACCAGTGCCATTGTCCCATCTTTAGCAAGTCATTCTTTCCCTCTGTATTTCTGGCACCTTAACAGCAAGCTGCCTTGGGAAATCTGATTAACCCTTTCCCTTCCTGGAATAGTTTGAATCAATTTTGATCCATCTCCTGGAAAGAGCAGGAGTAAAAAACTAAACTCATTGTGGCTGGAAGACTCAGAATTTCTGTGCAAGAAAGATAAGAGATGTAGTCCGAACATCAATTTTGATTTGTGAAATATCGCTGTATTTCCGCAGTTTTTCCACGTGTATTTCCAAGCTGCTTTTCTTTCCAGGAACAGGTGCGTGCAAGGTTTTGTCTGTCAGTGCAGCTCAGCCCCAAATCCCGCATGAGCTGGGATCTGCCTTGTAATTTATTGTGCTGACCCATCAGAATGGCTGTTTCCCATTTAACCCACATATCGCTGCCTCCAGTCTCTTCCCATTACAGTTTTGACATCACAACAAGACAAATAAATTTTTTAAAAGACCTTTTATCTTCTAAACCATTTATTTTCACTTACTTAGCCCGGGGGCAGAGCTGACCTCAGCGTAGGGGATGATCATTCACCATGGCAGCTGTACAGTCAGATGGGTCCTGGGGACAGGCCTGAGCCAAGCAGCCTTTGCCCTCCAGCTGCTGTGCTGTGGCTCTGGGCTTTTCCCTGCTTGCCTAGCAATCCCTGAGAGCTGTATTATATTTTGTTCCTTAAAACGTCTCCCCTTTTCATCTGCAGTGGGGCAGCGGTGAAGCTGTTCCTTGAAAGCAGATGAGGGGATGAGCTGAAGTTTCAGGCAGCTCAGGGTTTTGCTGAGCCAGGAGGAGCTTCTGTGTGAGGCAGAAACCTGAGCTGGGGCTGGGGATGGAGCTGGGGCTTCCAGCTTGCTCTGGGCAGCGAGGGCTCTTGGTTGCCCTCACCTTCCTGGTGGCTCTGAAAAGTTCTATTTGAAACACACTGTTAGCATCTTATACAAACCATCTGTATATTGAAGACATTTTCTGTTTTTATTCTGCCATATTCTGTGCTCGCGGCAGTGTGGGGAAAAGCCTTGCTTAGGCAGGATGAGAAGTTTGAGAAAAATCCTAGCCTTTTTGATTCATGACAAACCTCTTTTGAACAATTAATTTGTTGCCAATTTCCTTTACTTTTGATTTTGATAGCTGCTCTCCTGAGCTCCTGCTGCAACCAGCATCACACCTGAAGCCGAGTCTCTCTGCACCATTCCTTGTTTTGTACCCGCATAACAGCAAAGCCTTACGCTTATTTTCCCTCTGACACCGCACTGATTTTAGATTTCCCTACTGCTGGATCTTGAGATAGCTTGAAGAACCTTGACTTTCATGGGGAAACAAAGAATCTCCTTTTAACTGGGTGTCTATACTTCACAAGTCTCCACAAGCACTGGTCAGGGTTTTGAAAGCATAAGCCTGTCTGTCAGCAAATATTAGAGACTCAGAAATAACGAGGAGAGGTAATTTAGGGATCTGCTGATAATTTGTCATTTTTAATTCTTGTGTAGAGTGGAAAGTGAGCTACAAAGTGAAAAATCTTTATTTTCATGTGAGTCATAAAAGGGTTTTTGTTAACAGTTTGTGTGTGTGTGTATAATTCCGCACTGTGATTTAAGTGTTCCCATTAGAAATGCAGAATAGGAAATAGGATCCCATCTGTGAGCAATTTAAGAGGAAGTGAGACAATGGAGTCGATTGCTGCTTCAGTTTAGATAATCAATACAAATATTATTAGTATAGTGATTTATCTTCTTAGACACTTTATGAAAATGTGAATGCCAGCCCCTGAAGACAGGTCAATATGATGTTATCTGCTCCTGCCTTGCTGTGTTTATGGTGCTTTCCCACGAAGGTCAAGCATCTGCTTTGTTAAATGTTCTTCCCTGGCTCTGATGAAATAACACAGAAACAAACTTAGGGCTTTCCTTTCTCCTCCATGGCTCCAGAAATGCTCTATGCTTGTCAGTATAGTGATTACTTCTGTCTGAAATCTGTACTGGGGACCGCTGGGGGGACACTGGGAGGTGATCTTCAGGGTCTTTCCAACCCAAATCATTCTGTGATGAAGTTCTGGAAGAAGTTTGCATAATTTTAAGTATATTTCTAGGCCAGGAGTGATTCTGTGCACAAATGCTGAGAGCTCCTTTGGGTTTAGTGCAGTTGTTTTGTGTTGGTGCCTATTACCAAACCTTGTTTTGTGCTTTCTGAGGTTTTCCCATGTCTAAGCATTTGGCCAGTCATTGATTAATTCAAGTCGGTTCTTGGGGCGCAAGTAAAAGTACCCTACAAATAGGCTAGTCTGCATTTCCAAAAGGGTTTTTAATTGCTTTTACTTTGAAGAAGAAGGAAGGAAAACATCATCAACAAATGCTCTTGTACATTTTGCTTTGTGTACATTCCCATACATGATGTCAAGTGGCCAAAGAATTTTTTTCTTCACAAGAAACATTTGGAAAGAATAAGAAATGTCAATAACCCTGTTAAAAACTGCCTAACTAAAGACAGGATGGGGAATACAAAACTTGATGTGAAGATTACACTTCTCCTTGAAGTTATCATGGAACCTCACTTGCCTGTTGTTTGAGATTCCTAAAGTCAGATTCCTGGAGACTCATGGTGGTGTTGGCATTGGCCACACCTCACCTGGAGCATCTCCTACTCCAGGAAGGGTGATCTGAGGTGGTGGGACGCTGGGGCTGGACCCTCCAGACACTGGACACAGAAGGAACTTTGTTCCTCATGTATAATGAAGCAGCATGAATTTCATCATCTCAGTGTCCTCATGTGTCCCTCCTCAGCCCAGAACCCCCTCAGCCCATGGTGTGGCAGCGGGATGAAAGCTTTGCAGATGGAGAGATGCTAAGGAGACAGTGCTAACGGAGACCACACTGGTAGCCTGGGTAGAAGTAATTATTTGGTGCTTTGAGATGCTGTGAGACTGTTCCTGTTTTCAGGTTGGGGTTTCCTCAAGAAAGGTGCTAAATTTATAAAAAATAAGGCACTTCAGTCACTCGGATTTCACCTCAGCTCTTTGAAAAAACAGATAGTCAGGAATTTCCGCAGCTGCAAGGTGGAGCACAGCAAACATTAACAAGGCCAGTAGCACTGCCTGGCTGTCTGCAGGAACAGGGAAGAGCCCAGGTCCTGCAGAACTGCACTGGTGTTTGGCAGAAAGGTGAAAAATAATGAAGCTGTGAAGAGGAGAAACTGCTGATGCATGGTGCTTGGAAAGCTGGAAGAGTCCAGAAAGGGAGCTGAAAATACCCCCCAAAAATTACTATCTGTGGCTTGAATGAAATAGTGTCCGATCAGCATTCAGAAACCGCTGAATCCAGGCCGTTCCAATACTGGCATTTTCCAGACTGCTTGCCAGTCGGATGCAGAGGAGAACACGTGTGGAGCGTCTGCGGTCGCAGTGCTCGCAAGAAGTGGAAGGTGAGCTGGATGTAAAGGCAGTGAGAAGTCCCAGTAAAAAATAAGAAACACCTACTTTTCATCCAGTGAGGAAGTGTGGGGCTATTGGGGTTCAAGGGAGCTGCACTCAGCAAGCATCCCTTTTAATAAGCTGTGTCAGCAATAAATAGTGCCCACTTTGGTCCCTGAAGAGCTTTCAGTATTTTTGAATGCCCATAATAGACAGTTCATGCTTTCATGGTGAACATAGGGGCTGAGACCTTCTCAATATATCCTGAGCTTTGGGTCCCTGAGTTGTGCTGTAGCTGCCTTGGGATGTGTCTGTCCTTTGCTGATGCTGCCTGGAATGGTGGAGCTTGAAGTGTGATTGGGTAGTGCTCAGATATTTTTGCCCTTGTCTCTGTGAGCTGAAACATGTGCCTGGAGGCCTTCTCCTCTTCTGCATTTGCAGCTGCCAAAAAAGGTGCCTTTCTTCCCAGAGCAATATGAACAAAACCCCACCATCCACTGTGGCCCTGCCTCTTTCAGCTGTGATGAGTTTTGGGTGTTCTCCAGCAGGGACAGCAGCTGTGCTGGCTGGAGGGGTCTGGCCCCAGGTATTACTGTGGAGAGGAGTCCTTGTTCTCCTGCGCTGCTCAGCTGCTCTGGCCTCGTCCCACAGCTGGGCTGGTGGGGCAGAGAAGGAGCAGACATTGCTCCTGAGCAGCTCGATGGTGATATGAACCTTTGGTGTTTGACCCACATGGTGGGTGACATGCTTGGGATCCTGGCTTCGAGCTGGTGTGCTTTGGTTTATATCTGATGTACTCAAGTGCTTTTGGAAGGACAAGCAGGAGAGGAAATGGCTGTTGGAATGTGAGAGGGGAGCTCTGAGGTACTTTGTGAGAGGGATGTCACCCCCAGCCTCTGGAGGCTGTGAGGACCTTAGAGTAGAGAAGCAGCAGGGAAGGGCTAGGAATAGGATGGCATGTAAGCACCAGAAATGCCACTAAAAAATATTTGTCCAGGTGTCCCCAGTGCTTGGCCAGGGACAGCTGCAAGTCTCACAGTCTGCAGGGGTGAGTGCTGAAGCAGACTGGGGGATGCTTCAGGCTCCTGATTTCAAATCGCATACTTGGTTAGTTAGAGGGTGAACACCACAGCTCCCAAAAGCTGGTCTTGTCCTCTTGGCATCAGTGATGTAGGCCCAGGTTCCAGTGCCAAAGGAACTTGCCTAAAGGTAACCAGCATAAATCCCTAATAAGGTTTCTGCTGGTTGCATGGAGGGATCACAGGGCTCGATCTCTGTTACAGCCAAGGCTTGATTATCCTTTTTCCTACACTCCCGAAACTCCACCGACTTAAACAGAGCCATTCCTGGAGCTCCTGTGTGAGACTGAAAGGAGATTAAGTGCCCAGCAGTGCCTCCCATTCCTCCTGTGTCTTGCACCTTTGTTCAGACCTTGCATTTCAAACCATTTTAGCCCGTGGGAGGCAAATCAAAGCTGTTAGGTTTGAGCCGGTGACAATGGCCTGGTGCTGTGTGGTGTGCCCAGCCCCTTGCCTTTGTGCAACGTTTGTGATTCTTGCCTTTATTTCATTTGCTTCGGCATCTGCATTTGTAACCGTTTTTTTCAAGTGAAGTTTCTGACTGGTGACTCATTAGGAGTAAATAGGCAAAAGGATATTGACTTTACACCTACTAATTTGGGGGTGCTAACAAGCACATGTAAGAGCTTTATAGTCACCGGGTAAATTGTCCCACCTGGGGGGGCTGGAGGAGGGGAGATAAAAAAGCATTACAAAGAAGCAGCGCTTTTGTTTCTAGCTCCTAGCCTTGGCTGTTCCTGCTGCTACTGGAGCTGGGGTGGACGTTTGATGGTCACCATTGCTGGAGCCTATTCTGAGCTTCCCCGGGATTTTCCAGCACCATTAGACCCGTGTGGGCACGGGACTAAGATCCTAATGATAGGATGCTAAATGTGTTCGCTCGGAAATGAGGTGCCCCTTACATCGGCTGAGGGAACAAACCCTCCTTCCCGTGGTGTGAGTGCAGGCCGGCCGTGAGCCAGGTGTGCTGTGCCTGGAGGGCGGCTGCAGACACAGCGTAGCTTGAGCACAGCCCGTGGAGGCTCTGCCAGCACAGCCCAGCAGTGTGGGATGGGTGCCTGCTGGTAAACGTGACTCCCTGTGCCTGCGAGGGCACCAGGGTCTCATGGTCATGGCCGGGGGCAGCTCACTCTGCTGGGTTAGTGCTCAGCCCTGCTGGTGGTGCTGGGACCCTTGTCAGCTGCAGATGTGTCTGTCCCTCTCCAGCCATGCCTGTGACACAGTAATGCCACCCTTAGGTGTGCTTAGATCAGGATGTCACTTGCTCAGAGAGTGACCTGTCGCAGAGTAGCTGGAGCACAGCTGAGAAGTGATGGTCCCCAGCTCTAGTGGTCCTGCTCGAAGCAGAAGGTTGAGCTGGGTCACCTCTTGAGAGCCTTCTCAGCCTGAATGAGTGTCTTTCAACACTGATTGTCAGAACAGAACTGGCAGGTAAAGGCATTGGTGATCCCTTTCTCTGATTTTCCTTTGGATGCATTCAGAGGGACCCTAGGGCAGTGACTTTTGTGGTTTGTCCCCATTTGGGATTTTTGTATTGAGATTTTTAAGAATGACTTTAAAAACTGGAGATAGGCAAAGTTTTTCATCCTCCTGCTTTGGTCCTTCTGCCCTTTTGCTCAGCTTGGGGTGACCCCCTCATGTGGAACGGATGATACCATCTGGTACACAAGGATGTGTAAGCTGTAGTTTATCTCAGAAGATGTGTGCTGGGAGGGGAGAGGCATGCTGTGTACCAGGGTGAGAAGCAGCTCTCATCTCGGCTCCTCTCTGGACACAAGCCTGGTGTGCTGTGTGCTCGGAACAGAAGAAAACAGTCCCTGCTGGCTGTATCTGATGTCAGGCTCCCACTCTGTGGCTGTGACTTCAGCCTCACCCCTTCTCCTCCTCTGTGCTGCATCCAATATCTGTCTCTCAGCAGGAGGAATCTGAGGAAATGCAGCAAACTTCAGCTCCTGGGGCTAAACTGTTGTGCTCTCTAACAGCAAACTGTGTTGAACTAATTGACAACCAGCTTTAAACGTACCCCAATCAAGCAAAACGCATTGATTTATTTTTTCCTCTCTTGCCGAGCACTAAGCAGCTTCCAGCTTGGTTTCCTCCCCAAGAAGTGGATAACTCATCTATTGTGTAGTAAAACTGATGGGCAGTGTTGACTTCTATACAATCCTTTCAGTATGCTTAGGGAGGAAGGAGTTCTTATGCTTCTATGAATGTTTGACCACTTAAAAAAAAGCAAAACAAAAAAAAGCCCAACCCAAAACCACACACAACAACAAAAGATGATCCATTTTCTCTGGATGTCTTTGAAAGAAGCTTAGTTTAGAGACAGACTGGAGAGAAAGGCTATTGATTTTGTTTGACCTCCAAAGAGACTGCGGTCAGTATATTTTCCCTGCTGGAGGTGGTTCAGGGCTCTGAATTTCCGTGTCAGCGTTTGTATCCTGAAGCACGCTGAAGCTTTTCTGCTTCTTCAATAAATAGCAAGCTGTAGGGAAAGGTAACGCTGGAGTAAATTTATTTCCCTCTGGATCTGCCCTTCCTTTCTTTAGCTTGGTCATGTTGCTGATGAAGCATTTACAACCTTTTTCATTGAATGCTGTGCAGGTTCGTGGGTTAAGCTGAGACTACAAGCATAGTTTTGTAATCCCTCTCTTGCTTTTTCCAGGGCTGAGCCAGGTCCTTTCCCAACCTCTTGCCTGCACCAACAAGGAGCAAAATACCTTCCTGTGTAGAGTAATAAATGTTCTAAAAACTGCCATCGTCTCTTCTACCCTGATTATTCTCAACCTTTACAGAGGAAAGCCTTCCTGATTTTTGCTTAGTCTCCTAAAGAGAAATAGATTATTCTGTCTGGGGACTTGGTTGTATTGGAAATGCTCTGCTTGATACAGGTCTGTGTAGTTTTGTAGATGTTCTTGTAAAATGGCTTATGACAACTGATGTGCCCTTTCTCTGGTAGCCACCTACCAAAGGATGGCTTCCAAGAATGGCAATACCTGTGGGATAAGTCTGTTGTCAGGTCTAAAGGAGCTTCTTGGAGCTCCCTGTGAGATGAGCAGTGCCAGTAGGCATCTCTCCATGCCGAGATGTCAGCTGTGTTATCTGTGTTATCGCCTCCTCATTTAACAAAACGCCTCGCCTCACGTGGTGTGGGTTTGGGGTGTGTGCTTCAGCCTGCGTGGCCACAAGTTCAACACAGGCAGTTTGCTGCTGTCAGCACATCAAAGGGCAGCCTGATAAAGCTGCTACAGTGTAATCGAGTCATGGTAGAGAGTTACTGATGTTGGGTACCAGCTGCTGAGCTCCCCTGTCGCCTTTGCCAGCAGGAGCTTCATTCCTAACTCACACAGACAGAGCTTCTTCTTGGAATCCCCTCTTCAGAGGAAGGGTTGGTCTTCCTGCCACTGCCAGCCTCACCTCTGCTTCTGGCTGTGCTCTGGGTCAGGGTGGAGGCTGCTGCTGCGGGTGTGTGAGCCCTGCAGTGTGTGTGGGCTGCTGACAACTGCATGGCACCAGTTTCTAACTTAAGCACTCCATTTCACTGAGAGCAATGGCCCAGTGCATCCCTAAAAAACAATGAATGGCTGAGGATTTATTTGTGCACTCTCGGCCAGGCTGAGGCTGCAGCCTGTGTTGCATGTGTAACTCTGCTGAGACCCCAGAGCAGGACTTTGAGAGCTCCCCAGAACCTTTCACTGCTGTCTTCAGCCAAAAGCCCCACTCCCCACATCTGAATATTCAATTACATTAGCCCCTTGCAAATGGCTCAGCAGTCATCTCCGGGAGTGGTAAGAAGAGAGAGCTGGAACTGTTAAGCCTCTGCACAAACACGAAGGCAAGGGACAAGGAGCGGATGGGAAGAGCTTGTGGGAGGGGGTAGATTTGCAAATGGTGTCCTCCTGTTTGCACTGGACCACTGGGTAGGACAGGGCAATGCAGAGCGGCTGCCATGGGACAGTTTAGTCATATCTATTACTAAATTAATACAATACTTATTATAATTATTGTATCAAGTTATAATTATTACTTATAATAATATTTACAAATAAAGGCAAATATTTTTATTAAATTAATACAACATTCGTCAATGCACTGCTTGCTTTGGGAGTAAGTAGTCCCGAGCTTGTGGTCTGAGCACAGACTGGGCTGTTAGGTATTGCCCACCTGAAGGTCATCATAAAGCTTTGTTAATTAATAAGCAGGAAGTTTTGCTTGGAGTCCTGAGCAGCAGGTGATAGGCCAGCTGAGCATGTTGCTGGAAGGATAGGTAATCACAGGGAAAGCAGCAATGCTCTGTGTTACCCTGTTGCAGTGGTTTTCAGCGTGTGGTCAGCAGGACATTGTGATGATGGATCAGAAATATGACAAATTCTTGTTAATGATCAACATCAAAAACTAAGAACATGTAGAAAAGCAAAGATGTCCTTGTGTCCTAAGTGCCTGTAATCTGCTTCTCAGAGCTGGGTACCAGAATATCCCTTTGATTCTCAAAGGTAATTGCACTTCTTAATTAGCTGGAGAAAAAAATTCCCGCAGCCTGAGATCTTGCTGTATAAATTATAATTAACCCCTTGGCACTGGAAGTTGAGATTTCCTGCCCCCAGGCACAAATGCAAAACACATTAGCAGCACTTGACATCAGGCCCCAAGCAGCCAGGGGTCAGGCTGCTACCCCAAAATCCAGCTGCACTTCCCAGTGCAGCGGGGAAATGGCAAGGAAGCCACAGGAACCCAAGGGGAAGCTCTAAATACACCATTTGAGGGTGTTTGACCTGCTTTCTTTTCAGAGCTGCAAATGTCCCAACAGGAAGGACAGCACAGAAAAAAACAAATCCAACCTCGGGAAAGAGCTGGGAGCGAGGAGAGGAGTGGATTTGTGAGGCGACATGGCCGGGTGCCCCGCCGTGAGAACGGCGCTGGCGCTGCCGCCCCACACACCTCCAGCCCAAGCATTGTCTGGTGCCAGACACACTTGGCTGTGCCTGTTGTGTGCAGGGCTGGGCCACCCACTGCTGTCATTCACCAGCATCCTGCTTTTTTGTCTCCTTTTCATCGCGCCTGCTGGGGGATGAGCGTTAACTCCTCACACCAGAGGTGACCTGTGGTGAAGTGCCAGGTTGGGCAGCTGGCGGCAGGGAGGTGACAGCATGGCTGGGGGATGGGGGCTGTCCCGAGCCTGTCTGCACCTGTGACACTTCCCTGCTTGCTCCCTTCATCCACACTGTGACCTCGGAGGAGGGCCAGGCCTGCTGAGCATCTGGAAAACCACTCCACAGAGTCACAGAACAGTGAAGGAAGGGAAGAATGGCTTGGAAGGGATCGTAAAGGTCAGGCAGTTCCTCACCAGGAGCTTGCACTGAAGCTCCTTAGTCTGTGTTAGCTGGTTCCTTTGCTCCTTTGGGGTCCTGGATGGAGAAGTGGCTCCCTTCTGGCACAGGTCAGGCTGCAGCTTTGTGCTGGGCTATAAAGCCCTTGGAGAAGGTGTTGTTGGCCAGGGGCTGTCTCTTGTCCCACCACTGTGGTGTGTCCTTGGGTTCCTCTGTTCTGGTGGTGCTGGCCATGAGTGTCCTAGCAGTGGTTGCTGAATTCAGGTGGTGGCAAACATGGGGAGACTTGGTCACTTTGGTGGCATTTGAAGGTGGCTTTGTCCTCCCTTGCCAAAGGTGGGGGCAGCCCGATGCTTGGGCTTGGCACACAGATGTGGCCAAGGGCTGCCTAAAAATATTCAGGTCTGTGTAGGTGTAGGAGTGGGCAATTCTCTGTGCACTTCAAAGGCTGGAAGGAGATAACAGAAGGGGAGTCAGAAGGTGTCCTGGTGGGGAGGAGGGATGTGCTCACTGGTGTAGGGTAGTGAGTGTTGGAAGGAGGTTTGGGTTTGTCCTCTGTCTATATGTCTGCAGGTCCTTGGAGTGAATTCTGTGCCCATTGCAGAGCTGATCACAGAGCTCTCCAAGCTAAGTGAGCTTTTTCAATCCCAGTTTGGATGGGTGTGGGCTGCACACCTACAGCAGAAATGTCCCCTGCCAATGTGGCACCTGTACCTCCAGGGATCTTTTGCCATGCAGGTCCTTGGGGCCAACCCCTTCAGGGTGTGGAGAGGAGGGCAGGATGGTCCATCCCAGGGAGAATAAGAAAGAGGAGAGAATTTTGGATGGAAACAGGGGCCTGAGTCTGAGCTTAAAGGTAGCCTGCGTCTCTAGATAAACTGAAATAAATAGCAAATAATATAATAGAATAGAGATTTTCTGCTGTCAATGCTGCTCCTCTAAACTTAGAATGTCCCCCCCAAAAAGCTATTGGGAGATATTACCTCTTTGCTGCTCTTTATAATGCCATAGATGAGGACTGGCTTAATTCTGTACTTGACTTATTTTTTATATTAAGATTTAACATGGGATCTGCTTTTCTTAATCCAAACACTTATGATTTGAACGCAGAATTATATTTGAGATTTTTAAAGTACCTTTATTAAAACGTAAAACTAATTTTACAGTTCTGACAGGTCTTATTTAAATACCCAGTGCCAGATGCCTTTTGTCCCAAATGACTTCAGGAAAGAAAAAAAAAAGACTTTTAAAACTTCTCATGCAATTAAAATGCAGTAAAAGGGAAGTATATAGTCTTACATATGCTGAGGACTAGGGGTAACAGTTTAAGAGAAGTCCCGTGATAAATGTTTCCAAAAATAAATATGTGAAACCAAAGGTGTTAAAGGGAGAGTTAATGTGATACCTGATTTTTGGTGGTCGTTGCGCTATTTCTGTTGCTCATGCCCTGAGAACAGTTGTAAGAATTGTGCTGTGTCTATAAGGAGAAACCTCTCCAAAGGGGGTGGTGCAGAGGACTTTTCTCCATGGTCCTTCCCCTGAGGCACTCTTCAGGGTACAGCTGGTTCCAGGTGTCCCCAGGCACTGTAAGAAGATCAGTCCTTGCCCACGTCTTTTAACCCTTACTCCAAAATAGTCACACTCTCTTATATCCTCTGACCCAAGAGTGACGATTTTCTGTACTTCATTTAATAATAAGTTATCTTTTATCTGGCAAAAGGGAGCTTCAGCAACACAGGCATTAAGAAGTCAGGTATCTTTGAAACTGTATTTGTGACCATGTCTAAGAGCAAATCCTGCTTAAAATCTTAAAACAGAAAGGAATTTTCCCTGTGTGCCAGAACATTTTCTTCTGGTAGGTTGCGCTGCTGCCTTTGCTCCTTTGGGTTTCAGAGCCACAAGAATCCCACTTAAAACACCAGAGCATCCTGCAACTTTATTTTCAGCATATTTTTCACTTGCTGAAAGAAGTGAATGTTACGATGAGTCCCTTTTGAGAGAATGCATAGACACACTTCTACTCTGATCCATAAAATTAATTATATTAATTTCAGCTTTTACTGGTGCAGAATAAGAACCCTGCTTGGTAGAACTTAATCTTTGTGTATCGGGCACGTCTGATAATTCAAGCTGTACTGCAGATGCTTGACACATTTGTCCCAGTCAGCCCCCTTTTGGAGCACTGAAAAACACAGCAGTGGAGCCTGGGCAGGCTGACTGCTGGAGTGGGTGAAACCATCTGGGTGTTGGGATGTGGGAGAGATTTATGTGTTTGGGACTCCTCGGAAAGAGGAGATGGTGGTGCTGACATCACTCCTACTTCATCCCTAAGGATGAACAGCCCGCCAGCAGCTGCCTGAGGGAGGTGGGCAGTGCTGCAGGGTCCCTGTGCTCTCTCCTGAGTTCCTGGGCACACACGGAGCAGCTCTGCAGAGACACGAGAGCACATGGTTTCCTGGGCTGGTCATTCTCTCCTTATTGTTATTTTTGTGTACATCAGTGTTTTTATTGGGTCCAGCTGAGACTGGGAACAAGAGAGTCAAAATACCTTCCTTGGGGTTTGTTCTTGCAGTAATTCTAACCCTCTGCGGGGACGGGAAAGGTTCACACTCTTTCCAGACCCGAGAGACTCCAGCGCTTTGGATGCGTTTCAGCAAGGAGCTCAGGGCCAGGTTCTGAGGTCGTTGTCTGTTGGGCTTGACTGTGTCAGTAGGAGTTTATTCAAATGAGAATGATCAAAGACATCAGGGTTTGGCCCTTTATTTTTCATTTTAGGTGCTTTTTCAAGCATAACAGATCTTCTGAACTTTTTTGAGGCTCATCCTTCAGTAATTCCAGACTCAGAGCCTGGCAGCTTGTCAGGCAGTTTTCCTGCCTCTGTAGAAATACTGTCCACTTGAGCTGTGCTTGGAGGCAGCAGGACACCCTGGTGAGATAGAGGAATTTCTGTGCTAACATTCTGAACGTTTCTCCTTCCAGGCTTATTTCTTAGTCATGGCAAGTTTGCAGGTGGCAAAGTTCAGGGCAGAATTTGTTCACAGCTGTCCCCGCCCAGGCGTTTTTAAAGCACACAACCTACCCACCTCCCTTTTACTGCATCTTGTCTAGATAAACTTATTCACCATCGTTGAAGCAATTACCAAAATATTTTTAGTGTCTCTTATGGTGAATTATGTATAAAACATCTGCAAGACGTCAAGTCTGATTCCCACTGCTTAGTCCTGTTTTCTTAGATATACAAAAGGGTGCAAATGGCTCCCTGTTAGAATGACAGTATTTTGCATTCATTTATCACATGGCTAAGGGATGACCAGCCTCTGGGTAGTACCAGCCTGGGCCAGTAATATGGTACTTACAGCTCCGATAGGGGGGGTTGTTTCTGGGTATGTTTATTTGTTTTGTTTTTCACAGAATTACAGATTCAGGGATTTACTAAAGTTTTATTTAAGTTGGACAAAAATCTTTTAGACCTACCTACCTACCTACCTTGGTATTTATTCTGGTCTGATTCTGGTCTTATAGCTGTTGAACTCTCAAACAATTTTCATATGTGTAGGCTAATAAAAGATCTCAAATTAGCACATTTTCATTTAAGCTTCTCTCAAGATGTGGTGACTAGAGTGAGTTTGTAGGGACTATGTTTGGAAGCTTTGTCATCCTATAGGAGCCTGGCAGTCTGGGGAAGAGGACTTGTAAGTTTTAGAACCTCCTTTTTACCTTGATAGTGCCATTCTGGCATAAACAACACATCTCTACAGGGTGGGGAGGCAGAATCAGCCTGAGATGGTCCGGGAGATACCTGGGGAACACCAGCTAAGCATCATCTCCTGGCTGTGTTTTGTTAGCTACTGCTGAAGTGGTAGGGAAATTTTTTGGGTGGGCATCACTACAGGTAAGAGCTCTGTAATGGTCCAGGCCAGGTTGTACAGGGCTTAGGGCAACCTGGTCCAGTAGAAGGTGCCCCTGCCCAGGGGATTGGGACTGGCTGAGCCTGAAAATCTCTTCAAACCCAACCACTATGTGATTTCATGTTTCTAGGAATGGTGTGTCAGGCTTAAATAGGGAGTGATATTTAATAGTGGAGAATGATACTAAAGAGCCTGAGAGTGCTGCTTTCTGTGCTGACCATCCCGGGCCGTGCAGGCTGGGCTGGCTGCAGCACAGCGTGTCCTGCCTGCCCAGCTGCACAGCTGGGCACTCGGGCTGGTGTGCTTGGCACCAGCATGGAGATTCCTGCGTGTCTTGGCCCCGAGTGCTGCAGCCGAGCCCAGGGAGCGCCGAGGGATAGCTCAGAGTGCTGGATGTGGGACGGGAGCCTCCCGGGCGTGAGGCGGGGCTGTGGGAGCGGCAGCGCCCGAAAGCAGAGCCCGGAGGCCGAAGCTGCTGTGGCTGCTGCGGAGGGGAGGCCCGAGGGAGGTGCCAGGAGGGGAAGGGGTCTCCGTGCCGGGATCCTGCACCTTTCCCCTCGGGGTGGGCAGTGGGCAGCGGGCAGCACACAGCCCTCGGGGGAAGCTGTCCCCAAAGCCTGTCCCCAGGCTGTGCTCCCACCCTGCCGCCGCTGGCAGAGGCGGGACCCTGCGGCCTGTAGGGTCTTTATCAGCACTCGAGAGACTTCCGATGTGTGTGAAGTCCTTTGTGTGGAAGTATTTACAAGATCAGGTTGCTGCAGTGGAAATGTCTTTGAGGTCTTTGCTGCATTATAGATTTTCTTCAGATGTCTCCCATGCAAATATTTAACTTGTCTGGTTCCTGAGAGCTACTGAGGCAGTTGTGCGGTGGCAGGTTGTGCCTGCAGCCTGTCCTTTGTCTACACAGAGCCCTCGCTCCCGCTTCTCTTCCCATCCCGCGATGGGGCAGGAAAACCTGCCAGGACTTGGCACTCGGTGGATGTGTTGGTGCCCTGAGGACCTTACACCCCAAAAAGTCTTTGTCCCCACGTCAGCAACAGTTAGGGTGCTTTCACCGAGTGAAAGTTACAGCGTTTAAAAGAAATCCTCATTTAGAGTAACAGCATCTTTCAAACCCTGGGCAGGACTGGGAGCTGCTCCCTGGGCAGCCTCTGTGCTGACACCGAGCACTTTCCTGGCTCCTGAAACATGGTGGCTTAAAACAGACAATATCTGGAGCCTGGGTCTCAGAGCTGCTCTTAGTCTTCCTCCCCATGAACATACCGTTTAATAATTTGATGTGCATATGCTGTGCTCAGGAGAGACAGGATGAGCTCAGGGCAGTGGTATGTGGGTCAGAGCACCAGCCTCACTGACTGGGGTGGTTACTCCTAATTTGCACCTGAATATCTGAGAAGGGAGCTGGGTTCTGTGGATTATAAATATTAAATACCATTTAGTTTGCAGGACGATGCAAGCGTGCAGACAAAACTTGGGGATGCAGCCTTGATTCCCTCACTGGGCCACAGCCTGCAGGCTTCATTAGACCCTCCAGACTTTACCTAATTTTGGTGTTACTCCCTCATCATTACATCATGACTGTGGAGACAGGGTCATTCTCTCCTATGTTGTGGTCGTGGAAGGGATTCATGTGGTTTTGGTAGGGGTAGGCAGCGTTTGAACAGATTTCAACTATTTTAAGCACTGTTGCCCGTGCTGGGAGTCTCAGGGGAAGATTCAGTCTCAGCAGAGTGGATTTTGCTCTCCCATCAGATGTGATCTATGCACTGTGAAAGATGGGAATGTCCTTGTTCACAGCTCCAGGGTTACAAACTGGGAACGCTGCCCTCCAGCCCAGGTGCTGTGCTCCCAGCCTCAGTGTGTCAGTGCATCCTCTTCATTAGCTGGAAATGGTTTCAAGTCTGAGAAGGTTCTCCTGACTTCTCAGAAAAAGAAGTGCAACCAAAGCAACATAATCTTTGTCCCCTCTGAGATCCTTTTCCCCAGTGTCTTGCCAGCTGCAAGGTGCCTGTGGATAGTGTAAGCAGCTGTGTTCTTTCTCCCTGTGGCTCCCTTTGCAGAGGTTTCACCTGAAAAAAACCACAAACCAGTGGATAGACTTGAAGTATCTAGTCCTTCTGCACCCTTCTTGTGTTTTCCCCTTTATCTCTTTCTTTATCTGGACCTGAGGATTTTGTGATTGGTACTTGTAAACCTTACACTTCTCGGGTGCCCTCTTTCTCCTCTCTTTCCCTGTGCTTTTCTGGCTCCTGTCCTCCCACTCCCAGGAAATATCTGAAAGATAATTTGGCACATTTTCTGCCACCTTCACATATCTCACATATCTCCCTGACTTCATGTTTCCTTAGCTGGTAGATAGCTTTTCAACATATATATATATATATATATATATATATATATATATACATACATATGTAATTCTTTTCACCTAGACTTGTGAGGAATTCCAGTCTCTTCCAGTGGGAGTTTTCAGGAAGGTTTAGGTTAAATGGGCCAATAAGGCAAAACATGTAGCAGGAGATCTCACCCTCTAAAGACATCTTTTCTCTTTTGCTCTTTATTTTATTCCCCTGGAAAACATATCAGAATATCTAGCTGTCAAAGAATTTAAACAATAACACCTGATCTGAAGATTGGAGCTCAGGGCCTTTGAAAATAAAGATTGTAATCTCTGTGTGGTGTGTCCAGGGACAGATGGGGCTGGAAGTCAGGGGTGCTGAGCACCAGAGTGCTGTGGGGCTGCTGCTCTGGCATGGTGGCTCTCATTTCACCTGAACTCTCCTGTACATTCTCTTGGATTTTCCCTGGCACTTCCATTGTGCCATGGCATACCTATCACAAGACAGGACAGCATTCAAGTCCAGTTTGAATTAATGTAAAATATGTTGGCTGAGCTTTTCTCCTGCTGTGTGTGAGTGGAGGGGGAGACATGAGCAGCCCCTGGGTGCTGGCTCAGCCTCCACCCCCTAGGAACTCTGGTTGCATCCTTCAGGGCTGGGATCCATCCCAGAGGATTTCAGATTTGCTATTTAAGGTGCCTGTCCTTGCTCCTGAGAGAACTTAGGGAGATGCCTGTTGCACAAAGAAGCATCAGCTGTCAGGGGTGCTGCAGACCCCTGGGTTATAGGTTATAACCCACCCTAGAGCTGCACTGATCTCTCTTGTAGAAAGGGGGGGTCAGGGATCCCTAGAAATAAGATGTTTCCTACATCTTAAGACTCAGATTTTGCAGAAGTGGGAAACCTCTGTGAGGCCTTGGCCTGTCCTAGGGCGGCTCAGGTCACAGCAGGGATCAGACATCTGAACCTCCTGGCCTCTGTTCCCACTCCTCGGCATGGGGTGCAGGTTGGTCCCTGGGGGTTTGGGCTGTCTCTCAGGGCCCTGGGATGGATGCTGCTGTGTTTGCCAGCACAAATGTCTCCCTGGATGCCTGCTTATCCTCTGGTGCTCAGGCTGTGCTGTGGCACTTGCCTGGGAGGGATCTCAGGCTGCTGTAACCTCTGCAGCCTGCAGGAAAGGTGACTTCCATCTAGTTCTAAATTATGACATTATTTTATTAGATCTTTAAACTTTAGTTAAATTTTTTATTTAAAAAAGGGGAGGAAGGTATCATATTTTAATTAGTAGTGGTGCCAAAGGAGTCCTAGATTAATTATTTGAAATCACTCCATCCAGATGGTTTTAATTTTCACAGCAGGGAACCGGCATCTTTTTAAGGTGATATTTTTCAAATTAAAATCAGCTTGGATATTAGTCATAGTGGCTGCAGAGCGAGGGGGTGGGGAGCATGAGCCAGTGTGCCCCGTGTTTGTCCATCTGAGCACGGGCTGCCACGGGGACCTGCGTCAGAGGGGTGGGAGCTGCTGCCTGTCCCGTGGGACCGCAGCTCACGGCTCTCATGCTGGAAGGTTTTGTCGGTGTTAGCTCCTCCTTTGGCTGGCCAGAGGCTGTATCTGATGTTCAGAGTCACTCTCAGCAGCTTTTTACTCTCAGGCTGGGGTGGACAGGGAATGCCTCACAGCTCAGAGGGAGCTGTGCTCTCCTGTTCTGGCCTGTGTGGAGCCCTCTCTGACCCCTGTGCTGGGTGGCACCACACCAGTGTTCATGCCCAGCTGGTTTGGCCACTGCACATCTGTGAGCAGCTCCTTGGTGCTCTGGGTGTCAGCCATGGCTCCTGGACCAGGCTTTGCTGGCTCCACAACCTTTGCTCTTGTGCTGGCTGCTGGACTCCCGCTCTGAGGCTGACCTCCATCCTCTGCTCATGTGAGGAGAAGCCCTTTCAGAATCACCTCTTCAAAGGCAGACAGTCCCACCTTTGCTGTTCTCTTGTCTGTTAATGCTGCATTGCACCTGAGCAGCCTCCCCAAGCTTCCTGGAGCAGTGGGCACTCACCAGGTTCCAGCCGTGCTGCTCAGCCTGCCCTGGAGGAGCTGGCCTGGCCCTGTGCCATCACTCCCCTCCTGGCTGGCTCACCTTGATAGCCTCCCTTTGAGGGGTTATTTCTGGCTCAGGGCCCTTCCTCACAGAAGTGGTCACAGGTTGGATACTGACCTGGCAGGTGAAAGGACAAAGTGGACAGCACCCAGTTGTCAGGTACCTAAACCCATGAGGTGTTTCTGAAAAACTTCCATAAATATCCATATCTGTGCATGATTGCAAGTAATATCCTGCTGTAATACAGACATTATCCCACTTGCTGTCAGAAGGCAGTTATAATTTAAATATCCCCAGTGATAACAGGTTTAACAAATAGATCTAAATAAATGTAAGCAGCTAGTAACTAGAAACCCCTGAACTTACAGATGTGACTGAGCTGTGAGGGGAAAATTGTTTAGGGCCCTTGTGAGTTAAAGGTCTGTGATATTTGCACTGCTGCAGAAGCCAAAAGCTGACTTTACAAGTGGGAAAAATATTAATGTGTTTAAATGAAACAAACTCCTATTTCTATCCCCATGGTAAATCCTTACAATGAACATATTTGCTCTTAGAGGGCTTTAAAGTTTGAACTATGAATGCCAAAAAGAATGTGACTTTTTGCAGCACAGATCAAACATTCTCCAGAGTTTGGCAAAAGCTGTATTTCTACGGTGGGGCTCAGCACTCACAGGCGTGAGTATTTCCAGAGCAGGAGCGTGGAGCTGCACTTGCTGACACTCACACATTCTTGCATTGTGTTTCAACCATGTCTCCTTTCTCCTCCTCCATGTCGGGGATGGATCTGAACCAAAATGTCCCGTCTGCCTGTTCCTGCCTCTCTAGGGAAATTCCTGGAATCCGAATCTTGAGCATGACTGGAATTTGTGTTTAGATTAGAGATGAAATAAAAGGCTGGATTTGGATCTGTCTGGGGTTTTGAGATGATGATGATGATGATTATGATCATGATGATGGCATGCTGCTTGTCTGGGTGGCAGCCTGGCCCCTTCTGCAGGTACAGCTGTGGCAGAGCAGGGCGTTTATGGAGATGCAGCAGAAATCTGTCCTCTACCCTGGCTCCTGCTGCAAACCAGCTCTGGCATCAATACCCTGCAAGACACTGAGATTGGCCACATTTCTCCCAGCTAGAGCTGGAGACCTCAGTCTGGACTGCCAGAAAGAAATTTCTGACCTCCTGGATGCACAACAAGGCATGGAGGACATGTGCAGGGTGGGTGTGCATCAGACAGAACAAGCAGTGCCAAATTTCTCCCTGCTGGCTGTTGTGGTGACCTTCAGGAGGTCACTGTAATGTTTTGCACTGGAGTGTGTGGCTGAACCACTTCTGTGCAGTGTTTGAAGGCTGCTGGCTGTGGGGAAAGGATTTTCTTTCTCGTCATGCTAATCTTTCATCTTCATGAGAATAAAATCCACATTCTTTTCCTCCAAGAACCCTCCTGCAGCGTGAAGGAGAGTGTTGTCATTGGAACAGGCTGCCCAGGGCAGTGGTGGCATCACCATCGCTGGAGGTGTTTAAAAGCCGTGTAGATGTGATACCTGGGGACAGGGTGTAGTGGTGGCCTCAACAGTGCTGGAGGAACAGTTTTGGACTTGATGATCTCAGAGGTTTTTTCCAATATAAGCAATTCTCTGGTTCTATTAACACTGAGCTAATATTGCTGGTGGTGGTGGCGTTGGTGTGACAGATGGAGCCCACACATGTGTGGTTATATTGTGTTTATTGTTGGTTATTCTGTGGTAAACCAGCTTTAAACCTGGGGTATCTGTGTGGGAGTGAGTGGAGAGGTGTCAGTCCTGCACCGAGCCATGAGCTCGGCCCTGGTGCTGCCTGAGGCTGTGCCCTGCAGAGCACCTGGGCATGGTGTGGTTTAGCTGGGCACTGGGACAGTGCCTAGGGAGATCTGCACCCTGTGCCTTCATGGGACCACACAGGTAAATGCTTTCTTTTCTTCTTCCTTTCCAAGCCCAGCTTCTAGTGGAAACAGACACTTTTGGAAGTCAAGTCCGGATCAAAGGGAAGGAGACAGATTTCTACCTTTGCATGAACAGGAAAGGCAAGCTAGTGGGCAAGGTAAGTGTTTCCTATTAATTCATCTGTAACCTGAGTGTTACCTTGAGCAGCCTCCTCAAGGCTGTAATGATGTGTTTGAGCCTCGTCTGTCAGCCTCAAATGAGGAGCAGGACGGGGGATGTGGGGTTTGCAGGGAAGCTTTTGCTCTCCCAGGGGCTCTCCTGAGCCCCCCCAGGCTGCCAGAGGAGCCCTGCAGCCTCACAGGGCTCTCCAGTGCTGCTGCAGGTGTGCACGGGGTCGTGCCTCACGTGAGATGTCACCTTAGCATCCCAGAGTCATGGCCACCTCCACAGCACCTTCCTCATCTGATCTTTCTTTGGGGGGACATTCAAATATGAATTTCCCCCAGAATTCCTTTTGGGAAGAATTCAGTGTAGAAGCACAAGCAGAGCACTGTGCTGTGGTTTGTGCTGGGCAGCAGAAGGCTCCTTCCTGCCCTCCAGGAGCCAGGGACTGGCATGGCACAGCCAGGGCCATGGAATCTGGAATCTGAACATTGGGGGATGCCTCCCCAATGGAAGCATGTAACAAATTACAGTGTGTTCACCCCTTCAGCCCAACTTGTGTGCTGAAGTAGTATTTTTGTAATTCACACAGTCCTTCTTTATGGCTGGAAAGGCTGGAGGCTTGCTAACCAGGAAGAGGCTTGTGCAAAGCTGAAGTGCCACCAAAAAATAAATGTCAAATAGAATATTCCAGCCTTCAAACCTCAACTGCATTCACTTTGCACCACCAGGAGTTCAAATTGAGCATCTTTGTGGCCGTGAAAAATGGAAGCAGAGTTTTGTTTTTAGTCAAGGCAGTGAAAGCCGTGCTCCCAAACAGAAACCAGAAACCAAATGGCTCTGATGAAAAATTATTTACTGTTGTGGTCACAGGAGTGACACCTCTGATAAAAAATTATTTACTGTTGTGGTCACAGTGGGACACTGCCTTCCCTGGAGGACCTCTCCCTCTTCCACTTGTGCGTCCTTGGGGATCAGATGTTCTGTGGAGGCTAAGACCAGGTTATTTGCTGCTAGCCAGGGCCCTGTGCCTGACCTGCTTTGGAGCTACTTGTCAAGGCAGGAGGCATCCAGGGCACTGCTTAAAATCAGGGAGAAATGGAAATTAGCACTCTGAGAGGGCTGGGGCAAAGCAGCCAATTGTCTCTGCTTCCTCCACTTGGGTTACCACCCTGCATGGGACCCCATTGTTTGGTCTTGGACAGGGAAATTATTTTAACTGGTTTTAAACCATGTTGGATGCTTTTGAAGGTTGCATTGGACACAAACCTACCTTAGATTTTTCTGTGCCCTAATTTTCCATCCTTTAAATGTGATCATAGCATTTTCCCCAGATCTGAGCATTTTCCCCAGAAATGTTGTAAGGATAATGTTGTTGATGTTTATGAGGTGCTGATACCAGTCATGGAGACCTTAGAAGCACTCAGGTGGGGTAAATTGAGCACAAAATCTTAGAAAAATCCTTTTCCTTCAGCAGACCTTGCCCCAGGTGGGTCAGCAGTGGCACAGGGCAGCCCACAGCCTTTCCTGTTCTGAATGGAGTGCCCAGGAGCATCCTGGCAAAGTCAGGATGTTCCTGGGCACTCAGTTTTTCCAAACATACCATAAATTTATATGGAGTGTGTATTTAAGCCTCATCCCTTGATTTGGCCCATTGGGCACTGAGGCAGGTCACTTGTTTCACTTGTCACCTTTCAGGCAGCGTGACCTTTACCTGCCTCCCCGTGTGCTTTTCATGGTGTTAAGCTGGTAAATGTTTTGTTACAAAGAATAAATAAGTCTGTTCCTGTAAATACTGCTGCCCTCCCAGCCCAGCCTATGACAATTTCCCAAAGCAGCCGAGCTGGGCTGGAGGGAACGCGGCGCTGGGCAGGAAAATGTTCCAGACGTGTTGCCCATATTAACAGCTCCTCATAAGCAACAAAAGAAAACAATAGCATGTCTTCTTGATACCAAAGAGTGTGGTTTTAATTAGTGTCATGGTTTCAGCTCTCTTTGTGGCAAGAGTTTGAGGGAATGCTTTTTAGCCTGAATGCTCTAAACAGCCAGTAAACCCCAAGGAAAACATGAGATAAAAGTTACGCCTGGGCTTATACAAATATTTAAGTTCAGTCTGGGGGTGGAGGGGAATGAAGCCCACGAAGTGATTGTTCCATGGTTGTCCTGCTATGTTCATTTGGCAGGAGAGGAGCCATGGGACCAACCCAGGCCTTTCCTCTGCTCGTTTCCTATTGCCTTGCACTGCAGAATCCCCAACCAGACCAGCACATGCCATCTGGCTCTGTTCTCCTCCTCACTCAGCAGTTTTGGATCCCCCCCAGTTGAAAACCTGCTTTGAATTTAGCCCCTTTTGTATCCCATAATCACCTACAAAGAGTGCCACGGTCAGGAGCAGGTTGTTGTTCTCAGCTGGAACACAAGAGCTCCAGAGGTGGACCGGGCTTTTCCCCACCTTGGAGCTGGCTGTGTTGCAGGGAAGTAGATTAACTCCCCAGGGGTAAGAAGAGCAGCCTTTGTGTCCTTATTTCTGATGATTGCACTTCCACCCGAGTTTCCCAGCAGAGCCCTCTGATGGAGCCTACTCAGGAGCCCCAAACCTTGTGGGTTTTGCCTGTCTCAGGTGCTGCTGTGTGTGTTCACAGGCAGCAGTGGCCAAAGGGCTCAGAGCTGGTTTGGGCAGGCTCCTGACTGTTATAACAGCAGCTGCTGCAGTCACTGGCACTCTGTGATGCTTTGGAAAATGAGACAGGGGATGTGTTGTACAGCAGTCACTTCTCTGTTACAGGTGAGCAGCGCTTGGGGAAAACAAACTAGAGTGTGTTTTTTGTGGATTCTTGGTGTTGTTTTGAAGAAGGCCCAAGAAACATTTAGATTTCTTTCTTTTTACTTCTGCCCATCTGTTTCTTAGACCATGGTGTTTTGGAGCTACATAAAAATTGTAGGTCCTGAGTTTTCTGGTCTTCCTGAGGTTTTCTGTGAACCATTGAACTTTATTATAAAATCACAGAATTTTGGGGGTTGGAAGGGACCTTAAAGCTCATCCCATTCCACTCCCTGCCATGGCAGGGACACCTCCCACTGTCCTAGGCTGCTCCAAGGCCCAGTGTCCAACCTGGCCTGGGACACTGCCAGGGATCCAGGGGCAGCCACCGCTGCTCTGGGCACCCTGTGCCAGTACCCTCAAAGCAAAGAGTTTCTTCTTTATATCTAGTACAAATTTATCTTCTTTTAGTAAAAGCCATTACTCCCTGTTCTACTGCATCAGGTCCTGCTAAAAGGTTTGTCCCTGTTTTTTTAACCTTTTTTAAATACTGAAAGGCTGCAATAAGTTCTTCCTAGAGCCCTCTCTTCTCCAGGCTTTATGGTGGAATCACACTATGGTGGAATCAGGAGAGAGATGAAAATAGGAAAATTCAGAACAAGAATGCCAGCTGCTTTTCTGAGAAACTTTTTTGTCTTTAAAAAATTATTAAACCTCTTTATTTATATCAGGTTTTTTACAAACACAAGGAGAAAAGGACTCAAAGGTGCAGTTCTTCAAAGGAGAGGCACAATGTGACTTGTCCACTTGTGACAAGTCATCTAGAACACAACAACTCTGAATATTGGCAGTAATTCACTGTTAGAGGCAAAGAGGAGCTGATGGTCTCTTTGGAGGTGCTCTTGAGCTTCTAACTGGTTCTCCTGGGGAGTCCTTCTGTGTTTTCTCTCTCTGCCTCAGCTTCTCTTATCTCATGCATTTGCATTGAGATGAGGCCATTTGTGTTTGCTGAAGGCTGGCAAGGGTGAGTCACTGAAGTCTCCCAGAGTGAGGAGCAGCCTGGGCTGAGCAGGTGGCTCTTACCTGAGGTGGGCTCCAGCTGCTCTTGCTGAGCCTGTCCTTACAGCACATCCAGCTCCCTAGAACTGCAGGATGCTGCAGAGATTGCCCTTCACTGCCCTGTCCTGTCCTCTGCTAGGAGAACATTTGCAGTCAGGGGTCTGTGTGAAGCCTGAACCATCAAAGGAAGGCCAGAGCCTGCCATTCTTTTGGGGACAGCCAGGGTCGGTGGCTGCTGCATGGGGAGCAGAGCAGAGCATCTCCTGACCCCAGCACTGTCTCCAGGGAAGTTCCCTGACACCCCCCGTGGGATGAGGCAGTCTGGTCAATGCTGGTGCTCAGGCTGCAGCAGGTATCCATGGGGAGGGTTCTTCACACTCCCACCTTCTTTCAAAGATCCTCAGTGATCTGGTGTCCACACACTCTCAAAATCATGGTAGTATTGGGGACATATAGGGGCATTATTTTTGTAAAAGCATTTTAATGAGTTTGTTTATTCCTCCATTCTCTGAGCTGAATGTGAGCAGAGGAGAAAAGCTGTTTGGTGAAGGGTAGGAGCCTGTGGGCAGCTGGGTGGCTGAGGCAGACCTCCAGACAGGTGACAGATCATTTGGGTGCCTCCTGGGGATGTGTCCCCTGACACCACGTCTGCAGCACTGGGGCCCTCCCAGCAGTCCCAACGAGCAGTGTTGAGCTTTGGGCCCCAGGCACAGCCCAGCTCCTGAACAAAAGCTGTGCCAGCCAAAGCCTGGCTGTGCCAGGGCCATGTCATTGGTACAGGGGACAGGAGGTGGCACGGCCAGGCTGGCCACCAGTGCCTCTCCCAGCCCTGACCAGCACCACTGTGCTGGTGCCACTCACAGCAGAGACCTGCCTCTGAACACAGCATTTTTGCTGGTGTGATAACTGCTTTCCAAGCCAATATATTTCTTAATGTTACCAGAAAGTTGCTAATACCATATGGCAAGGCTCTCTGTATTTTTGCAGGACAACAAACAAATTGTTGCTAGATGCCAGACTGCTCTGGCAGAGCTTTATCACTGATGCCTGCCAGCAGTAGCCTTTAGGGGATAGTAATAATTTGGAGTTGTTTACATTACAGCTTTAAAATAGGGGTTTTCTTGAGGCATGTGTGTGTTTAGTCAGGAAAGTTGGCTAAAAAAACTCTTGACAGCATCAAAGACTGAAGGTGCCCACTGTGGCCTGTAAATGTGCTCTTGGCCCCTGAAACCCACTGGCCCCATGGGAGAAGGAGCTGTGGAGGCTTCAGCAGGAGCCTCCCTTTGTAGGGAAGGAGACTCACCTAGGTGGGAGACACTAGGGGATCCTCCAAAGCCTTTTTGCTGTATACCTGGAGCAGGTTTTCATCAGTTGGCTTTGGCTGAGAGTGAGGTTAAGCTTTCTTGAAAAGCTGTCTTTGAAAAGCTACTGGTGGAGAATCAGTTCCTCACTGCAGGGCTGGGGGCTGAGGTAAGGACACTTCAGGATGAGCCCCAAGCCCAGTGCCCTCCACATGCCCCAGTCCTGTGTGACATTTGGGTGCCAGTGCTCCTGTGCCTGCCATGCCAGGGCCATCCTGGCAGCCAGGGGTGCTGTAAAGGTGCCAGGAGGTGTGTGGAGAGGGCAGGGGCACCCTGGGGTTGCAGTTTGGAACTCTGGTGCAGTACATGAGGTGTTTGCCCTGCTCAGCTTGTATATTTAAAACCACACTTAACTGCATCTTGGATTTGGGGCAGAACTCTAAGTTTCACTGGAGTTAAATTCTTATCCAGAATTTTTCCTGGAGTTGCACAGTATTCGGGTTGCTTGAAAGGGGCTTGTAAAACCTTACGTTTTTGAATGCTGAATTTGCAACATAAACATGAGCAGGATTGGTGGGGTGTCAGGTTTAATAGCACATGTTTTGTGGATCTCTCTGTGACATGCTCAGCCATAAACCATTCCAACTTGGCATCTCATGCAAAAGCAGAACTTGACATGGCTTTTGCTGGGTCTCACTCAGATCTCGTTTGGAACTGCAGTCTGGGTCTTCGCTTTCCTGTAAGGTTTTTTTAGTTTAAGTCATCTAAATAAACACATGCACTGGACCCTGAAGCCAACCAGCTTTGGACATTGCCATACTTAGGACAGGGAGACCTGATCCGGAATTGTCTCAAGTGTCCAAAAATCTGGAATCAGAGCCTGCAGGATTGCGAAGGTCTTAAAAGCAATGAGATGACAAAACCACTTTTATTTTGGTTGGGCTATCAGAATCTTCTGCGTTTATCTGATCAGGCTTTTTTCCCCACAACCTGTGGAAAAAAAATTGAATTATTTTTCTGAAAATTTAGAAGCTGAGAGTCTCATGAAATTAAAAGTGGAAGTGGAAGCTAAACCACACTCCTCCATTCTCAGACCCCAAACATCATTGAGAAGCTGGAGATGAGCTACAAGAAGGGACCTGGGGGGGGCCTGGTCCATGGCCAGTTGGATCTGAGTCAGCAGTGCCCTGGAGCTAGGAGGGACATCCCTGCCCTGGGACATCAGGGGCAAGGGAGGGATTGTCCGGCTCTGCTCTGGGCTGGGGCAGCCTCACCTCCAGTGCTGGGGCAGTTTTGTTGCCCAAAACTACTTTTATCTATATGTGAACATCTCCAGTTACCTTAAGCTTATCAGCACAGCCCTAATTCTTCAAGTGTTTGCCCTGAAATAAAGCAAATGGTCATTTTATTTAAAAAAATAAACATTCTTCATAGTATTATTTTTATGATAAGGACTCGCAGGTACTCTGCTGGGGATGTGAGCACTGTATGTCCTGGCTGTGTCAGGGCACCAGAGAGCTCTGTAACACATGTACAGGTTTATTGTGTTTCCTCTTTAGGAAATGCCATGTTTCCTTTGGATATTTCTAAGAAGCCCCAGTTCTCTCTCAGACTAAGCTTTGCAAAGTCAAGGTTCACTTGCAGCCCCAACTTGTAAGCTTGACCTCTGAATCGTTTCCTTATCCGATGGCTGGAAGGTGTCCATGCCCTTCCAGGGAAGAAAACCATCTTCTTGAAAGCTGTGTGATAATTTAATTTAATCCTTGCTGTCCTCAGGAAGCAAGTGTCACCATAAAGCTGCTGACCTCCTGTCCTCTGTTTTGTGGTGGCTGCAGCTGTGTGTCCTGTTGGACTATTTCAGTTCCCTAAGCTTTAATGTAAATTAAAATTACTGATGGGGATCCCTGAGCCCTGGTCATGCCTTGTCTTGTGTGGGTGGAGAGGGTGCTGCTGAATGCATCTTGTGCTGACAGTTATCAAGTTGGATTTAACTGCTTTCCTCACAGCATTTAATCTCCTAAGTGCAATTTTTTGCTGGTCTTGAGCATCTCTTAAGCTGAGGGTGATGTTTCTTCTAAGCACTACTTAGCAAATATACTGGTGTGTGAAATGGTGGTACATTCTCCATGGCCTGGAAGCAAGTAGGGATGGGAAGACTGAGTTTGTAGAGGGTTTCCTATAGAGCAGAATGATTAAACAAGAAGCCTGTATATGTGAAGATACTGCTAATACCATTAAAAACCTAGGAGGGAAGGGCCTTGTTGGGTTACCAAAAATGAAGCTGGAATGAGACCTCTTGGATTTCTATTAATGCATTCTAATTATTAACACCAGAAAAGCAAGATTATTTTAGATTAACTGCAAGAAGGAAGGAAGAAGTGCAGCCTTGTCTCTCTCAAATGGGTGCAGCTGAGATCATGTTCAGGGGACTCCTGCTCCTCAAGGGCTGTTTCTCCTTGGCTTGCAGCTTGGTTTTGGAGAGGAGGTGAGAAGACAGAGGCTATTTTTGCGGTGGAGAATAAAACCTGTGCTCTAACAGTAGCAAAATAGAGTCTATTTGATATGTCAGTTACAGAACTATATTTGAGGTCCAAGAAATGTAGATCCTGCTTAAATACATTTTTGTTCTTGAGATTCTCTTGCCTTATCTTTTGGGTACCCAGAGATATGGAATTTTGCCTAGGGAGGACAAATCTCAAGCCTTGCATTTGTTGCATAGGGATGGAAGTTGGTCACTCACAGGCTGGAACAAATCTGGATGATAATTTTTTCTGGATGGCACTTGATTTGATGATGGATTTCTCTCTTTTCTTAGTAATATAACTTGACGTGAAGAGAACTAATGCCATCCTGCATACAAACAATGACCTTTCTGGTTCTAAATTTCCCCCATTTAAGCTTGCTTCATGGAAAGTGGTGTCACTACTGGAATCTTGGCTGGATGAAATTGCATTTGTTTGCAATGATAACTTACAGTAAGTGTGCATGTTTGTTTAATGTGAATAAATCTGGGACAAACACAACTTCCTATGAGGTCAGCAACTCTTCTAGTCTTGTTATCCTGCTCCACTTATCATCTACACCTGGGTTTTAAACAAATTTTTAAGAAAACAATGCCTGTAGTGGCACAACTCTCTGTATCACAGAATCACTGAGGTTGGAAAAGCCCTCCCAGACCACTGAGTCCAAGCTCTGCCTGGTGCCCACTTTGTCCCCAGCCCAGAGCACCTCCAGGCCTTCCTTTGATACCTCCAGGGTTGGGGACTTTACCTCCATGGGCAGCCCCTTCCCATGTTTAACAAATTCCGCCTGATGCCCAGCCTGAATCTTCCCCAAGCCTGAGTCTCTGTCCTCTTATCCTGTCGCTTGTTCCCAGGGAGAAGAGTGACTCCCACCTTGCTACAATTATATATTGATTTGAAGCCTACATGAAATATGCTGCTGCTCTTAGATGGCTTTTATAGAAAATTCAGGACTGGCCTATGGAGGCTGGAAATGACTGCTGGAAAAGAGCTCCCAGCAAAGCCCAGCAGAGCCCTTCAGCAGCAGGTTGTGCTTTGTACAGAGGGGTAAAAACACCTTCCCATCCCTTACCACATGCAGCCCCTCCCAGCTTCCATGGAACTGGACCTGGTGGGTGCAGATAACAAGAGATGCCATAGATCTGCTCAGATATCACATCTGAAACCTGCCTGGGGATTCAGACCTCCTGAAGAGCAATAGCTTCCTGCTCCAGGGAACCTGCAGTTTTGACTTAAGTTTCCTAAATTTTCTCTTGGTTTAATAAAGTTCGTTTAAAAAGCAGTTGATATTTCTCCTCATTAAGTATGTGCAGCTCTCTGAGATGCAGTTAGGAATGTCTGTCAAGCAAATGTGCATCTTTCCAGGTGAAGCCACCTGGTTTACCCTAATTCAGGCTGTGGCCACCCTGCTGCAGTGTTGGCAGGAGCCGTGGCAGTGACGGAAGGAGCAGGTGAGGAGGCCTGTCCTGGTGTAACCCCAGCCTTGCCTGGTCCAGCCTACAGAGACTCCTTTCATCTGTGTCCTCCAGTTTATCCTGTGACAGAGAGCTCTCCCAGGGCAATGTGGGGATTACTGAACTTAGTTAGAAAAAGGGAATTTTGGAAGGGAAGGTGGAAGGAAAGAAAAATTTTAAGCTGTTCTCTTCCTTCCTCGGTTCCTGCAGCTTGTGCCTGGCACAGACAGGCACAGGGCTCTGCCAAGCCTGCATGTCCTGACCCACACATGCAGGACCGTGCCCTTTTTTGCCTGTTTTCGGGAGGGATGGGGTGTTCCCAGCACATGGGGGCAGCTGGGGGCAAATGTGGGCAGGGCTGCTTTGGAACGGGGCCTCTGGAGGGAGATGTGCCCTCCACGGAGCATCTCCTCTGCATGGTTTTGTGTTACTTCCCTGCCTCGTGAATGCACTTAGATGTCCTGTATACATAATTAACCTCTCCGCTGTGCTGGCAGACACTTTTATTGAACTGCCCATCATGACTCCTAAGTATTTTCCTCGGAGGATTGTGCAGGTTCAGAGGGCAGAAAGCTGGAGGAAACGCGCATGAGGCTGAGTGACTCTTGGCAGTTATGGATGCAGCTTCCCTGATTTACAGCCTGCTCTAGGAGCAGGAATGTGCATTTGGGTCAAGAGGTGTCTCTGTGGTCAGGATGCTTTGTCATAAATCCAAGATGCTGAGCATCAGGATGCTGCTGATGGATCTGTCCCGATAATGCCCATAAAGTGCAGGGGATGGCTGAGCACTCAAGCTCACTGCTGTGAGTGAGCAGGTTCTGCCACCCCAGAACTGTGGGCTCTGGCAGTGCTGTGCTCACCTCCCCATCGTGTTTTCCAACCTGCCTTTAGAAGGTGTGTGTGTGTGTGTGCGCGCATGCCCGTCAAGGGGGAGAGGGGCAGTGCTAAAAGCTGTGACATTAACACTGCTCCTGTATTGCCTCCTTCCACCTGGGATTTTCCAAGCCATGTGGAGCAAGTCTAGAGGAGGCTCCGAGCATTGGCCCTCTGGCTTTGAGCTAAGCTTGTGCAAAACTGCAGAGAAGGAGCTTCCTGAAAGCCTCTCGTCTCTGGGCACTGCTGGGGGAACAGCTCTGGGGCTGCCAGGGGTTATCAGTGGTGTTTGGGGCACCAGCCCTGAGTCCTCAGCTGGGCATCCTTCAGGAGCAGCTCATGGGGAGTTCTGAGCCATGCTGCTCCTGGAAACCCAAGCCTTCCTTGCTCTCACTGCTGTGAAATCTAGGAGACAACAAGGTGGGATTTTGTCCGTGTAATGCAGTGGGTGAATCTAACAGTGTCAGTGTCCGAGGGAATTTCAGCAGTCCTTTGAAATGATTGCTGAGCTCAGTGGGTGTGCCTCACACCTGGGGGTGGCATGAAAACCAGCACGGTAGGGTGCCAGGGCTTGGGAACCCCGTCTGTCTGTGTGTGTGTGTGTGAGAGAGAGAGAAGGATGGGTGCAGGAAGGGTCCCTTTTCAGCGGTTTTCCTTGTAAAAGCCTGGGTGCGTGCACCTCTTGGAAACCTTTTGCTTGGTGGTAGCTTTCCCTACTCCAGAATTTTTGGGAGGTGGGGTCTTACTTCCTTCGCAGAGGGAGATGCTCTCCATTGTACGGAGGGCTGGTGTCACCACGGTTTGACTTCGAGCCTGGGGGCTGAGCTGCCAAAAAGGTGATAATTAAACCAGAGACTCAGCTCCCTCTCACTTGGAGTGCTGAGACTCGCTGTGCCCTCTGCCAACCCGGCATGTCTGGGATGTTTGGTTGTGTTTGGGGTTTTTTGTTATTTGCAGCACATTACCAGCCGCTCACCCAGAGAGCTCCTAAATACAGCAGCACTTGAGGAGGGGAAGTGTTTTAACCTAAGCTTAGCTAACCCCGATCTTTGCAAAAGAAAAACTCTTTTCCGTCCTGGGGGCTTCTCCCGCCGCTCCTCGCTGTTACCCGAGTTGCTGCCGCGAGCTCATTGTTGCTGTGAAAGCCGAGGGAAGTTTGGATTTCCCGGTGCCCACTGCGCCAGATTTGTGAAGCGTAAATGAGAAAACCTGCCCTGGCCCCGTGTGCCATAAAGAGCTGCTCAGGTGGCTCGGCGTGGCTGCGGGGGAGGGCGGGGGCGGCTGCTGCACCTGCTGATGCTTTGGCTCGGGCTGGTGGCACAGAGCGGCCGCGAATTCCCCCTGAGCCGCAAGCTGTTCGTGGCAGGAATGCCTCGCTCCGAGGAGCGCTCCTGCTACGACAACAAAGAGCTCTTTGATCCTTTCCATTTGGAGAACTTAAAACGAGAAAGCCAAACTACAATAAGACCAAGTTGGGTCATAAAAGGAGAGCAGGAGCACCAAAGCGCTCCGGAGTGTAATTGTAGAAGCAGCAAATGCTTTGGCACTTAATTCTGCTTTAGTGTCAGTTCAACGTTTCACGTTTAAGACTGGAGAGCCCCTCACCAAATGCTCTGCACAAACAATCCGGGGCTGCTCCTCGGTGAGCCCCGTGTGCTCGGAGAGCCCCGGCCCAGCGCGGCCCCTCGGCTCTGCTGCGCTCAGCTGCGCGGGCTGGAGCCGGCTCGCGGTGCAGAAAGTCTGCTCGAACCCCTTACTGCAGGGTGAGCCTGGGCTGCTGCTGCTCTAACCCTGCCCTGTAAAAACCCTGGCACCGCTCAGGTCCCTGCCTGGCGCTGGACACTGACCCAGTGCCAGCGGGGCTGCTCCCCAGCCCTTGTTTAGGAGATACTCTGCTGGAGCCAGCCCTGGGTGCTGCTCAGGCTGGGCTTTCCCCTCACTCTGCACAGACCTGGGCCACGCCCCAGAGCTTTCCCTGGAAGGTGGCATTTAGATGAGGCATTTTATAAGGCATTTATCAGAAATTTGGCTAACAGATACCACATCTTCCCAAAGTTCTTGGGCTGTGTTTAAACAAAAACATGCTCTGAATGATTTCTTTGCAAAGAACTGACCTGCCAGGTGGCACAGCCTTGTTGCATAGCCAGGCAGCAGCCCCTTGGCCAACCCAAACAGTTTGGTCTCTGACTTGCAGAGGGCCTTTGCAGGAGCAGGGTTGTGCCTCTGCCGTGTCCTGCTCTGAGCAGGGAGCGTGGCTGGAGCTGCTGCCAGTGGGATGATGAGGCCAAAAGGCAGATGCAGCCAGTGGGGCACATGAGGGGCACAGGAAGCCCTCATTCCTGCCGTGGAGGGGACAGGGATGTGGGGCTGGGCGTGGGACTTCCTCTGTCCTGTGGCCAGGCCATTACACTGGGCCAGACAGCCCCTGTGCAGCTTTGAGGCTTTCAAGAATTTCTTTATTGTCAAGAATCAGTTGAAAACACAAAGCTCCGTGTTTTGGAGAGTGAGTGCTCTGCCAGGCACATCCCTGCCAGCACAGTGTGTATGAAATGTGGCTTGGCAGCAGCTCCCACCTGCCTGCGTTGGTGACAGAGGGTGCAGCCCTGGGTCAGTTGCACCAGGAGCTCCTGGGGAAGGGTGAGCCCGTGGCTGGAGCAGGGAATGATGCTTGGATAAAACTGTCTCCCTTTTCTCTTTCATCCCCCTCTCTTTGGAGGTGTGAGAGGATGGCTGACAGACCCAAGAAGTGTTTTGCTATGGCTCAAGTAGGGAACTGATTAAATTTTAAATGTTGGTCACCTGATGCTTAAAAATTACTGAAAACCCTCACAAATTGATTTTTCCCCTAATAGATTGCTGTGAGTACAGTTCTTCATGGTGTAGGTAGCTTGTGTGAATGATTTATCCTGTTGGGGATCATAAAAGAAACTGTAAAATTATGTTGTCAGTATTTGAAAATCATTTGTGTGTCTGTGACGTGTCTTAGCACATACAGGAATGCTCTGTTTGGGGAAGTGAGGTCCTTATCCTGATTTATCTCTAGGTACTTGTAAATGCTGCTGTAATTTCATGTTATCAAACCATTTAGCTCTTCCTCTTCCAGAACGAAGTTATTTTATCTCATGCACCTTGTTTACTTCAAATTAGCCCTGAGGTTGGCCTGAAGTTGCACCTTGTTAATCTTCCACCTCCTGTCTCCGTCTTAGGCTCTGTCGGCAAATTTGAAGGTATAAGTAAATACTTTTTTGTTATTAATAGAATAAGTTCCCCCCTCCTACACACATGTTTTCTTTTCATTCCAGTCTTCATTTTCTGTGAAAAACTGACATTGCAGTAGAAGCGGAACCCTCCCAAATTGCATGAAAAACCCTTAATTCTCCTAGCAACAAGGTCAGGGCTCAAATCCAGTCCCTTCCCACGAGCATGGGGGGAACAACCCTTCCAATTACCTGCGGTACAGATCCGGTCGGTTCACAGGCACCTGGCTTTGGGTGGATTTGAATCCCAGCCATGGTATTGTTTAAAAATTCTCCACTCACTGGGGAAGGGTTTGTAGTGGGCTGGGCCCTGAGAAACCTGGAGCTGGTTTTATGGCTTCCCATTGAAATCTGGTGGAACCCTGTGGTGTTGACTGATTTCCCCCTTTGCCACTCATGTGGCTTTGATCAAACCCAGGATTTGTAGAATGACACCCCCAGGAACTGGAATCACTGAGCTTTGCCCAGTTCTGCTGTTCATTAAAGCATTTGTGAGCTTCCAGTTGGGGATGGTAAAATGAGGACCTTTGTGCCTATCCTGGATGGAGACTGCTGGTCCTAAGGCAGAGCCCCTGGATTAGCAGAACTGTTGGAAGAGTTGCCAGAATTCGCCCTCTTAATGAGACCTTACCTGGTGCTGAAAGCTTCGAGGTGCTGACTTCAGAGCAAACATCACCTTCTGTCACACAGATGGAACCAAAGCTCTGCTAAAGGCATGGAGTCCTAGAGGAATGGCTGGCCCTGGGGGCTGGTGATGACCAGCCATCCTGGCTTTCCTCTGTTGCTGCCTCCAGCCTGGGTCATGGTGCCTGATGATTCCCCTGTCGTGTGTGTTTGGGTCTCAGGGGTGCAGGGAACCCTGTGCAGCATGGCCTGGAGGGGTTCCCTCCTGTTCCATGATTCCCTGCCCTTCCACAAACTGCAGCAAACTCCACAGGGGTTGTGCAGCACATTTCAGGATGGCTGCCCTGGAAGGGCAGGGTGAGCTGTCCTTGGGGAAAGGATGGTGACCATGCAGGGTCTGGCTGCTCACCCCAGCCTTGTGCCCAGAGGGGCCCCTGAGCAGAGCAGGGGCTGGTGGCTGAGCAGCTCACGCTTCCCTGCCCCCCCAGGATATGATGGGTAAAGTGTTTAGTTTGGGTGGGCAGGGTTTCATAGTAGTATATGTAGGCCTGCAGTTCCAAAAAACTCATCTGATATCAGTGAGAAGCTGAATTGGCCTATGATGGAAATACTTCCTTTGAGTTTGCTGAGCTTTAAATGAAGTCCTGTGTGATGGTTTATATTTACTTATCCTGTATCTACTCCTGAGTATCTTCTGATGCATAAATCAAATCATGTGACATTCTAAGTACAGTACCAGTGACTCAGCAGTTAAAGGGCAAAATGTTTTCTGGCAGAAGGTTATGGGTGAGAAGAATTTCCTTTATGCTCAAGGACTTGAAGATGCAGTTGTGTGATGCTGTCACTCCCTCCAGTGCTGCCTGTGCTGGGTGAGAGTCCTGAATGCAGAGATCCTTGTTCTGCCATATTCAAAGCCCAGTTCTGGGTCTGGTAGGATCTCCAGGCTGAGCTGAGCCCAGTTTGGCTTCAGGGCTCTCCAGGGTCCCAGGGACTGGAGTGGTGCTGGGGACCCCAGTGGTTCCAGCAGCCCTGGAGCACCATGTGTGGTCCATCTGCCAGGGGTTGCCCTGGGATCACATGGGGGAGAGTTTTCAAATTGCTGTGGAGGCTTAGACTGAAGCTTGTCATAATTTTAGTGGGATTTGGGTAGTTGGGGGTGAAAGCCCATGAGGTATTTCAGGAGTGAGGGGTAGAAGGGGAAACGCTGTTGTTTGGGCCATGTGAGATTCTGGGGTTTGGTTTTTTTCTGACTAAGTATGATGTTTCCCTGGCACGAATTCAATTCATCCTCTCTCCCTAAGGGAAGAAAGCAAAGCTGGATGTCTTGCTTTGCTTGCAGTTGAAGGCACTGGACTGGATAAACTTAATTGTTGTCTTTGAAAAAGTTTTCTCCCCTTGGATAAGAGCATTTAAAAAAAAGAAATTATGACCTCACGCTTTCATGCTTTAAAAAAAAAATCTATTTTAGCTGATGCTTGTTATGGCTCTTATTAAGAATGTTTGAACCAAAAAAGAGGTCCAGATGTGATGATTTTATTTATGCCAAATTGGGTTTTGGTCACTGAGCTTGCATTTGAATTATTTATTTTTTCTTTCTTTTTTTTTTTTTTTTCCTTTTTCAGCCTGATGGCACCAGTAAGGAGTGTGTCTTCATTGAAAAAGTCCTAGAAAACAACTACACAGCACTGATGTCTGCAAAATATTCAGGCTGGTATGTTGGATTCACCAAAAAAGGGAGGCCGCGGAAAGGGCCCAAGACCCGGGAAAATCAGCAAGATGTACACTTTATGAAGAGATACCCAAAGGGTCAAATGGAAATACAGAAACCTTTCAAGTACACAACAGTCACCAAGAGGACTAAGAGAATACGACCCACCAACCCCAGCTAAAACCAGACAAAAATAGTGTCACAATAAGAAACCACAAAAAGAAAAAAAAAAAAAAACTGCACCAGAGGAATATTTTTACATTAAAAATAAGGAAGAAGCTCTATTTTTGTACATTGTGTTTAAAAAAAATAAAAATAAAAAAAAATTAATAAAAGACTAGATGGCAAATGCTGGGGAAAGCTGTTCGGGATTAATTGTGACTTGAAAAATGAAATTAACTGCTCTATTTAAATTGACTTCTTGTTGTTGATGACACACAGGTGCTTCTTTTGCTTTTTTTGGAAAGGACAACTTCTCAAGCATATCCCCAGAGGGAAAAAAAATTATTAAAAATAAATAAATAAAACCAAAGAAAACCAAAGTTCTTTCCCAAAGTTACTGAGACCCTGCCCCGCCAAGTGCCGGTTGCAGTAATTATTTATTGCCTGCTGCCCGCCCGCCAGGACAGGCGGCGGCTGCAGGGACGAGCCCGCGGAGCTCTCGGCGCACCGACCCTCTGTACCCCTCCTGACGACATTGGGAGTCACGGCTCCGTGATCCTGCATCCCGCTCACTTCTGGAGAATGCTGCTAACTACATTCAAGTGACTACAAGATGACCTAGTACACCAATGATAAGGGAATATTTTAAAACCAGCTATATTATATATATTATATATATATAAGCTATTTATTTCACCTCTCTGTATATTGCAGTTCCATGAACCAAGTATTACTGCCTCAACAATTAAAAAAAATTATTTAAAACATATGTACATATTTTTGCTGTTCACACTTCTTTCCCCTCACTGAGTAGTGTTTTTTAAATGCATATTTATCCTTTATGCGAGGCTGGCAGGAAATGTTCGGGGCAGTTTCCCCACTATAAACTTCATTGCTGATTCTGAAGTTCCTCCTGTTCCTTAATACCATCTTCCTCTTCCTCCCTGGTTGTTTCCACAAGGAAGAGTTTCAGTGGGGTGATGGTGGTGGGCTGAGTGTGAGGGAATCCACGCCAGTGTTTTTCAAGAGCGGCACATTTGATACCTTGCAGTCCAAGGAATATTTCCTAAAGCTGTGGCCAAGCAGAAAGTAAACTGGAAAATGAGTATCTGACTGCATTAACACATACTTACGTGTGACTTGTGTTTCCTTCATTAGAGCTTTTAGAGGGGCTCTTGCTTTCAGCTGTTTAATGCAAAATTGCGGCTTTTAAAACTTGCCCTCAGCCAGATAAATCCCTTTCCCTTGTTCTGCATGGTTCACCTAGCTCATCCAGGAACTTGTTTCCTTGGTCAGTCCAGCCAGCTTTCCTTCCAGGAATTTTGCACAGGATATGGGTGATGTAAAGTGCCCCACAAACAGAAAATGGGGAAAAGAAGCAAGATGAAATATCTGACCTCAGATTTTAGCTGGAATGCTGATGGAGCCCAAGTGGAGTTTTAAGGAAAAGCTTGCTTGGCTTTTCCTTCTCTCTGTCTGCAGACATGGCTACATTCCCTGGGTACAGCCAGGGCTGGAAATGCTCAATGCCACTAAGAAAGATTTTCTTGTTAATCAGGAGACTCTCCCCAGAACAAGCTTTCCCAAGATAACTTTGAGAGCTGCAGCCAAATCCTGCAGATCAAAGCTGTTTGGGAGATGGGGCAGATAAGCATGCAAGCTTGAGGATGCTTATCTGAACCAATCTCCAAACCTTGCAAGCCTGGAGAAAAATGAGCAGTGCTAAGCAGGGTCACTCCATGCTGCTCCAGGAGGAGCTGGAGAGCTGTACAGGTGATGCCTCACACCAGCTAAACATGGGAGGTCACTCAACAGCCCCTGTCCCAGGGGATTACTGGGAGCTGCTCTCCTGGGGCACCTGGAGACAAGCACAGGAGTGGGACCCAAGGGTGGAATTGGTTGGTGGGGGCTGGAAGGCTTTGCCAGCTTTGTCTCCAGATTGATTCATGTGGGAAGGATTTGGGGAAAGTTCAGAGGAGTGCTGGGGTGGAGGATTGGGAGCAACTGGAGATTTACTGCGTTAGTACCTCCAAGAGAAGACACCCAGTTGATTTCCAGAGTGAGAAAGGTTTTATGGGTGCCTTTCTTCTCCTTGAAATGTTGCCATGGCCCTGATGGTTTCACTGTTAGAACAACAGGGTTTATTTGCTATTGGAGAAATTTAAAGGGGTGGGGGCAGTAAAGGCTGGAGCAGTGTGGGCAGAAGGGATCTCCTCTTCCAGACTGGGGCTGGGAGCAACCATGGAGGATCTGCTCCCCATCCCACAATGGGAAATTGGCACATGGGAGTGAGGGGTCATACAACTGGTATACAACTGGGGCCTCTGTCTCTCATGTCATCGGTTTACAGGAGTATTTCCTGGACAGCAGTGGGACAGGTCCCTCAGGCTGTGGAAAGGCCGTGTGGTGAGGAGATTGATGCTCACCTGGATTAGGTGATGCTGGAGGGATTTGTTGGCTGATGGTGCTCATTAAGCGTTTGTATTTGAACATCTGCTTTCAGGCTTTATTAACAACAAAAGCAGGGGCAAAGGTGAGAATTCCCCTTCAGAGGACCTCCATGTTGGACAGAAGGGTGCTCTGGGTAGGAGACATTCAAAGACTGAACAGAAATAGGAGAAATCCATCCTGTGCCCAGTGAGGGACAGCCCTGTGCGTGGGGCACATGGTACTCCTGCCTGGGCTGTGCTCAGGGATCGGGCCAGGAGCTGGTTAGAGGTGGTTGTCAGCAGCCCTGCTGGACAGGTCCCTTTCTGACATCCAGAGCAGAGAAGTAGCTTGTCTGTGGTGTTTAACCTAATTTTGTCCTTTCAGAAACTCTTCAATCACCCTGAATATGAGCTGAGATTTCCCATGGAGGCTTTGCATTTGATTTACTTTATAATTGAAGATTGTTAATGAGGATTTAATTGCTATTCTGGGATTCGCCTCAAGAGCGAGGGACGTAACACTCTGTGATGGCATTAATGTGCATGGAGCTCTGAGCGGGCACACTTTAACCAGTACTCTGCTTAATTGGCATTAATACAAGTGTATTGGAGATACTGCCTCAGAAACACTGCTGGATTAATCACACTGCTGTGATAGCTGAGATCAGAGAGAGGCACGGGCTGCTAATGCCAGGCTGGCTTTGTCGGGTGCAGGAGCCACCGAGCCCAGGAGGGAAACTTTGTGGGTGCAAGTTTTTTGAGCATGTTGCATGAACCAGAGCTGTTTGATGAGACCTTCTGGGTGCTGGATCTCTTGTGCTGTCCCTGTGAGGGTGAAGGGTCAGTGATCACCACTCAGCTAGGCCCAGTGTCTGGTCCAGGCAGGGCAAAACCTCCACCCCACAACCAACCATGGTGGTGTTCTGCCCTGCCTGCGGCTTACCACTGGCCAAGAGGACAAAGAGTGTCCTGGTCCCTGTGCAAGGTGCCTTCCAACCCCCTGCCAAGCTGCCCTGGTCTTCCTACCCCCTGCCACAGAGCTGTCAGGGCGTGACTGAGTTCACATCCCTGCAGCTGGAGCCCCAAAGCTGGTGTGGTCTTTCTTCCTTAGCAGCAGAGTTGTTCTGTTCTGTGTCTGCAAGTGCCATGGCAGGCTCTGACCTGAAGTGCCCAACAGAGCCTGATCTGCCCCTCTGGGCCAGCAGCTGGCTTTTGGCAACAATCCCTTGGGAGCACAGGCATGGGAAACCCATGTTTGTTTCCCTGTGCTGTCCTTGCAGTCTTTAGCTCAGGATCACCCCCCTGGTGCTGGGTCACACAGACAGTTTGGATGAACTTTTCACAGATGTGAAGCAGTGAGGCAGCCTCTTCCAGGAGCATGTTTGCAGATTTAGCCCTGCCCTACTGCACCTGCCCAGGTGTAGCCTACCTGTGATAGAAACTGATCTCTTCAGCTGCATCTCTTACACATCAACATGTGTGATATCTGTGCAGCTGTAATTATAACAGCTTCTGGGAGCATGGCTGATCCATCCTCCAATAAATGTCATGAGGTGGGACAAGGGGAGAAGGAAGCAGTCAGGTCAAAATAATGTCGTTTTGGGAAGGGGTGCTGCCCTAGTAGGTAAACGACAAGAAGACCCAATTTCTATGTCCCTGGCTTGTGGAGTTAAAGCCATAATCTGAACAGGCTGGATGCCCTCATGCCTGTGAGCCCTGTGTGTCTGTGGGTGTGTGTGTGTTGGAGTGGGGCAGAGCTTGGGGAGGACCCTAAAAGCGCTGTGAGGCCTGAGCTCAGCCCAGCCGTGCCTGCTGCACCACCTCGGTCTTTGCAGCAGTTTATTTACCTGCTTATGGAAACATGGCAAGGTGGAAGTTAGGTCTGGCCTAGGCAAACTACCAGCCTAGACCAGCTGTTAAAGCCAGGCTTGACAGGCACACATGTAGCCATAGGGGTGGTGCTCTGCACCACCTGCCTGGTGATGTCCATCAGCTTTCCCTGATTCTCTGCTCAATTTGGTGTCTCTGTATTTTCACAAAAGCAGTGGAATGGGAGTTCAGCCATGATTTTAGACTCCAGCTGGAGAACATGGTTGTTTAGAAGAGTTTGTCCACCAAGGAAGATCTGACTGAGCAATTGGAGTCAGCTCTAGTGGGACAGGTTGGGTAACAGAAAACATGGGTTACTTTGGCTCCCAGAGCACACTGTGTTACCATGCCTGCCTTTGAGAAATAAGGTTGGAATAGGTGAAAACATGTATGTGAAATAGGGGGTGTGTGTGTGTAGTGGTGTTTGGGCTTTTTTAGGCCATTGCATTACTCTGCAACACAAGTATCTGCTGGTGCAGGAGGAAGAGGAGCTCTGTGTGTGGGGGGGTCTGTACATTCCCCCAAGCCCTGCTCAGTCATGCTCATCCAATAGAGGGAAAAGGGTCACACAAAGCAGGGGTGTCCCCTGGGAAAACAGCTTTTCTCTGCTGTCCACTCTCAAGGTATTAAACACCGTGGGTTGTGTCTGCTGTGAGGCAGAGCAGGTATATTCCTATGCAGAATTTCCTGGTGCTGTGCCAAAGGGTGGAAGTTTATACTTAAGATTCACAACAGCTGTTTAAAGTGCCTATGTCTTATGCCAGCCATACCACCTGAATGGCCAAGGGATATATATATAAAACTTCAATTATTTTTTGAATGTTTGTTGTTATTCATTTGGAGACAGATGAGAGGAGATTCCTCACAAATGATGTAACCTATGTAGACTGTTATTTCCAACAGTGTGAGCTGAAAAATTAGGGAGGAAAAACCAGGTCAAACTGAAACTTATCCTTTTTTTCTTTTTAAGTGAGACAAAGTTCCGAGTGGAGTGATTTGGGTTTACCAGAGACATTTAATTCACTCTTATTAAGGATTTATTTACTTTCTTTAAATACATGTGATTTCATAGGGGAAAAAAAGAGAAATAGAAGTTTCGAAGGTAAAAAACAATTATGTGATGAGTAAAATAGTCTCCCCTGTCTATTTGTCAGTTGAAACTGGTTTGAGCCCCCCACTGAACCTTCAGTCAGTTTTCTGTTGCTTTAGCTAATGCTGCCTCTCTCCACTTGCTGAGGCCCTGGATGGAACCTTTTCTGGAGCCCACAGATGGGTGCAGAGCCCAGACCTTCTCCCTGTCCCACCCATTCCTGCTGCCCTCCTTCTGCCCCCATACCTTTTATAAGAGGCTGAATACTGGCTGATGGGAGCAAAGCTCAGAACACTGTTTTCTTTCTCCTGTGGCATTTGAAGTGTCTGTGTTAAGGTGCCAACCCAAGGAGATCTACACTGTGAGCATCCTCCAGAGTCCCCCGTCCCTCAGCAAGGTCTGGCACATACTGGGGCCTCCGTGGCCATCAAGACCTGTGAATTTAGTGGTTACTGACACAGACAAGCCAAGCTGTGAGCTCTGGGCTCGTAGTCACCAGTCCCTGACTGTTTGTTGTGGGTGGGACTCGTTTCTACTCAGAATTGTGGAAAGTTTAGTCCAACCAGTGCAGCGTGAAGGTGGCTGACACCTGCCTGGGCAAGGGCTGATTCCCAGCCTTGGAACAGACTAAAGAGTAGCTGTCTGTGCATCCCAGTGGCTGCCAGGCTGGAGGACCCGTGGCTGAGCCACAGGAAGCATAACTGAGTTATGCTGGGCTTGGAAAACAACTGGTTGAGTTTCCCAAGCCACATCAAACCCATATAAAGAGAGATGAATTGGTCTGCTCAGGCCTAAAGGATAGAAAACACTGCCTTTGTTTTGAAAAAAACAACCGCAGCGGCCAGGAATAACAGAAGACGTAACCGCACCAAAGCCTCTGATGGGAGTTTCCTCCTGGGTTAAGCAGCGCAGGCATCCTGAGGTTTGCAGTATGTTTTGAGGGATGTCCTGGATGCAGGACAGTGTGGCCCAGCTGGGGGAAGCACTGCAGGTGATGATGATGTTCCCCTTCCCAGCTGAGGGCTTCTTCCTCCCTTGGAATGTGTTTTCAGTGGCTTGTGCAATCCCAGTCTTGGAAGGGCCAGTTTTTTTCTGCTGAAGAGGAAATTCTGAACCTGCTTTTGTCCCAAGTGAATGCAATGAGCTATGGCAATCATGGGAGAAATTTGTAATTGAGAAATTTCACCTCAAAACTTTGCAGCTTGAGGATTCAGAGACGTGCCCATTTTGGGGTACACCCCTATGACTACCCAGGAGATAGGTGCCACCAGAAACTCTGGCATGGGTGGAGCAGCGAGGGTGCACGGAAAGGCTGTCCCAGTGTCTTGTGAGGCTGTGCAGAGTCAGCAGCCCCTGTGGTGACCAGTTTGGAGCTGGATAGGAGCAGAGCCCACCATGGCCAGCTGGAAGGTGACCATGGCCAGCTGGGAGGTGACCATGGCACAGGCCTGGAGCTGCTGCTGGCCAGAGGGATTTGTGTGTGAGGCCAGAGGGAGCGGCCAGGAACCAGAGGGAAGGCATTGGTGTGTGAGGGATGGGCCATGGACCAGCCAGCAGGGCCTGAGTTCCTGGGAGGTAGCGCGTTACTTTGATCAGATGATCGGATTTGCATGAATCAGAATGTAAAAATCTTGGCTGGGGTTTACAAAGGAGTCTAGAGAAATGAGCTGCTCTTTATGTGTGTATCTGACATGAGCACAAAGTGAAAACCTTTCCACTCCTTGGTGGGACCATTTTCCAAGGAGAGAGCTATGTGGAGCTTAGATGTTGTTCACAGCCATGGCAGGCTTTCGGGCTGTGATCATCTCTGCTCGAGAGCTTTCAAAAGGATAAAATGAGCCTCCTATTATGAGGACTGAAAATAATCCTAAATGAATAACACACATGCAGCTTTCACAGGCACACATTTCTGAGCCATTGGAAATGTTGGCACATGCAAACAAATAAAAACACATGTGCCAGGCCTCTGGTTTTCATAGATGCCTGCATGCCATGACATTTGGGGGGTGGCATTGCCAAGAGCTAACGAACCAGATTCCTGGGCTTGACTTGCAGAGCTGGCTTGGGGATGCAGGGACAGAGAGGGAAGGCCTTCGGGCTGGGGACAGGCTCTGGGGACCATAGCACCACAGGAGAGCCTGCATGGGGTGCCTGGCCACGGGGGGACAGGGCAGTGGGGAGGGCTGATCCCCATGGAGCAAGGTGGGCAGTGAGGAGGCTCTGAAGCAAGGTGTGCAATGGGGAGCTCTCTAGAAGCAACCTGAAACCAGGGATCTGAGACCCAGCTCGTCTGGAAGGCAAAGAGGTGATGCTTGGAATTGAGCAATTGCTTGGAAATCCACAGCTGATGGCAGTGCCTGAAGCACTCCCTAGAGAGAAAGTCTGGGTGAGTTGCCTGTGTGTGACTCCATCTGATCTTAAAGTTGCCATGACAGTGACAGTGGCAATCACCATCAGAGCCAGCACCAGCCTCTGGGGACCCTGATGGCGAGGGATAGGGACCCTGCATCTGCCCAGAGCTGGCAGAGAGCTGGGCTTGTGCAGGCTGTGCCCTGCAGAGCAGCTGGGTGATCACACAGCTCCATGTGCACCATCCGTCTGCCTGCCTGTCTGGATTCCTTGGGAAAGGTAAAACACCGTTTCCTGCAGGGTCAGATATTTTGGAGGGGGAAGAAAGCAATTTGTGGCTGTGTTGTCTGCCTGATCAAAAGTGTTACCGGACTGAGCTACACAATGTGCACTCTTTAAACCGGTCCCAATTAGCCCTTCTTGCTAATGCTGCGTTTCATTCCTGGGAGACTGCACTGGGAGAGCTGTTATGACTTTGTGATTGTGCACATACCTTTATGTGCTTTCATTCTTAATCCCCTTTTTGCAGAAGCCAAAAGGTCTTCCAGCCAAAAAGGAAATCAAAACCTTTTGTTGGCTGCTTCATAAGAATTAAGGGTGGGATGAAGGTTGTAGCAGGATCTTAATTAGCCATTGTAAATAACGAGAGCGGCAGTGCCTGCAACCATATACCACCTTGGGTTGAGATATTGTCAGACCACACAAAGCTAGGTGAATGGGCAGCACAATGGCAGATAAAATTCACCCCTGATAACTGCAAGGCAAGGCATGGCAAAGAATAATTCGAGCTGTGCCTGCACTCTGTCGGGTTCCATGTTAATTGTAATCATTTATTCTCACAAAATGAGTGCAATAACAGCCACTCTGGGGTTTTTTTTCCTCTTTGCTATTGTGAGAGTAAAACAAAATATGAGGATGGTTAAAGAGAGGGATGTAAAATATTCCCTAATTCCTGTCTGCTTACAGCATAGCTCCGGAGGAGACCCTTGCTAACACACCGAGCTTCTCTCTGGATACCTGATCTCAAAAGGGGATATAGTGGAAATAATAAGTGTTCAGAGGCTGACAATGAAAATACTTAGAGGCCTGGTGAGGGAATGCTTTATGTAGGTATTGAAAGGACTGTGCCTGCTTCATTTAGAGACAGAAAAGTAATGAATAGTCTAGACTGCAGAGAAAGTAAATTGGGATCTCCCACTCACCTGCCCTCCCAACACAGAGAAATTCAAAGAAAGGCAGCAAATATCAAAACTGCTGAAAGAGAGGGGTTCTTGACTTGGGGAAAATTAACATGTAGCATGGAAATTAGCTTTGGGCTCAGACAGTGGGAGCCTGGAGAGCAGCCTCAGAGAGGCAGGGTGTTGGGCAGCACACCCCCCTACAGACTGGTGCTTCACCCATCCCACCCAGTGAAAACCATTGGGGTTCAACCTTGTTTCACCTACGTTAAATAGCTCTGGAGAAAGAATAACTCCACATGTGTGGACTCTGAGTCCTTGCCTTGTCCTGTGTCACAGAGGCCTGCTGTTCTCACACTCCTGTGCTGCCTGAAGGAGCAGCAAAGATGCTCCATGATGACCTTGCAGGACACTTGTATGGTCCATCCTCACTCTTTTACCTTTCCATCTCCACAAGAAGCTCCACAGGCACCTATTTCCAATGAGACCTTTGAGACCTTTGCCGATGTGGCAATCCTGGTTGCAAACCCTACCTTGCCTTTTCTCTTGGCGCTTTTTAGATTCCAAGGCCCTTCCTGTGTCAAAGAGGGACCATCCCATTTGCTCACCATCAATATAGCTCCAGTGTGGGATGTGGCAGGGATGTATGGCCGTGTGTTGCATGGAGTTGGAGAAGAGAATTGTCCTACCCCTCCACAGGGTGACCCAGACCTTGCCCAGCCCTCACTGCCTTTCACATCAGCCAGCCAGACAACTGAGCACAAGTGGTCCCATTCTGGAGGTGGAGAAGTTGGGATTGGTTGTTTTTCTTGAACATGGCAACTTTTGTTCTCCGTGTTTCACAGCCTGATCCTACAAGTTCCTTGCACACATTTGGGCTGAGATCTTTTGTGACCTGGAGGATTTAGGTGCTCAATTCCCATCTGTTTGGCACCTTACAGCCAGATTTCTCCCGTGATTTCAGGAGGAGATCCTTGCACATGACAGGCCCTTTGCTTTGGGAATCTAAATGGCTGCATGGCATGGTTTGCTAGGAAGCACCACAAACAGCTGCTGGGCGGGAGTGAGTCTGGCTCCAGAGCTCTGGGCCCTGCTGTGGCTGGTGTCTTCTCCAGGAGCAGCAGGGGCTGGGCTGGGCAGCGCAGCTGTGGGCCTGGCCCAGCTGTGAGCCTTGCCCAGCTGTGAGCCCGGCTGTGGGCCTGGCTGTGGGCCTTGCCCGGCCGTGAGCCCGGCTGTGAGCTCGGCTGTGGTCTGGCTGTGGGCCTGGCTGTTGGTCTGGCTGTGGGCTCAGCCCGGCTGTGGGCCCAGCTGTGAGCCTGGCTGTTGGTCTGGCTGTGGGCCCAGCTGTGGGCCCGGCTGTGAGCTCGGCTGTTGGTCTGGCTGTGGGCTCAGCCCGGCTGTGGGCCCGGCTGTGAGCCCGGCTGTTGGTCTGGCTGTGGGCTTAGCCCGGCTGTGGGCCCGGCTGTGAGCCTGGCTGTGGGCCCGGCTGTGAGCCTGGCTGTGGGCCCGGCTGTGGGTCTGGCTGTTGGTCTGGCTGTGGGCTCAGCCCGGCTGTGGGCCCGGCTGTGAGCCCGGCTGTTGGTCTGGCTGTGGGCTTAGCCCGGCTGTGGGCCCGGCTGTGAGCCTGGCTGTTGGTCTGGCTGTGGGCTCAGCCCGGCTGTGGGCCCGGCTGTGGGCCCGGCTGTGGGCCCGGCTGTGGGCTTAGCCCGGCAGTGAGCCCAGCTGTGGGCCCGGCTGTGGGCCTGGCTGTGGGCTCGGCCCGGCTGTACATGCTGCTGGCAGACGCTGCCGTGGGTGGTCTGAACGCGGCCCAAGGTGCCCTAATCTCCGATCTGCTGCAGCAGCCAAATTATTCAAGGCTGGAGGTTTGCTTCGTACCTGTGCAAGGTGTGAACCCAGACTGTGGCCTGTGAGACAACACAGCAAGGGCAGACCCTCACTCTTTCCAGGTGGCTCCTCCAAACATGGGGTGGCTTCACTCAGGTGCTGGGACCACCTGCCAGCAGCTGAGCCACAAGCCAGCAAAGTCCTTCTTCCTCTCAGGGCATCACTCTCCAAGGGCAGGGGGCAAGCCAGATCCCACAGGCAGCTCCCAGCCACCTCAGGAGGCAGGGATCGCTCTCAGGAAGTGACTGACTTCGCAAATAAACCAAAACCCTGCCCTTGGGTGGAATTCATGACATGTAAATTTATAGGTGACTTCTGTGTAGGGAGGGAGCAGTGATGGAGTGAATGCCTTACAGTTGTTCTTCATTAAACACCTTTCCACCCGAGCCAAGAGGTTCCTACACCAGAGCAGCAATCAAAGCCTCTCCTGGCAGCCTCACAGCCACAGGGGAAAGGGCCACACTGCACCTGGGACACAGACAGCAAGCTCCAGGGTGGGTTTGGCTGTGAGCAGAGGGGAACAATGACACCTGAAGCAGCCCTGCTGGTAGGGTCTATCCTGCTCAAAGAGGTCAGAAAATCATTGCTCCAGGAGGAATTACCCCAAGTCCTTGAAAATGGCAGAAAAAATGGATCAAAGGAGTGCACAGGATGAAAGATTAAAAGTCGTTTGGGATCCAGAGAAGTGGTGGTGGGTGCAGGTGAAAATGTGACTGTGGCTGGAGGTTAGAGAATCAGGGTAGGGCTGTGCCTCTGTCTGCTGGCAAATATCTGGAGCATTTTGTTCTGTTATCTTCTTTTGGGGTGCATTATCAGCTTCACATCTGCCAAGCAACATCTCTGCTGTTTGAAAGGTGTAGCTGGTTCCTGGGCAGGCAGTGCATCTTCCTGGAGGGCGCAGGGACACCCACTAGAGTGCTGGTTGTGCTGTGACGATGCGGGGGGACAATGTGAACACACACCTGCACGGGGAAAGTGCAGGCCTCCCTCCGGTGAGGTCCTTTGCTCTGCTGTATCTCAGACACATGCATTCAGTGTCCTGCATGGATATCTGGGGTAAATTGAGTCAATTATCTCCCACCATCTCTGTTGAAAGTGGTACTTAATCCTTTCCATTAAACCTTTTATCTGACATTAAATGGTCATTAGTTTAAAAGAAGAAAGTTAAGCTGGCTCACTTTCCAGATGGAAAAACCTTTATAATTGCAGTAAAACTGCACCAGGGCAGTTACCAATAATGTTGTTTTAGGGAACAAAAAAAATCATCATCAGTTTTGTATTCATTATTTTTCTGGGCAAATGAATTTAAAAAACAGAATATCTGGCTTGTAACTTGTGTGCACGTTATTGTGTTTACTGCTAGACCTTCCTGGAAATTTCCCGAGTTAGAAGAAACATTTAAATTATAACCAGCTCACATTTCTGGTGGGAATCTTTCCCAGTCATAAATAATAAGGAAGTCTTTAGGCTGATGAGGAGGAATTCAGTTTCATCTCCCCAGTGTTTTCAGTCAAACCCAGGAACCCAAGACCCTGCTGCTCTGGGAGTGAAGAGGGATGCTGCTGGGGATCCAGGCATCATTGCTCAGGCTGTGGGTGCAATGGAGAAAGCAGGAGACCTGACTCACCTGCCCGTTCTTCTCCATGGACTCATCAGCTGTTTGTGTCATTAAGGAACAAGTCTTTGCTCACCTACACCCAACACCTACAACCAACACCTACACCTACACTGTTCCACCCTGGAGGAGCTCGGGTTTTCTCCCAGGGCTTCTCTAGCCGGGATGTGTCACAGAATCACAGACTGGTTCAGTTATTAAAGCTCATCCAGTCCCACCCCCTGCCATGGCAGAGCCAGCTTCCACTGTCCCAGGCTGCTTGAAGCCCTGTCCAACCTGGTCTTGGACACTCCCAGGGATCCAGGGGCAGCCACAGCTGCTCTGGGCACCCTGTGCCAGGGCCTGCCCACCCTCACAGGGAACAATTTCTTCCTGCTATCTAATTTAACCCTGCCCTCTGGCAGTGGGAAGCTGTTTAAAGGAGCAGGAAGGGAGCCAGACTTGGTGGGAGCTGCTGGGAGAGTCAGAGCCCCTTTCTGCTCTGACCATGGTGTGACCCAGGCAAAGATGGTGGGTGCAGCTGGGGCCCTGGAGAAGCTCCCTCCCCGCTGTACACCAGTGACCACCTGCCCTGGGCACACAGGGACACCCTCCCTTGTGCCTGGTCCTGTCACCACCTCCAGGGGACACCTTCACCAAGGCCATGCTGAACCTGGGGCTGGACTGGGATGATTGAACAAGGACTAAACATTAAATAAGGAATCAGCCAGGGGTCTGGTGAAATATGACTGGGAATTTTGTCCTTTGTGCCTTGGAAAGTACAGCTAAAGGAAATGGATTAAGTTTTGCATTTTTAAACCTTTTTTTTCTTGAAAAATTATTTATCTTTTTCTAGCCTAGAAACAAAATCTAAAAATATTGAAAAGTGCAACGAATGCATTTCAGGTCCCAGGTTTTCTGGTTTTGACAAAAAAAGAGGCTTCCTTCAATGCAAAATTTTTGTTTACCTGTAAACGTGTGGAGATTTCCAGCCAGCTCTTACACTGATTATTCAGTTCATAAGATCTGAAATGGCAGTGCTCAATTTTCCAATGGTTAACAGTGCAGTGCCAGGCCCTGTCCTCCTGGCTCCAGCCCTGTGTCACCCAAGGCAGGGCAGCACTGAGCCAGAGCAGGGGACCAGGGAGGAGGTCAGCTGCTTGGTGAATCAGGGCTGTGTTGACATGGCCAGTCCAGCTCTTGCCATCCAAATGTTTGTGACCAGTTTGTATCTGAGGCCCCAGAGCAAGGTGTGCTGTGACCTCCTTCCCAGGATCCATGTGCTTGGTGGAGGCATTATTTCCAGGAAGCAATCCTGCTCCTTGTTTAATTTACTTCTAAATTATAGATTATGTGGTCCATGAGCCACTACATTGGTGCTGTTGAATTTACAAGGGAAGAATGAAGTTCCTGCAGTGAAACTCTCCTGTGGCTGTGGGAGCTCTACTTTGCCCCATGAGGTCCTGCTGATTTCAGGGAAGGTTTGTCACCACGTAAGTGAGTGGGAACTGACTCCATTCTTTAGGCCTGGGTCTGTTTTTGCATGTGGATGCTTTACTAACAAGCCACATGCCCCGGCTGTGGCTGCCCCCTTAACATTGTATGGAGCGGGTTATTTGCACTTGTTTGAGCATTTTGCTTATGCTGGCAGGGAGCCCTCCCTTCCTTGCTACCTGCTCTGCTGCGTTTGCCATAGCCAGGGAGCTGGCAGGACCAAAGGCTCGTGGAGCTCCGTGTATGTCCCAGGAACTTGGTCCTGCCAGGGTTTTGTGGCAGTAACAGCCATAAAGCAGAACAGCCATGAAGGCAGGAGCAAGAGCAGCCCCTGTCCCTGCTGCTGCTGCTGCTGCCTGTGGCTGCCAAGCTCTCTGTGTCGGACCGGGGTTTATTGAGGCTGTGCTTTTTGGGGCTAGAGGTTTGTCCAGCATTTAGCACATCAGGGGCTTTGCACGAGAAAAGTCATAGTAACTGAAGAGCAGGACAAAGCATGACAGAAATTACGAGGAGCATGAGCCCCTTCCCTATGCACAAGAGCTGCTGTGAGAGGCTCCTGTTTGCATAACGAAGAGCTCGGCTTTTGCTGTCTGCCTGACTCATTTATGCTTTTCTGCAGCTCTGAGCCCCAATCCAGCTAGACTTGACATTAGCAGATGCCAAATGAATATTTGCACAAATGTTCACCAGAGAGTTTTTATGCCGCTCCCTCCCTCAAGGTGGCAAGTGTGGGTGTGGAGAGCTGCCCTGCCCCTGTTTGCGAACATGTCCCTTTGAACTCCCTGGCGGGGAGGGTGAAAGAGAGGGGAAAAGGTTTTCCAAGCAAGAAAATAAAAATAATTAATAAAAAAGTCACCTGAACAGGTTCCAGCCTGTGTTATTTTGTTGTTAACCCAGAAACCTGTGGATACTGAAATCTGGGAAAGGAGTGGAGGAATGGAAACTGCCTCAGTAAGAGCGGGAATGTGGTGAGAAAGAAAGCAAAGCTGAAAAAGCCTCAAATCATGACTTTGCTTTTTTGATATGAAAATTAGACACATACAAATTAGCTAGGAAATAATCCTGTTTCTTTCAGGGTGTTGGGGGAGGAGGAGGCATTAACCTTAGAAAGGGAGCTCTCTGGCCACCCCAGGGAAGGTGGGAAGTAAGTGTCGGGTGATGTGTTGACTTTAATGCAGGAAAGGAGCCTGCTGCCGGGAGCAGCACTAATCCTGCATCTGCCTTTTGGGCTGTGGTTGTTAACCTCCTCCTTTGTCTCCTGGACGTGAGGGCCCCATTCCATGGGGTGCCCACACACTGTCCCGGGCACATGGGCCCCTGCTTTGGCTGGGAAGGGCAGAAGGGGACAGCTGGGCAGGGGTTTGCAGCTGAGGAACCCAAACCTGCTCACCTGGAGGCCACCCATGCTGGGCACAGCAGCGGGTGCTTTGCCACACACAGGGAATGGCAGGGATTTGGTGGTGGCTCCCATGGGAGCAGGACAGACCCTTCCCCTTCCAACAGCCCCTCAGAGGCTCAGGTGGGAGGCAGGATCCAGCCACCTTTCCCAGACCTCCTGAGGCTCCAGCTGGGTTTGCCACGAGCCTGGGAGTGGGAGCGGCAGCGAAACGCCTGAGGATGGAAGAGTTAAGCACACCCTGGCAGCGCTCCCCTGCCTCCCCTCCCCAGGCTCATCTAGCAGATGGGGGAAATACTAATTATCCCCGAGCGAGTGGTAGCTGTGTGGTGAGGGTGATGCTGTCCTGGAGCTGTGCCACGCCGCTCAGCACGAGGCAGCACTGCCGAGGGAGCGGGGTGAGCCCGTCCGGGGTGACCCAGATGCCACCAGCCTGGCAAGAGGATGCTGCAGCAAATCCCGTGTTCAGGAATCAAAGCAAGGACTGGAAATAGGCTTGGCTTTTCCCATCCTGCCGTACCCTTGCTTTGGGCACACTGATATCCCTAATTCCTCCCAGGAATTCCCAAAAGAACAAGTAGTTTTTAACCACTGCAGTTGGTCTTTGCAGGTAACTGGAAAGCTACTCTGGCAGAGACTGTTTTGTTAAAAAACAAGCAAACAAACAAAAATCCACAGATTTTGCATGTCTGAGATGCCAAAGGTGCCTTGTCAGCAGGCAGCTTGTCCCTGGAGTTTGCAGGGTGGAGAGACAGGTGCCAGTTGTGTCTTTTGAGTGAGGGTCTGTGTGTCTGCCCCTCCCTTCTCCCCCAGCTCCCTCCCACCGCTCCGGGCTCTGCAGATGAAAGCTGCGTTCCAAACAAAGCATTATTGATTATTATCCCCTCGAATTTCAGAGCGGGCTTGCATTTCATGTACACGCCACAGTCCATGGGCTTGCTGGAATAAATAACACATGGGAGCTTGTTCGTATGCCGAGTCAATAGGGAGCTGTCGGCTTTCATGCGATTTCACACATTTTTTCAGCTAGCTCAGCAATCCAAATGCAAAAATCCAGCAAACAGGGACATCGTGTTTATTTCTGACAATCCCTGGAGAGGACTGTATCCGTAAACCAATGAATGGATTACACTCATCCATAGATGATGGGGTTTTTTCCATCTGTGACAGATATAATATGGAAAATCTCCATTTAATATCTGATCCAAGAATAATTCAATACAAGTGAGTAATATAAGTTAAAAATGCTGTAAGTTCTGCTTAACTCCTTCAGGGTGGGAGGCAGAAGCTGGTGGAATGGAGCTTGTGCATAGTATCTCTTCTCAGCAACCTGACATCTGTACAACCCTGAGGACCACAGCCTGTGACCAAGTGATCAGGTTTGGACCCTTCTGAAGGACACCCTAAAAGCCTGGCTGAGAAATGAACAAGGGGTCTGAAAGGCAGAGGTTGTAGGTGGATCTCAGTCAGTGTTGTCATGATGGTGTTCTGGAATAGTCCAGAGTCCTGGAATCAGAGAATCACAAAATGATTTGAGTTGGAAAGGACCTTAAAAATCACCTTATTCCAATCCCCTGCCATGGCAGGGACACCTCCCACTGTCCCAGGCTGCTCCAAGCCCCAATGTCCAACCTGGCCCTTGGCACTGCCAGGGATCCAGGGGCAGCCCCAGCTGCTCTGGGCACCCTGTGCCAGGGCCTGCTCACCCTCCCAGGGAACAATTTCCAATTCCCAATATCCCATCCATCCCTGCCCTCTGGCACTGGGAGCCATTCCCTGTGTCCTGTCCCTCCATCCCTTGTCAATTGTCTCTCTCCAGGTTTCCTGGGGCTCCTTCAGGCCCTGCGAGGCCACCCTGAGGTCCCCCCAAAGCTTCTCCTGTGCAGGTGAACAATGGCAGCTGTGCCAGCCTTTCCTCCCAGCAGAGCTGCTCCATCCCTCTGCTCATCCTGGAGCCTCCTCTGGCCTGGCTCCAGCAGCTCCAGCTCCTGCCTGTGCTGGGCCAGGGCTGGGGCAGCTCTGCAGGTGGGAAATCACCTGAGCACAGGGACACAGGGAATCCCCCCTGCCCTGCTGCCCACACTGCTTTTGATGCATGATATTAATATATCTAGAAATATATACATACACATGTCTGTGCATCCATAAACACATACATACAGGCACACACAGCCACACACCCATTACACATACACATACACATATGTGTGTGCCTCTCTGTATTCACTGGTAGCCTCCCAGCATCCCAAAGCTTTTGTCCTTGACCCAGTGACGAGCAGGAGAGGAAAGGCAGCAGATGGGTGCAGACAGAGAGCGAGCGCAGGGAGAGCCGAGCCAATATTGCTCACTATGATAGACAGTGGTCTTAGCACACCAGCAGCCTAATGCAATGTTTCTTGCTGTCAATTTTTTGGTGGATATGCTGGCAACGGATGGATTTAAGGAGGAATGTGAAGTGTCAGAGCTTGCTGCTGTTTGCAGGGATCTTCCTGGTGCAGAGGAGGGCACTGGGGCCTATCAGTGCCATTGGAAAGGAGCAGGCAAAATTATTTATTGCTGAAAGTCCAGATGAATTTAATGTATGTTTTACGTGCCTGAAGACTGGTTATCCTTCAGATAAACTGGGAATGAGACCTGGGTCTGGCTGTGGGCACAGACAAGGAGAGCAGAAAAATAAGGTTTTGCTATTATGACTGAATTTTGTATGGGATAGACGTTGGGTAACATTTCCCCTTTTCATCCTGCCTATCTGCATTCTGATATCCCTGAGTACCCTACCTTGTCCTGTCAGCCATAGTCTCCAAATGACTGTGCAGAATTCAGGAGTATTTTGGAACATATGTTCCCCCACCTCTCTGGGGCCAAATATTTCCTTCCCCCCCACAAGTACAAGGGAGGAAGTAGCTGATTAACACATTCATTATTCATTTTTGGTACAGCACAGTCCAAACATCTCAGGTATAGCCCCTGATTTTTGTGGTGAGCACATTATACACTCCCTGAGCAACAGCTGTGGAGCACTTGGTTCTTGAGAAATTAACTCAATTTTGTGTCTTCCCAATAAGTAAGAATTATATTGTTATTAGTGTGAAGTAGATTTGGCTAAACCTGCTGCCTTGAAGATGCTTGTTTATGGTTAGAGCCCTGCCAGCTCTGGTGCTGAGGTTTATGGAGTTGTATAATGTTTGTGTGTGTCCCTGTGCCTTTACTGTTCGATCAGTGAGCAAAGAAAGAGGAAATCAGATTTGTTAGCAATAAAGTAGTGTACAATAGCTATTAAAATAGGGTAATTACATAATTAGCACAGTAGTGGTAACTCACCCAGCATGAACAACAGTAAAACAGGCCCCTGTTTCCCTCGGTCCGACTCGAGCCGGGACCCTAACAAAACTTCCAAAATGGTTATTTAGTAGAAACACACACGAAAAACTTAAAAGCTATCGTAAAACTGAGAAGGGAGGCACAAAAAACCACAGGGAAGCCAAACACTTTCAAAGAAACAATAGTAAATTAGGTGTTAAAGATATAAAAGCCTGTTCCCTAACAATTTAATTAGGTAGCATGTCTGTTACAGACATTATGCTGCTAGTTTTGGAACCCATGGCAGGGCCTCACAGCTCTCAATTCACACTAGCCCCCAAGAGAGGAGTTTGTTATGAAGGACTGATGTTTTTGCTCTACAGAAAAGTGTGATGGTAATCAAGTGAAAATGGCAGGTAGCACAAGAAATTACTATTTTTCTTTGCAACTTTCCTTTACATATATTTACAGTAATTAAAATCCCAGTTTGAAGAATAGTTCTGGTTTTAATTAGCACCTGCCTCCGTTTCATCTGAGCTCATTCCCTCAAAGAAGGATCAAAACAACAACACTTTCCTGAAATGAGCTTGAGTTTGAGCAGTGTGAGATAAGGCTGCCCCAGCTCCTGTCCTGCCTGTAGGAATGGGGCTCAGCCTTTGCCTGGGTGTGCAGCTTTGCCTGTGGTCTCCTTAACTGCTCCTGCAGCCAAACAGCATCTCTCCTACTTGAGAGTGAACCTCTTCTTGCCCATCTGAAATCTGGCTGGTGGGATTCTGGCTCTACCGAAAAAAAGGGAATCTTGGTGGCTTTCATAGAGTCATAGTTTTGCCTGGGCTGAGACCACTGTTAGTGACTTTTAAGATTAAATTTGTGAGGTGGAAGTGGGGACAGGAGTGCCAGGGGAGGAAAGGGTTTTGCTTTTTAAGAGCCTCCTGTTAAATGGAAGGGACAGTCCAACTGCCCCAGTGTTGCTCAAAAAGTCACCCCATCCCTGGATACTGTGATAAAGCCTCTGCTATGACCTCTGAGGCTCTAAAGATGTGGTTTTTTCTCTTGATGGCAAAGAGGGTTGCAATTAATGACTGCTGTAGAAAGAGAGTGATCTAGTGGGAAGAGTCTCCCTGACCTCTTCTCAAAGGTAGGACACTCAGCAGTAATTCCTGCTGTGCTCAGGGCAATTTTTAGGGATAAAGTTTCCATCAGAGTGTTGCTTGATGGTTTGTTCTTCCATCACCTCCCAGCAGTGTTTATACACAGGAATGGAGAGGCATCACAAGCTGAGGCGTCATTTATTCTTAGTGGAGTTTCTTTGCTTAAAAGTGATGGCATGTCCCTGGTGGAGTTAACCAAAACAAGTGAAAATGTCCTCTCATAAGATCCCAGTTGGTTTGCAGGCTTTGCCTGAACCATCAGTCTGATTTTATGTCATTCAAAGGGGAACGTGCTACCGTGCCCTTACACCACCTTCATGCTGCCTGCACCCCCTCAGTGCTGCTGCTCATCCAGCAGATCTCAAACAAGTGGTGTTGTCACCAAATGAGACCAAACCCACTGGAGAACTGTCTTAGCTCCCTGCAGAAATGGGAATCTTCAACCACTGTTCAGTATTTGTCCACTCCAGGATGCAAATGTGCAGGTCCACTCCAACACTGTCACTGGAGGAAAAGTCAGATCTCTCTTTCAGAGCCTGCACAGGGAAGTGCAGGAGCTGCTGGGCTCAGTGCACTCCAGAGAGGGGTAACAGCTCTTCTAGCATTTTTTGAGGCTTCTAAGCCTTACTTATCCCTTTGCACTTCCAGATCTCTAATGCTGTGCTCAGCTGGAAAAGGGAGGAGCACTTCAAAGCAGGACAGGTCTGCTTCAAGCACCTCTTTCTTTCTGAGGGCAAGGTATGGACGCAAAGCAGCTCTCCTGAGGAAGAGCTGCTCCCCGCAGCCCAAGCACAGTCCCTGTGTTTTGGGAACATGCACCCCTTGCTTTGTATTGAGAGAATGAGCCTGGGCTAAAGTGCCTGCTCGGGAGAGGCACTGCAGGGCCTGGGGCTGCTCCCAGAGCCGAGAGCGCTGCTGCAGGCAGAGCTGCCTTTCAGTGCTAGTGACCAGCAGGGTTGGATGGACGGGCTCCTCTGACCCCATCAGCTGCCCAGCTGAGCTGCAATGCTCAGAGAGCAAAGATCCAGTGACTTCTCTTACTCTGGTATCTATGTCCAAAATTTCTCTCCAGGCCACCGAGATTCCATTTCTCCTCCCAAAGTAGCTGGCAGCAGCTCCCCTCCCCGGGGAGCAGAGGCTCCTGCATTTCCATGTTGTTGTGTGTGTTGTTTGCAAAGAGCTTTGGAGCGAAATCTTTCTCACAAGGTTTTTTTTTTATTAGCACTTCATTGTTTTTTCAGGGCTGGAAACATAAGCTCAGCCATCCCGATGCTATTTTGGACCTCACACCTCTACTTGACCTAAGAAAACTAAGGACAGCTGCAAAAATACAAACAAATAAATAACTTAGAGCATTGGATATGCTTTAAACCACTAATGAGCTGAGCCTAACAACCCCCCTAGGAGGCATATGTTAATTTATATGTTTTCATTAAGTCTAGTCTTCAGCTTCCCAATTTGTCTGTGCAGTGTGGCAGGGTCCTCAGTGAGCAAGGGAGACAGAGCTGGGCCTGGAGTGTTGGAAAGAGCTGGAAACAGAGCATTTTCTGCTATTAAACTTTTGCTGAAAAGGACAGTGACAGTGTTAGGGAGGAGTAATGGGATGTTCTGGTCACTGCATGTGCACAGACATCAAGCAAAGAGCTGAAAGAATGCCCGTAATGGTGCCTGGTGGGGAGGAGGATGGCACAGATCCGCAGGGAGCTGCCTCAGCCCTTGGTGGGACTTGGGGCCAGGGGCTCTTTGCTGCCAGAGCTGCAAACCCCTGCCCATCTCACTTCACTTTCTTCCAGCTGAGCTCACATTTCCCACAGACAAGTACTGAAACTGGGAGAAAATCAACCATTGGAGAAGGGGATGGTAATGTTCCCCCTCATTGCTTCTTGGTGTTACTGGATGTCAGTGGTTCTGGCATAAACAGCTTGTTCCCCCTTCCGAGCTCTATTTTCCAGCTCGTTCCTGTGAAGCAGCAGTTATTAGTGACTTCACTCCAGATCTATTGCTCTGGGATTTGGGAAGTGCTGCCACTCCCTCAGCCCACATTGCTGCTGTGGGGTGGGGAGAAGGAGAACTGGGGAATAAACAGAGCTGTCACCTTGCACAAAGTGGCAGATGGAGCTGCTTGCACTGCCCAACCCAGCTGCAGCCCCGAGGTGGGAGCCAGGGCTGTGACCAGGGCCAGGACACGCAGGAGCTGAAGGAAACCATCGCCTCCAAGTATAAATAGCAACATGAGATCCTCACATAGCAGCTGAGATAGGAAAGCACTGGACACATCCATGCCCTGCAGCTCCTCCTCCGTAATTCCTGGAGGCTAACGCTGTGTGTTGGGTGGTGCAGCAGCAGGGTCAGTGGCTGATGAGGCTGCTGCTGCCTCTTGTGCTCGCCCTGGGCCGTTTGATCCATGGGAAATCCAACTTGTCCTCTTCCACAGGGCAGATGCAGCCACTGGACTTCAGGCCGGAGTGATCGGACCTGTGGAGACAACGTTTATGACCAGGGCGCAGTTGAGATCTTCAGGGGGAGTGTTGAGATGATCAGGGGTGTGTTGAGATAGCAGAGGGATACTGATAGAGAGGGGAGCCAGCAGTGCTCATTGCCCAGCCCTACTCCAGACATTGGTGCTGTCGTGACAGGCAGCAGAACAGAGTCCACTGACTCCAAATGTCTCGTTGATCGGAGAACTGAGATGGGTAAAAATAGCAGCTTACTGTTGAGGAAAACTGCTTCCTGTCTGGGCCTGATTTCATCGCCCAGGCCAGTGCAGCTGCAAAACCACAGCCTGGCTCTGTCACTTTGCGCTCTGCTTTCACATGAGATCCAATCACTGCATTTCAGAGGGGCCTCTGGTCCTCAGGGCTCTGCTTCAGGGTACCCAGCCTCAAATATTTGGGGCTCCACATCAGTCACGTTTGAAATATACTGTTTGTTTATTTGCACTGAGACTGCCCTGAGAGGCTTCCTTGCTCTGCTAGGAAGTTCCCACCCTGTTTTACTTATGATCTAACCTTGCAATTCGTAACCCTCTGGCTGGGAATGGGCACCCATGAGAGGGAAAACTCACTGTCCCTGCTTTGTGTTGGGAGTGTGGTCATTTCACAGCTGGACTCGTCTCCAGCTGGATGAGCAGGGAAAAGGCTGGAGAGAAGTGGAGAGAAGAGCAAGTCACAGACTGGACACATTTCTCTTGAATGGGATCCAAAGGCTGTAACCTGCTTAGGTGCAACAGAATGCTGGTGGGTGTAGGAGCAAAGGCTGAGGGAACTGGAGCCATTTGGTCAAGATCAACCAAGCTGATACTTTAAATTGTCTTACAGGCCAGGTTCTTCATCTCCTAGGACTGTAACCCCCAGTTTGCCTTGCAGAGGTGAAGTAATTTTATGGGTGATCTTAGAAACTGCCCCTGGAACATGATTGAAGCCTTTTTTGAGGCAAACAATCCCATGGGTGCTACTGGATTTCTGGGATGGCTCCTCTAGAGAAGGTGGAATCAGTGGTTTGGATCATGTCTCATCCTACCAGCTCATGCTCCTCTGTCTTTCTGCAGATGACTGTCACCCCATGGTGCCACAGCCTGTATGGTCACCCATCCTCTGCTTCCTGCCCTGCCAGGTTATCACCAAACACACAGCAAGGAGCTGCAGCATCTGAAACAGGGCTAAGATGGCAGATGAGCTCCAGCAGTCACTGGGCACCTTCAGAAATAATGGAGCATCTCTGACCCAAGAGTGCTGCTCTGGAAGAGGAGAGTGGCTAAATCTCACCCAGATCTGATCCTCTGCATTGAGCAGCCTCGTGTTTCACAAGCACTTGTGTTGTGACTTACACCAGCAAGTGTTTCCTCTGGTTTTGGAGCTATCTTGTGTGGGTTCTAGCTCCTCAGCCTGTGGGGAGGCTGCCTGTTCAGTGTCATATGACACTTCAGTGGCCAGAGTTTCTTCACAGTTGTGTGTCATCTCCCTCATTTTTGGTAAAACTGCATTCAGATTTTCTTTTCTTCTTTCCATCTTAGGAGTAGAATAACTCTGAGGATTTGTTCCACTACAATCCCTCTTCCCAGAACAGTAGATAAATATTTCAAGCTGTGTCTGATTTGATTTAAGATCTTATTTCTGTTGCTGAGGTACATTTTCCTTGCACGGAGGACAGGCTCCATCAGAGCTGTGATGATTCACAAAGGGCTGATTTGCCAGTTGTGTTCTCTGGTTGTTGCTGGGCTTGGGAAGCAAATCTGCCCTGGACCTTCCCACAGACCCAAGGGTTGCAGCTGGGTCAGGCTGGGTGTTAATGGGAGCTGCTCAGAAGGTGGAATTTCCTGTAGGAGAAGCTCTGACACTCCCCAGCTCCTTTTGTTATTGAATCAAGATAAAAAGGTGAAATTTGGAAGTTTCCCACAAAATGTAAATTTAAGAACTGTTCAGAAAAGAAAGCCTTATTTAAGTGATTTGTTTCTACTTTCCTATTATACAAAATCAGGAAAAACTAACATTAGGAAGTGGGAAATGTAAAATCTCCAGAAGGTTTGGGTCAATATTCAGCTCTATGCAGTAGTGGAAGCAAAAAGACTACAATGAAACGAAGCATGTCAATGCCATTGAGAGGAACCAGAGCCGTGGTGATGAAACACCGTGTTTTGACATTCTCCTGGTGTAAAATTTCATTGAAATTGACAAACTGCCGAGAAATATTTTGATTTTTAAATAGACTTTACTGGATGAGAAATCGCTCTGTTGAAAAATTTTCAGCTGGCTCTATTGCAAACTGAGTCAACAGCTGATGAGCAGACCATGTCACTGCTGGGGAGGGCTGGACACACGCGAGGGTCAAACCCCCAGTGCTTGAGCAGCCACTCATCAAATACCATTTGCCTGGAGCAGGAAGCTGGGCTGGACAAGAACGACAGCGTTTGGCTCCTTGGGAGTGTCCAGATGGCCCGCACCAGGCGCTGCCTCTGCAGAGTGGACACAGCCCAAGCTGTTATCAAGGCTTCTCGCAGCAGCCATCAAAGAGACTGACAAGTCAGGATGCCTTCGCCCGGAGCCAGAGTTAGGTCCTAAATCAGCCTCTAAATTCCAAGCAGATGTAAGATGTGGAAGCAGGAGGAAGATAGTGAGAGGAGCTGTTCTCTGGAACAGACCTCCTGGAACATGTGCTCGTGTCTTCTGCTAGACAGGCATCGACCAAAGGAGAGCATCAGATCTGAGGAATTGCTGGTTCAAACTGACACTTGATCTCCTCTTAGGTGATTCCATGTGCATCCATGGCACATGAATCTTAACTATCTGCTAAGTCTGAAAGCCTACTTTGTTCTGTGGTCAGCTTCAGAGCGAGAGGAAACAAACATGCTGAATTCCACAACTGCCTCACTTCCAGTAATTCCTTGTAAACTAGTCAAATTATATACCTGAAGTGCTAAAAAATAATAGTAACGGAACACTTAAGAAGAGCTGTCCATCACAAAAATGTGTGCCCTGTTTTTGGGTACATAACCATGTGGTGCTTTGTCTCTAGGTGGAAAACTCAGCCAGACTCAGCCCAACCTGAGGAGCTGCAGCTGCCACAGGTACCCACATGCATGGCCCAGTTTGGCCATGGCTACACTGGGAAAATGTAGGAAGACAACAGAGGTAGCACATCCCCCCACTCTGTGGTTTCTTTAAGTGTTGTTCATTCAGACTATTACACAACAGGAGGAATTGTCTGAAGAGTTTCACAGCTGGGAGATGTGTGTGATAGATTCACGGTAGGAGATAAGACCTTTTTTGAATGCCTGAGGAAGGTAGACTACAAGTCTGCAATGACACGAGCTGTGCTCATTTGTGAACCCTAAGGCTCTTGGAGTGCTGTGACCCCAGGGAGATCAGGGTGGGTTTGTGCTGGAGCTTGGCCATGCCGTGGGCTGGGATATGGCATCAGTACCTGGAGAGGGGGAGATGAAAGCTGTTACCTGCCAGTCACAGCCCTTGGACATGGACAATGAACAGCAGCATCCCAGCACATGTGAGGACACCACTCACACAGAGCTTACACTGCAAGAGGGAAACCTACAAGGCTGTGGTTTGCAGTGAAGTTCTATTGTTTACTTCTGCTGACCCTTAGGAAATAAACAGGTGCTCTTTTTTTTTTTTTTTTTTTTTTTTTTTAAGTGTTTATGCTGATTTGCTGGGAACATCCTGGATAACTTCTCCTGATTGCTTTTTTATGTGGATTGAAGGTTAGAGTTGGGCAGAAAAACAACCGATGGGCTAAAAAGGAGATTTTTGGTGCACATGTGACAAATGCCAGGTCAGGAGGTCCCACCATCATCCTCATCTGGCTTGATACCCCAGGGCTGTATTTAGTGACCCTTCTCTGAGGTGACCCTAGCTTTTCCACAGCTCCAGGTATACAAGAAGTACCACTGGTAGCAAGAAATAAGTGGGTAATTTGTAATGAATAATCTAAATAGCAATGATGCCTTTTTTTCCAGTATGTGAGTTGTCTATATGAAAAGGTTGGATTTTTCTTTGAGAAACTTCTTATTTGGAAGGTTTTTAAAAAAATAATCTCTGAAAAGAAAGGAAATCTTGCTCTGGAGCTTATTAGTGAGTAGTTTGTTGTTAGTGTTTGATAGTCCAAGTCCAGGCTGTCTTGCATGCATGCACACAGCTCACATGGACCTGATTAAATCCCTCTAAAACCCAGGGAGCTTTCCTGCTGGCACTGGCAGGCCCTGGAAGGTCCATGGAGAGGACCTTCCTCATCTGAAAGGACAGGAATACTCTGGGATAGGTTTGCTCCTGGCTATAGGTATTCATCATGCTTGCTGAGACTCTTCAATATTGGCTCAACATCTGTCCATTCAGAGAACAAACCTGTCCAGTAACTCCTTGGGCAACAAGCCTGACTGAGCTTTGGGCTGCATCCTTGTAAACTCAGAATTTAGCAAGGGATTTTTAACAGGTTTTATGAAAACAGCTTCTTGGGAAGAGGAGAGAAGCCAGCCTGGTATTTAAAGGGCTAGAATTATGTGGGATGAATTTTCTAACTGTGCCTTTCCAGCTTCCAAGCCCAATTCCCACTTTCTTTTCATTCTCTTGTGTTGGTTTGTCCACTGCAGCTCTCATTGCTGGCTCTGTTCCTGCCTCCTAAGCCCTGGAAATACCCAGCTGCCCATCTCTCCCCCAGAGCCACCACATGTCTGGGTGGGCCACAGGTGCCACCTGTCACAGTGAGGTGCTGAGAGTGGAGCTCCTGGGACATTCAGTCCTGTGGTGCTGCCATCAGTTCCCAGGCCTAGAAACCCATTTATGAACTCCCAGCTGGAGCTTCCTTGTATCTTCAGTGACCTACAAAAATCTGGTTCTGCAATGTGAATTCCTTCGACTGTCCCCAGGAGCACTTCAACTCTTTGAAAATCTCCCTCATTCCCTGTTCTTTGCCTGCTGGGGCTTTGGCTGATGGAGCATGTCAGGCTCTTGGAGCCCTCAACCCAACTGCTGCAGCACCACTTGATGTCTTCTCAGAGTGTGGAAATGCTGTAAAAGAGCAAGAGTGCTCAAGGTTGCTTCTTGAAACAGAGTAAGCACTGAAAGCAAAAACTGCTCTCTGAGGGAGAAAAGGGGGTCTCTTGCAACCGAAGAAGGTTCAGTGGCTGGCTCAATGGGTTGCACAGATCTCTTCTGGCTCCCAGTCTTTGCGTTGCTCCCACAACCTCTGAGGCTTGGCTGTGAGTCTGGTCCCCACCACAGTCACACTTCCTGACTCTTTCAGGAGCCTCCCAGTTTGCCATTGTGATGCAAACTCTGCCACAGCTGCTGCCCCCGCTCAGCTTTCTCCAGCAAAGCCTGTCCCTTGCTCCCCAGAAAGCTGCACCCTCTCCCCCTCCACACTGTGGTCCCAGCTGGCCTGGAGCACAGGAAGCAGGACAAGGTCTGCTGCCCCAGAACAGCCCTGTCCACATTGGAGCACATCTGTGAAGGAGATGTGAACGAGAGAGATGTGTTCCAGTCTTTGCCCAACAGCAGGCTGAGGGTTTGCCCTGCTTCCCCCAGCACCTCCTGGGATCCAGACCCAAACCCATCCCTACTGTCAAACTCTTCCACAGCCCAACTTTTGCCTCTTTCCAGGCTTGTCTGCAAGTAGAGCAGAGGGAAGGGGTGAAGAGAAGGCAGAATGGGTGATGTCTTTTAAACCAGAAAGAGGTTATATTTCCTTGGTGGAGTCAGTGCACATGTATCCAAGGAAGGACTGAAAACTGGAAAGGAACAGAGCCCAGCTAACATAGCTGTGCAGATAGCCATGGGTTGGGCAGCACGGAGCAGGAGCACTGTGCCATGACAGGAGGCTGGCGTGGGATCATCTCAGATTATTAGAGCCTCTTGTTTTATAAGCAAGGTTCTGGGGGAGGAAATATGTAGTGAAGTGAAACTGGTGATTGTACAGGCACGCCGGCGATTAGGGCTGCAGTGGGTGGGCAGTCTGTGGGGGCTGCTGTGTTAACTCCAGCCAAGGAGAGGCACATGCTTTCCAATCTATGCTATCTCAGTTTCAGTGCTGCAGACAACCCATCAGGGTGTCATTAACAAGCAGTTATTCTGCTCTTATTGCTGCGCTTTAAGGAAATATGTCAAAGGCATTTCTTGTGAGCGAGGTCTCGGTGCGATCAGATTGCTCCAGCCTTCTCACAGCATTCCATTCAGATTATAATACACAATAGTTCAGACCCTGCTGTGTCCCATTACTCAATTATGAAATTGCTTTAGAAGTTGGAGCTTACTGATTGGCTCCCAATGATTTCATACCCATCATATTTCTGTGTTTGTGCTCTTGGGCTGACTGCTCTGTCTGGTTGGTTCGAGCCATTTTACTCCTCTGTTTTATGCACTTGCATATATTTGATACCTGTCTGTATCGTTAACTAGCTCCCTCAATATGCTTTGCAACTTCAAACCAGGCTGTGAAAGTGCAAATTACCTTTGAGGGCTGTTGCTGGGGGTGTGGAGCCTTCATGTTATTGGCTCACGGCTGAGAGAGGTGGGAAGGTGTAGTGAACCCAAGCACAGCCCCATGGTGCAGAGCTCCTCTGCCTCCCCTGCCTGGCTGATGTGCAGCTGCCCACGAGGGAGCAAAATGGGGAGAGGATGATGAGGTGGCAACTGAATTTTTTTGTGCAGCTTCTGCCAGTCAGACTGAATACTAAAGAACTTATCCTCCAAACATCACAACCATTTCATCTGCTACCCATCACAACCAGCCTCTATAAAATTTAACTTTGTTCATTAATTACTCACAAGGGGCAAGGAAAAAGTGATATTGATAGTTGGTGAGACCTGCTTTTATGTATCAGGTCTTGACACAGCTCTTTGCCCTCATGGAGTAAACCTTTCTCACGGGTGGAAGATTTGCTGGAGAGAGGCACTGCTGCTTTATGTTAAAACAGGGATTTTACACCTGTTAAAAATGAACCTCAGGAAACCTGAATAGATGTGGTTTGATTCTACTGAATGACACAATTTATCCTGTCCTGCATGAAAGGAGAGCAAACAAGAATGAAGTCAGGAGGATTCAGCTTGTGCATCTTTGAGATGGTCAGTCCTGTTTGAACCCACCCATGTAAGAACTGAAGCAAGGTCCTGTTCTAAATTAGAACAGTGTTATGTGATCTAGTTTAGAGAGCCAAAATAAACTTGGGCTTTGAACCTTTATAAAATGACTGCAAGTATCACTTTGAGCACCTATTATTAATAGCAGTGTTAATTTTCAGTACCATTTTGTACCACCCAAAGCAAAAAAGCTGAGGCTGATAAACTGATAGTACATGCATTGCCAGAGCCTATTAGAATCAAATTGTTGACATCTTCTAGGGACATGCTGAGATTACAAAAAAAATCTGTGCAAAAATGTCCTTGGTATGCAATTAATATTCTGCCTCCTCTGTCAATAAAAGAATGTGATTCAGAGTCAGAGGGAACTGCTCAGGGGGTTGGATGTGTTTGGGAGCTGTGGATGTGGAGCAATTGGAAGCCATTGACCTCATGCTCAAGCCCTCAATCTGCTCTTCAAGGGGGGGAGATTTCTTAATAAAACCCCTGAAGTCTGGTGGTCCTTCAAGAGCTTCCCTTGGGTCAAATCCTGAAATCCTCTCTAGGTTAAGCCCTTGCTGGAGACATTTAGATACATGCACAAGTTAAGATGATTCAGGACACTGGATCTGTCTGGCTTGTTTTTAAGGAATAGTTTCTTTCCCAGAGTCAGTGTTTAGCATTTTTTTGTTCCTCCAGTTCAGAGTAGACCACCAGCAGGTTTGTTTCACCCTCTAGGTGTTATCAGGGAATTACTGGAAAGCAGCATGACTTTATATACCTTTGATGCTGGTAAAATGATAGCCCCTTCTGCCTACACAGGGATGTAGCTAGAAGGTCTTTAAAAGGTTTCAGTTTATAGTTCCAAGATGAGTTAAGGCTTTGGCAATGGCAACAGGATCCTCTCACCTGCCAGCAGATAAGGATCATCATAAGTGTTCACCATTCTGGGTTATGCTGTTCAGTCAATTGAATACTCAAAAAATATCCAGCATTGTGCCATATACATTTTTCCCTTTCAGGGTTTCCCCTGGATGTGATCATTCTGACGACCTGCCACACCACTAGGTGCTTATCTTGCAAAGTTATTTCATGTATTTATTAACTCATTGTGTTTACTTATTTAAATATTCTCTTTAGATGAGACATATGGCAATTGCTGGCCAGCTTACTCTCAGCTGCTCCTCAGATCCAGCTGCTAATATCATTTCATAACTTGGCTTGTGTAGTTCAGATCTGTACCAAAAGACTCTGTTTTGAATTACCATTATATTTTATATTAATACTAAGCAAACTCACAGCTGTCCTACATTGCTGTTTCCACCCTCCCTGGAATTCAGCTCTCAGACAGAGGACATAACACTCTTGTATGTCTGTCTCTCAAGCTTTCAGATCTGTCCTGGACTTGTCTTGTCTACAGCAGAGATGTGCTAATTGCCACTGCAGCATTCTCAGCTTGAGAGTTCCATGGCTTTTTCAAGGACAGGCCTAAGTCAGACCTGACCTAGAAAGTTTTCCAGCAAAGCCACGGTGACTTTCAACTGGGCAGCCCAGGAAAGACTTATGTGCAGACTATCCAAAGTCTCTGAGGGTGTTTGGGATGGGATTTCAGAAGTATTTGGTCACCTAAAGATGAGGAATGGTATCTAGCAGGATTTTCCAAACCACACTGGGCTTGTGTCTGTCTCAGGAAGTCAGTAGAGTTAAGCTCTGAGGCACACTGGGGCAGAGGGCTCCATGCCCTGGACACATCTGCACATCTGCAGGAGCACCAGCACCTTTTGGAGCCTGGTGATGGTGAATCCCAGCCTGGAAGCTGAGCACACACCTTACCCCAGCTCTGGGGAATGGTTTCACTCCAGAATAAAACCTCCCAGCTCACCTGCACTCAGCTGCTGTCTGGGGCTCAGATGTGGGGGCTGCTCAGGACAGGCATTTCCAGCTTGCTCCATCACTGAGACTGCACAAACAGCTCTCATCTGTGGGAATGACATTTCAGTCAGCTGTGTGACCCAAATATTTTCTTTTTCCTGCAGAGGCAGAGTTGTTAGGGAGAGGGAAAATATCAAACAGTTGGATTTTTTTGTGCTAAGTCCTGGATGAGCAGTGCTCACAGCCACCTTTCAGGGTGCTGATGTGCTCAGGGCCCTACTTCTTTAGGACTAGGGGGGAATGTGGCCTTCTGCTAGTGAACAGCTCAGCCCTTTCCAGAGAGGCAGGGTTTCATGCCTGTACTCACTGAAAGCTGGATATTTCTGTTGGTGCTAACGGGCCATCTTTTATGGATGGAAATAGAGAAAATATGTGAATCCACTGTAAACCCCCCCTTCAGCAATAGGGATAAAAGGCTAGCAAGCATCTCAGGTGACTGTGGGGTGTGCAGCAGGCTGGCAGCCGTGGCACCAGCACACTGAAACCCACAGTGCTGCCAACAGGCACAAACCCGGCCCCGCAGGGACATGTGGCCAGATGTGGGTTTGAGGTGCACCTCACCTGGGACTTTTCCAAGGTACACTGGGATATCGTGCTGTGCAACTGAGAGCCAGCTCCTCACCCTCCATCTTCTGCTTTCTCCTCAGAGTGGATTCAAGTTTATTTAATCTCAGATTTCTTGCTGAAAAATGCTCAGTGAGCATGAAATGCCTTTGAACTCCGGGAGTTTTGCTACTGCCTGTAACAGGGCCGGGAGCAGGGAGCAGGGGGTCCCTCCGTGCCCCTGCAGACTCTGGGAGCACGTTGGGAAGTGTGGGGGGGGGGCACAGGGTGTGCCCCTCATGCCCTGTGCCCCTGCCCGCACACGGCACACGGTGGGGGCACTCTGAGCTCCATGTGAAAGTGTTTCCAGCCCAGACAACAAACAGCTGCGAGAGACTTGGAATCCATCAGAAAGCAGATAGCCAGGAAACCCTTTCCATGAAGAGAAGAGGGGATTTAGTTGCTGAGGGCTGCAAAGTTGCATACATTTTCCTAAAAAAATCGTTCGTAGTGCCAACGTGAAGATTCCGTGCATTGTCAAAACAAGCCAAGATTCTTATTAAAACCAATCACTTTGGTTTGTTAAGCTACTTTGCTGTGGTACCTCTAAGCCAGCAGATGTACTGGGGTTTAGGCCAAACCTGAGGTGGCTGGAAATAACTGTGAGCTGAGCAGATGCAGGGGATACTCTGCCACAGGAGGCTGTGCTGTGGTACCTGGGACACGGTGTGTCAGATGCTGGCTGGCTCTGGGAGCAGAAGGGCTCCTGATAAGGCTCCACACTAGAGGAGGCACAGGAAATTTCTCTGAGAATCCTTGGTGCCCCCCACTTGCAGACACAGTAATGAAACAGAAGAAAAGAAGACAAAACCCACATGCTATTTATTGTAATCGTCTTTTCATTTGACTGAATGTCATGAGTAACAAAGACCATTTTGAAGAGAGGGGTCATGGCTTTTATTAGGCTAACTGTGGTGATACCAGGAAAGCAGAAGAAGCACTTGTGCACTTGAAAGCTTGTCTGTTTCTCCAGCTGTACTGGGCTAACAAAAGCCTCACATGCTTCAGCAGTACCACTGTTAGTTTAAGAAATAAATGTGATGCTTCTAAAGTGCTCTTCTGCTCTTCATGGCAGCAGGGTTGTTCCACCCAGGCTGATGAAGACAGGGTATATGAAACAGGAACCAGGTCTGATAGGTCTCTGGTGGATGTACTAATGTAACTATTCATTTACCACCTCAGCAAACAAAGAATCCTCTTCAAAAATCTATTGAATGTGTATTTGAAGATAGAATTATTAATATTGACTTTATTCAGACTATACCACTGGAATTAACAGCACAAGCCAAACAAAGGTTAGAACTTCTAGTGGGAGGGGTAGAGATGGCAATTCCAATAGTAAATGCATCAAAAGTCAGGAAGCTGAGAAATAGGAATTCTTAATTTCCTGCTTCTTTATTGAGCCTTTTAGTTCCTCCCAGCTCACATCTCTCTGGAGTCAGTGCTAATGTGCTCCTTTACATACTGTTTCCATCTCCCATCTGGTGCTGGGAGAGCTGCTGCTCTCATTATGGCACACAGAAGGAAACCTGAAAGCTCCTGTTTGGGGAAGAAACTGGTGAATGCAGAATGGTTTCAAACCAGATGTGCTGGGTTGCCCCAGATGCAATGGTCTGTGCTGGGTACTGGGTGGAGCTTCTCAGTGCTGTCCCATGGTGAACACTTGGGGAACATTTCATTTTCAGGTGTTCTGAAGTGGACCTGGGATTCCCAAGGGGAAGACGTGTTTCGTGTCAGGGAAGCGTTTGCAGATGGCTGAATAGTGACTCTGTGCTTGGTGTCCTGGAAGTGCTGCTGGACATGAGACCTGCCACCATTCCCAGGGTGTTCTCCCTCTCTGGGGAGCACTGGAGCTCAGTCCCTGCCCTTCCTGTGGGCTGCTGAGGTACACTCAACCTTTTAAAAGCAAGCACCTCCAGGAATGCCAAGATTCCCATGATCTGAGCAAAACCTCAGACTCAGCCTGCCTTCAGTGAGCGGTATTCTCTCATCTGAGCTTTAAGGCAAGCTCCCAGCCTATCAGACTCTTGGCAGTAATTTCCACACCAGTTTGTTGTATTTGGACTTGAGATTCCCCCTTGACCCCAAAAGTCACACTAAAATGCTAAAAGTATTTTCTTTACTTGCTAAAGAAAACACAGAGGGCTTTATTTAGTTATTCAGAACTCCTCAGTCATTCTTCAGTCACTTCATGATTTCCAGAGATGTTATCTGTGCTGTTGTCTCCCAGCTCACACTGCTTAGACCAGCTCAGAGGGGAAGGAAAGCTGTTACATTTCATTGTCCTCAAAAGAGGGGAGAAAAATCCAACTCGTGCTCCCAACCCAAACAACTCTGCTGCCTCGTGCATTCTTGACAGCCAGGAAGGCTCTCTTGAATCCGTCTGCAGCCTTTAACTCCCTTCTAACAAGCTGGCCATTTCCATAGAGAAGATTTTTTCTCTACTGATTTATGAGCTTTAATTTATATGCAAGCCTGGAATACTTGCTTTGGGAAGAGTTCTACCTCCAGCCAAGTGAGGGCTGAGATGCAGAGCACTTTGCGTGGTATGTTCGGTATTTCCACAGCACACTCTGCAGCAGCCCAAAACACCCCAATTTCAGAGCCAGCTTGGTTGTAGGTGGTGCCCAGCACTCTCCCTCCGAGCCTGGCTGGGCCAAGAAGTTGCATTATTGAATTGGGTGGATTTGAGAGCTTTGGGAAGCCTCTGCCTGACCCAGGCAGGCACAGTGTGCACTGCAGCAGCCTGGGCTCCCATGCAGTCCCTGCATGACCTGGGACATTGTTTGACCAGGTTTCCATGGGTGGTAATGGAATTTTCCAATCTGGAGCTGACTCACCAGAGCCTGGGTGTAGGTAGGATTGTGCTGACTCTGCTGTTTCCTTTGGAAATGATGGAGAACATTTGCTCCTTCTCTGCATCAGGTCAGGAACTCCTGATTGGCTTATGGTGCCTGGTGATCTGTACCCTGAGGCCTGGTACCATCCCAAATTGCAAATTGCTACTACTGCATCTCAGCTAAAGGATGGTACCTTCTACCTGAAGGGTAGTGGATTTTATCAACACATTACTAGTTTCATCCTATGCAATGTAGAAGCAGCATGCTTTTCATCCACTGGTTTGTTATCACCACTTGCTGTGCTGTGTTACACGTGCATGTGAGGGCATTGGCTCCTGGGTCCTTAAAACCTCTGGAGCCATGCTAAAACCTCTGGAGTTTGGTGGAACCTTCGGAGGCTTCAAACTTGACTGGAGTGGAAGGGGGCACATGAAGCCCCATAGGTTGGATTCACTGATTTAGCTCTGGATGGAGATGCTTGCACATCCTGGAGCTGGTGAGACCTGTTGGCTTAGTGGGTCACCCACACAGAGCTGTCAGTTTGCAGCAGCAGTGTTTACACCATTCTCAAGTCTTTACCACTACCATCCGTTCACATCAACTCCTGCACGAGCCTCAAAGTGCTTCATCTCTCACGTTAAGGTCAGGATGTTGCTACCACCCTGTTCCCCACCTCCAGATCTGTATGGGAATAAAAAGACAGTGCTTTAAAGCAGACTCTGCTTTGGGTGAAACCAGGAGGGGTCGGGGAAGGTGGGGAGAGCTGTTGTCTGCTCAATGGTGAGGAGCTCAGCAGTGTTTGGTTCTTGGCCACAGATTTGGTCTGCTCAATACCCAAAAACTTGTCCTTGCTTGGGACACCACTATCGCTAGGTGATGGAATTAATTACTGATCAACAACTGGATCTGAAGTCTGGAAGGATCCTGCTACACATGAAGAACTCCTTTCATCTGTTGGACAGCTTCTCTGACTATTTAGCCCACAGCAGCCCGTGGGGTTACCTCTGCCTGCAGCAGGCCCCTCTGAACACTGAGGTCTCCCATGGAAAGTGGTGTAGGGTTCATGGAACAACCCCTGCTGGGGATATGCTCAATCCTGAGGATACATGTAGGTCTGAATGGAATAGCGTGATGGACATCCCGGGAGGCTGGGAGTGTGGATTTGGATCCAGGCACCAAGGCTTACTCACACCCTTATGATAAGCCAGCCTGGGGGAGAGGCATGGGGTTATTTATCTGTTTGGCTGAAGACAAGGCAGTAAAAGGTGATCTTTTAGCAAGCTCAGAATAAGGAAACCTGAGTCAGAGACAGCCTCAGCCTCCTTCTCTGCTATCTGTGCTGCACTAAACAGGATAATTCATCACTCTCTCTGGCTTATATAAAATTGCACTCTTGGATGTGACCTCCCTCATGGGACCCACTCCACCCACCAGTACCTCCCTGACCTCATCTCCCCTCTCCCTTCTCCACCTGGCATCTCCCCTGCAATGCCTCTGCTCCCCTCCCATCCTGCTGGCAGCCCCTCGCCCCTGGGGCCGGTACTGAGCTCGCTCTTGCCAAGTCTGGCTCCTGCCTTGTTTTTCACTTCCACCTGGGAGTCCCCTCCCCTACCTGTCTCTCACCTACACCTACCTTCCAGCTTTCCCTCTCCACCACTTCCTGATCGTCCCTCTAAATATAGGCTGTGTGGTTTGGGAGTTGCCAAACAAACAAACAAAAACCAGTGGAAGGTTGTGGTTTCGGATAATTTTCTCTTGCTTACCTCAAGTGAGAAACCACCTTTCACACAAAGACATGGCCAAGCACAACCCAGCCCTAAGCCAGAGAAGCATCAGCAGGGATGGGATCAGCCATGGGGGAATCAGCTGGGCTGGTCCTTGCAGGACATGGAGCACAGTCAGTGTAAAGCCTCTGCTTCCCACCCTTCTGAGTTACTGTGCCACACCTGCTCCATGTTATTGGTGAGGAAAACAAAGCCCAGAGGTGGTCATCTGACTAGCTTCTTCATCTCGTGAAGAACATTATTCTCCACCAACTAAATCAGCATGGAATGGATTGATCTGGGTTGCTGCTGGGAAGTAGTTAAACTGTCTCTTGAAATACCCAGGAACTGAATGTCTTTAGGCATGACACCTCCAGTGTTTGATCAACAGGTGTCTGGGGAAAAGGCCTCCGAAGCAACAGCAGCAACAAAATCTAAACATACTAGCATGTATATAAATATATGCATATTATGTCTGAGGAATATAACTTGTCTGATATTAAAATCACAATGGGCTGGGGGAAGAAAACCCCAAGCCTTTAAGACACAGTGTCTTACATAGCTGTCCTCTTGACCCCACGGCTTGGTAGATTGTTCTCATCTGCATCAGTTTGTCTGATAAAATATACTACTTTTATCTGTGCAAATTTCCTTTCTAGAAAGGAAACTGCACAATCTCTATAAATCCTGTGGATTAAGAGATTAATGGAGCAATCCCTGGCCTTTGATTTGAGGAAAACCAACAAAGTTTTGCAACACCTTTTGCTATGTCCTTGGTGTTGCAGGGATGGACACTGCTCTGTAATCTGTACATCATCCTCCTTGTCTGTATTCCATCATTGCAGCTCCTCAAATCACTGAGCTGCATGTCCTGGATTTCTTTGCTTTTTCCAATGTGAAGAAAAAATCCCAAAGGCTCCATTAAAGACCCCTGTGTCAGTGCCTTCCTCCTCCATGGCATCACGGCTCTGATTTCCCACTCTGCCAAGAGAGCTGAGTTGTGTCAGCCCTGTGAGCTGATGGTGCACTTCACAGTGAAATGCCAAAAGAAGTAATTAGAGAAAGACTGAAACAATGAAGAGCCAGGTCTTGATATCTTGCACTAACCTTGTTATCTAGAATTATTATTATACTATCACTTCCACTGAGATGGGCAAAATATAAGCCAGGCTTGTCCCTGGTTAAATTTTGCCCTTAGGTACCAAAGTAACAGGGATAATCTGCGATGAGTTTGCCAGTGTTCAAATTGAGCTCTGAACTGTACTGGCTTTACATCCTAATGGTGACAATGAAATGTATTGAGCTAGAAACGGGTTGATTTTCCACCAAACAGGGATGTACTGGAGCATCCACCTGATAATTATGTTGTGCTGGAATGTCCTGAATAATTCTTGGCTTTGAGGAGCTTGTTGGCATAGATGGTTAAAGCAAATTTGGGGGTTTTATGCAATACATTGTCATGTTTTTAGCTCTTGGAGATGATGCTGTGTTTCAGAGCTGGCAGCACCAGTAGCATATGACCATAACTGTGTAAGTACAGAACAAGGGAAACATAAAATGAAACTTTCCATGTTTCAGAGAGTGGAAACAGAATGAAAAATGCAAGACAAACTGGGAAAGAAAAGGGTTAACCATTTAAAGGATTGAGTCAAACAAAATATATCTGTGCAAGAGCCTCCCCAAGGAAGTCACTGAGACCACATTGCTTGGATCATTTAAAATTGGACTGTACAAAGCAATAGAGGAAATTCTGCAGGGAACAATCCTTCACTGGCAGGTGGGATGGATTCAATGACCTAATAAGCCTTTTCCATCTCTAAGTCCACAAGATGAGCCTGTAACTAGTGCAATATGGTTTTGCCCAGAGTTCCCATGTGTTGGCTGTGAGCAGAGCCAAGCTGCACCAAACTGTGTTGTGTTTAAGTTAACTATTTCTGTAGTTCTTTTACCCTACTCTGGTTCCTCTTTTAGCAAAATTCCTCCCCAGACAGGTAAGTCTTTTATACTCCCTCCATTTTTTGGTGTGTGAACATGTTAAACCACATACTGTGTCATATATTGTCCTTAAAATAGAACAAGAGGGCAGGAAAAGAGACACCCAGCACCAGTAACGATGGCCCTTTCCAATGGCCATGGACACAGAAGCAAGCCTGCATGAGGAGGAATAGCCCAGTGGGTTGAAGGGGGCTACAGAACCATACTGGCACCACAAATGAACTCTTTGGATGCCCCAAATTCACATTTTGGGACAGTGCCACAACCCATGTCACGTGAGTTCCAAGGCTGTGGGACCCTTTCTCCTATTTTCCTACCATGAGGCTTTTAAGGAATGCCAGTGCTGTTGCGATCTGTGCCCATCCCTCGGAGAGAGTCATTATCCTTGATCTTTTAGGCTCTAGAAAACACACACACAGTGGAAACCTGGTAAGGATAAAGGCGTTGTTACCCAATTGGCCAAACATCTTTGTTTTCTCCCTGATCCAGGCTGTGTTCTGGGGAGAGAACAGCAGCCTCCTCACCCGCCCCATCTGAAGCCCAGGGCTGGGGCAGAGATGACCTAGCTGCCCCTGGACTGACTGCTGTCTCCCTGGTGGCTGCTGCACTGTGCTCAGGCATGAAGCAGCAAATCCTCCACCTTCTCCTTATTGTTGCTGGTTTTTTTCAGGTTTTATCAAGAGGAACAACTCCCCTCCCAGCTGGAGGCAGAGCTAAGGGAGGGATGGCAGTGACCAGAGCACACAGAGCACTGCCAGCACATCCAGGAACAGGTTGGAAAGGGTTGACAACAGGATGACGAAATTCTGATTTGTACCAAAATCTCCATGTCCTGTCTCTATACTCCAGCTCATGCCATGATTGCAAAAACCCACAGCTGTGTGAAGCATCTCCAACATGAGTCATTCATGGCAGCTCTGTCCTGCACAGAGCATGCGAGGCACATGTCTCTGCTAGGAAAGAAAATTTCCCTTCACAGCTTTTTAGACCTTTTAAATATTTGTTGTGATTGCTGTACTAATTAAATTCAGCTGTTGCAGGTAATATAACTCCTGACAGCTTCTTTTTCTTTTTTTTTCTTTTTTTTTTCTTCTTTTTTTTTTTTTAATGATTTTCTCCATTTTAGAGGGCAAGTGAGCAGCGCTTAAAGGTATATGGTCTGTCCACTGGGATAGCTGCTGGCAGAAATGCAGAGCTTTGATTGAACTCTGAAGTCATGGCTTTAAACTGTGCCAGTTTGCCTTTGCCCCAGATGAGGAGGGACCCAGCCACAGGGCTCTGATGGGGGGGCACAGACCACCATCTGCCTGGATTTTTCCTTTCAATCTGAGACACTGGACATCCAGTGCATGAGATGGGAAGGGACAGCGTCCATCAGGTTAGCCTTTCCCTAGCTTGCTTTGAGTCTTTCTGGCCCTCAGCACCACCAGGTCTGCAGTTGCTGAAGCAGGCTGTGCTCCAGAGGGGTTATCCAACATTGAAACCTTCGGCAACGTGGTTCAGATTTGCTGGCAAATTGTGCAGATGAAAAGGCAGTGTCTTACAAGAAAACTGCATTTTTGTGGTCTTGTTCTGATGCTGTGCTGCACCGTGTGTGGGTTTCAGGGCTTCCCGGCGCTCACCTTTCAGGTTGTCAAGGAGAATTTCTACTTGTCAAAAATGATTCGAAACGCCCTCCCTGTGTGTCCTCCAATGTTTTGAATTTTAAGGAGTAGCCCCGGGGCAGTATATTTAAAACATGATCTCAGAGAAACTGGTTCATCGCGTTTGGAAGCCTAAAGAGCGAGAATGACAACGATAAATAGACATTAGGGTTTGCGGAGTCACACCGAGGTCAGGCGCTCCCCCTCCCCGCCCCACCCCCACGATCTGGGCCAGTTTTGCCTTTCCTCGTTCAATCCCAGCCCGTGTCTGTGTGCCCAGCGATGCCATCCCGGCTGCTCTCCGGGCACGGCTGCCCCGCTGCGGGCCCCGGAGCCCGGCGGGCCCGGGCTGGGCACGGCTGCGCTCGGCTGCCCTCGCCCAGCGGCACAAAGGCCCCATCTCCGGGGCTGGAGCACCTGCACACCTCCCGCTGCCCCTGGGACCTGCGAGGCTCCCCAGCCTTCGGAAAAACCAACCCACTGCCTTAGAGACTGGAGATGGGGATGATAGCGGGTGATTGAGTTATTGCACGCTAATGAGCTCTGCTCCCCTGCCAGGCCGCAGCAGCCCCGGATGTGCCCGCAGCTCCCGCCCAGCCAACCCCGGGCCGGGCTCACCGAGCTGCCCTGGCTGCCATCCCCGGGCCCCTCACCGGGCACTGCCCGTGAGCTCAGCGCTGGGGCTCGGACATCTCCCCTCGAAACACAGCCGGGTATTTTGTGCTTCCGGAGCTCAGAGAGGGGATTGGCGAGGGAATGAAGCTCCTTTGTTTATTAGGTAGTCTGGCTCCTGGTTTTGGATTACAGCATTGAGTTTGCAGAGAGGCAGAGTTCCTCTGGAAATGCGAGTGGAACTACATTTGCATTTAGCAAAGTGCAAAACCGTCCTAGCAAATGCCACTGAGTAGTTGAATGGCCGTGAATTGCAACCCCCGGGCTTCCTTCAGGTGCTCCCAAAGCCTAGGTTTGCCCTCCGGGTGTTAATTACACTAACAAAGAGCGGAAGGACTATCGTGAGAGTTGGTCCTGGCTCCTTATTCCAATTTTCCTTCATTATGGCTCTTAGCTTTTGGTTAAAGCCCATCCACTAGTGAAACAGCTAGTGAAACAGAAAGAAACAAAGCCTTCTGGACTTTGGGGTCCCTGCAGTGCTTGGCTCTCCATAGAGGTCTGTGGCTGAACCATCACCCAAAGAGTCGGGGATCGCAGAACCTGCTTGGGTAATGAGCCACCAGTTTGTCCTGTGTTTCAAAGAAGCCTTCTGTGAGCTAAAGAGGCCAAATAATATTTTTCCCCCACATTTTTTTTAACTTTGGGCACCTTTGCAAATGACTGTTCTGGCTGGGATGGAGCCCCTGAGTGCCAGAACACCACGGGAAGAGGCTGCTCTGTGATACTGCCAGCCTGAGGAGGAGGAGGAGGAGGAAGCGCTGGAAATCCCCTAAGCACGCCTGTTTTCTCGAGACTCCCAACTCAATTCTGCAAACTCAGAAAATTTTATATAACTTGGTTTAGTCAGTTTGGAGGTTTAAGGCACTTGGCTGTGCATCTGGATTGCATCTTGGGGGAGAGTTATCCAAAAAAGAGCTCAGGCAGAGCAGTTGGAAATTCAGCCATTTCTAGTAAAATCAAAGCAAAGCAAGAGCATGGGAAGGGAGTTTCTTCTTTGGTATTTGGTGTGCTGGACTCTGGATTTAAACCCCTGATCTGTGTCAGTGCTTTTCAGAGCCATCAGGTGGTGGAGGAAAGGCAGGAAGTACTTCAGGTAGCTGGATGTGCCCCAGGCCACTGTCATCTAACCTGACACCCTGGCTTGTGCCAGTGAAGGGAACTTAAACACCCTCTGCATTGAACTGTCTGTGCCACCTGAGGGACTTTAGAGCAAGAAAACCAAATTGATGTATAATTCCTGAATGTCCAAATGACTCTGCCATCAGCGCTGCAAACAGAACAAGCACAGCTTTCTGCCATGGTGGTTTCTGCACCAGCGCCCAAGGGCGCCACTCAGCCTTCCCAGTCTGCAAATCTTGGCCTTAGAAAACCCTGAAATGAAATGTTTCAAGTTGAAAAGTCCAAGTCAGCTCAAAATAGAAACAAAGAAAGTTAATTTTAAGAGCTCTTTAATTTTTAGCCCATAAAAGCCAAGAAAGTTGTGTATTGATGAGACACTGCCTCGAGACAATTGAAACCCAGCTCAGCACCCTGCTGGGGTGTTGACTATCCTTAGGTCTCGTTGTCTTCAAGAGCTGATAGAGATCAGCACCTCCAAGGTCTGAACCTTTAACCATTTGCCATGTTTTGCCTCACAGGCAGCTGCGCTTCAGCGGTGGGTGAAACGATTCCTCTTTGTCTGAAAGGGCAAATTCTTCTCTTTAGATGTTTGTGCTCACCTCCCATTAACTTTGGTATGAGCTGAGCTCATGCTTCCAAGAGCAAAATTTGGCTTATAATTTCTGCATGCTTGGGGTTCCTCTGGGTACCATATAAATGTAAGATACTGTGATTCAGTGCTAAAGAGCAGAGAAAACACAAGCCCCCAGGAGACACCGTCAGAGAAAACCATATAGAACCTGTGTTTAAAACAAAAAAGAAAAAAAGGAGAAAGATTAAGAAAAACAATTGAGATTCATTCCAGAGGTGGTTTCACTGCAAGCCGAGGACAGAGCGCGCATCTCTGCCGTGATCACGTCCCCACTCCGCTGCGTTCTGGGCCAGCGGAGCAGGCGCAGGTTGGGAGCGTTATTGAAAACGTCTTACCTCCTATATTTTCTGGGTTTTAATCAAACTCACTGCGCTGCCAGAGGTGTTTCATTTACCAGGAGAGGGGTCAGCAAGGCAGCCCTGAGCAGCAGGAAATAGCAAATAAAGAACTGTTCCTCCATGCTTGGAAGCTCTCCGAGGGCAAGCAGTGCTTGGATGTTCATTATTGCCTTCCCTGCACCCCGCACAGATCGGGGGCACCCTGCTGTCTCTCCTGGGGGGGCACATGGGCTTGGGGGGGCAATCAAAGGTTGCTGCTTTGGGAATTTTGGTTATTGTCTTCTGATTTCACTAACCAGCCCTGCGCCAGTGAAAAGAGCTAACAATGCATGTACTTTATAATTCTGTTTTCTATCTGCTGCCATTTTAGAGTTTCTTGGCTTGTTACAACTGTCATAAAATTACTTTATTATATTTTCCCATCTGTTACATTTTCCCCTCTTTACAGGGGGACATTGCATGATGCACACACGCTAATTTAGCTTTAAAATTATTGTATGGCTGTTGTTTATGGAAAACGAATGCTGTATTTGTGGAACAACATGTGACTTCTTCATAGCACCAAGGAGAATATCTGAAGTCCATAAACTCAAATGTCAGCAAATGGACAGAGCTGCCCCCTCCTCTCCTGCCCCAGCCCTTTGCCTTTATTTGTGACCTCATCTACCTCAGTTAGAGCTGCAATTGCTCAGTACAGCACTGATCCCCTCTGCATTCCCAGTGCCCAGCTGAGAGATGGATTCTGCACTGGAGCAGTGCACTGCCTTTGGTGGTGAAGCTTCTGGGTACAAAATCAGCCATAGGAGAAGTGATTACACACACACATGCACACACAAACATGAATAACCAGGTGGATCTGCTCTTCCTTCCTTGCCTTTCTTTTCTTGTCTTTGATTCTTCTGATTCTTCTGTTCAGCTTCGTCAAAGCCTCTTGATTTGACTCTTTCTCATAGCAAGTGTCAATTGGGAAGTGTGAGGTGCCCCCAGTCTCCCACTCCCATCACAAAACCTGGGCTGTGACACCACGGTCTGGGAAGCTGGCAGGCCTGGGGATGCTCTGAGTACACACTGGGGCTTTAACAAGGCTTTCTGAAACTCCTTCTCTGTTTTTTTTTTGCTTTTTCACTCCCACTTTTCATTGCAATTTGCAGAGCCACTGATGGCACCATCAGCCCATGTATTCCAATATTTATGAGATGTATATTAAAGACTTGATACTGTTAAATTATGCATATTATTAGATGAAATTGAGTGTTTGAACTGGGGGTTTGGTGATCCCAAGGGGTTTCTGAGTACACAAAATCTTGTTTTAAGGAAAAAAATAGATAATTTCATCTCAGAGTCCCACTTATGTAAAATCCACCCCCTTCTTCCCTTCACCTCTCCTTCCTGCCCCTAGGTGTAATACATTGTACTTTTAAAACATAATTTTATCTACAAGAGAGGAAACAGTAACTACTCTAAAGGGTGTGCAGAGGGAGCCCATTCCCATCACAGCGGTGACCACGGAGCATTTATGGAAGGGATCAGGTTTGCACTGAACGACTCCAGCAATGATGTGAGCATCCTGTCTCTGTCAGGACTTGTGGAATATCCTTTGTGTGGGATTCAATACCTGACTGTGAAATTCAGGGATGGGGCTGGTAGCTGTGCTTTGATCACAGCTGACTGGGAAGTCTGGGTGCATTTTCAACTCCTACAGTTACCCAAGAGATTGATGGCAGCAGATTCAGAAAAGGAACTCCAGGTTTCCCATTTAGAATAATTTTTATCCGTTGATTGTGGTAAAAAGGTTAAAAAACCAAAAGAGGGGATCTGTCAATACTCCACCTGACCAGGGCAGCTCCAGGTGCCTCTGTGTTGCCTCTCCTCTGGCAGTCGGTGCATCTCTAGTGGATGCTGTCCTGCAGCCTGAGCAAAGGGAATGAACAATTACGCACAAACCTGTGGCTTGTGCAGGAACTTAGCTTGATGAAGACCTCAGACTGAACTGGCAAGTGGGTTTTGTTTGAACCCTGCAGCCCCTATGCTCAATTCTTTATTAACTTTTTCAATATGTTCTATTGCAGTCAGGCAACAATATGGGAGCTATCTTGCAGCTAATTTAACACCTGTAAATTCCCATGGCTGGTAATGAAACCTTGTATAGGCTAGTAGGTGAAGCATTTGCTTCATATATCAAAGGTCATTAGTTCAGTATTTGTTAACACTGTAGCTTTTATTAAATTTTTTCCTGCTTTTTTTGCATCAGGGTGCTTACAGCCTGATTAATTCTTCTGCTTCCCAAAGCTAAAGAGGTAAAATTAGTATCACCTGACCCAGAACATTTGGGCTAAATTTTTTGTTGAACTCTGAATTAGCCTGCTAGAAATTATACTTCCAAAGCTCCTCACCCATTCATGGACAAGCAGATTAGGAGGCTGTGTGAAAAAGGGGAAAGAGGAGAGACAAGCTCCTTGCAGCAGGGAGCAACAGCTTTGGGTAATTTGTGTGCCTCCCAACATTTAAATTAATCTTTGTGGCATATTCAACAACTTGACAGCTCTCTACTAGCATGAATATATTTTTATTTCCTGGCTTTCCCAGTTTTGCTTGTTTTTTGTTAAGGTAGTTTACAGTTTTGGACTATTTGGAGGCAATCCTTGTGAGACAGAAGATGGTGAAGAGGAGACACAACCCAGCACAACCAAACTAAATAACCTGCCAGTAAAAGATGCCCTTGCTCAGTGTCCTTGGACACACTGCCTGGTGCTGGATGGGGACTGAAAGCCCCTGATTTAGGGACAGTCTCCAGCAGTGATCCCTTTGCTCGCACAAGGCTCATCACTGCCCTGCCCAGCGCTGTTGTTGGAAGTGCTCCTTCCCTGTGCTGAGCAGGCTGTGTCATCCCTGCTGCACTGCCTGTGCTAAAAACAGCTGACACAGGGAGCTCCAAGCCCTACAGCTGCTTTTCCTGGATGTTTTGTATCTAAACTGACCCTTTCTCAACCCTGTCATGGGCTGGGTCCACCACAGTAGCCAATTTTTCAAAACACAACCAGCACAAAGCAATGTTATAATGAAACCAAGCAGCTTCTGGAGATGAAATCACAGGGATTCTACATCCAAATGGGATGCTGCAGTTCCTGGGAAGTGCTGAGTGTGTGCTTTTTCACCTGGAAAGGTCCTGGCATGTATGCTGTTTATCAAAATAACAACTCATTGAAACACAGCTGGAAGTGCTGTCAGAAGTGTTGAATGAAGTGCCGCTGTCTCCAGACTGCTGTGTCTCTGCTGGCTTTTCCAGAGAAGGGAAATCAGTGGGCTCAGAATGAGTCCTGAACACAGAACTCACCCAGTGGTGTCTGACTCTGTCAAGAACCTGCAGCCAGCACTGCCCCACGTCACAGACCTTCCAGAGTGGCCCCTTCCCCTCCCGTCAGCCTGGAGTGATTCTGGACTCTGCATCTCACAGTAGGTGCCACTTGTCACAGCTCCCCTCCCAGAGCCTGCCAGGAATGATCCTGGTTATCAGCAGAGAGAAGAGATCCTGTTTGCATTCCTCAGACTCCCTATTAATTTAACCTAAAATGAGCTGAGCTTTTTATTAACGTCTTTATGCTGCAGCATTTTATAGAATATTGTGTTCTTTGTAAGGCACTGCTGGTTTTTTATTCATATCTGTGTCAGCCTCAAAGCTGGCTTTTTGATGCAATTCATTAATTCACAACTGAAATGGCTTTCTCATTCTACAGCATTTAGATGCCAGACATTTTCTACAAAGCTTAATAAAGTGTGTTTTGTACTTCATCACTGCACTACCAAGCAGGCACATGGATATATTCCACCAGACTATTCAGCTTGCACAGTAAGAACCCTGAGGTACACATCTCTTTTAGACAAAGGAAAGGATAATTGTTATCAAGTCAGAGGTGGTCCAAAGTCATGAGCACCTTCTGTATGTATTCTGAATAATGTAAATATGATTTCCTTAGTTCATACACACGGATTATGTCAGACAATTCATCTATGCTCAAATGATAAACATCATTCGAGGAACATGACTACCAAACCCACTTCTATGCTAAATAGCAGCAAAGCCTGAGAAGGGCTCAGCTTTTCAGTGATGCAGCTGCCGCACCCATTGGCTTGGGAAGAGCTGTCCTGGGACACCCTGTACCAGTGCCACCCCCTGTGCCAGTGCCACCTTGCTAGGGTCAGATGTGTCGCTGGTTGCATCAGTGGCCTCGGAAGCCTCAATGGTTGCAGCAGCTGTGCAGGGACTGACACCATGATCCAAAGCCCGGCTGCAGAAGGAGTTTGAGTGTCCAGGCATGTCCTGCCCTGCCCTTAGTGGGGCATGGGAAGGGCAGAACCAAGCGGGGGCTTGTGTGTGTATGTGTGTATTTGCGTATGGGCATGTGCCAGGGGAGGCTCAGGATGGACATCAGGAGGAATTTCCCCATGGAAAGGGTGCTCAGGGGGGTTTGGCTCAGGGGCTGCCCAGGGGGGTTTGGAGTCCCCATCCCTGGAGGTGTCCCAGGAAGGGCTGGAGGTGGCACTGAGTGCTCTGGGTTGGGGACAAGGTGGGGATGGGGCACAGCCTGGACTTGATGGTCTGGGAGGTTTTTTCCCAACCCTAATGATTCTATGATTCCATGATTCCATGTGTACACATGTGTGTACTTGTGTGTGAACACACCTGGCCCGGGTGGCCCAGAAACACCAGGCACAGAACAGGTGGATGTTTTCCCTATGAGCTGTGCACAGAGCAGCCCAGGGCTGCCCTGCCCTGGCAGTTCCAGGCCTGGGTGCCAGGCAAGGCCCACGGGCACATGCTGGGGAGGAGAAGGATCACCTCTACTCCTGCCTGGCTGTGAGCACATCTCACTTTGCCAGGCTGCCATTGCCCATTCTCCCAGCCCTTCCCACTGCTGCCACATGAGGAAAGGATGCTGGATCCAGCACTGGTTAGAACTGGAATTATTAACTTGACTAGCACATACCAACTCACCCCCAGAGCAGTGGGTCCAGGCTCTTCCAACCACAGCCACAGTGAATGGTGGTTGGTGGTTCCTTTTAATTGGGGAATTTAATTGTTTTAATTTAACAAAACCTTGGTTTTGTTGCAATTTCCCCATATGTCTTCTAAAATGGCCTGAAATGATTCAGGCCAGCCCTGCCACCTCTCCACTGGCAAAGCCAGTGCTGTGCCAGGGCTGGCCTGAGCATCCCTGTGGGTTCAGACAGTGCCTCCCCCTGCAATGCTTTGATGTGCACTTTTCAAAGCATTTAAAATGAGATAGAAAACTCATACTTGACAGTGTTTCTGTCTGTTTGATTGAACTTCTCAAGTCTCTCCATTTCTCTTCAGACGAGGAGAGCCTGTGAGCAAAAAGCCAAGCTTTTTCCACAGCTTATGTTCTTGTAAAAACAGCTCCAAGTACACACATTCTGCTCCTCACTCCAGTCGGGCTCCACATGCCAAGTCAAGTATTTATTTTCATTACTTTTGAGACCACCAAAATTAATGTATCTTTCAGACAGGAAGAATTTTATTTATTATGGTGGATTTGAATCCAAGAGATGAAAGAAGAGCACCATGCATCTTGAAAGCAACTGAGCCTGGGAGTGAGAGGAGACGGCCCGACCTGCGTTCCCCTCCCTCCCGGGCAGCAGCCCCCCCCAGCCCTGATGTGTTTCCATACAGATGGACCACAGCTCCATGGAACCTCCAAACCAACACTGTAAATCCTGCCACAGTTATAGTAGCGAGGGCAGGTGTCAATGCTTTAATCAATTCCCCATTTTCCTGAGTCACTGGTGGAGCTCCTGGTTGATAGCGCAGGTTGGGTGGAGTGTGAGTCTTCTGGAGGGAATCTGTTCATCCCTGGGGAGCATCATCCAGAGAGAAAACAGATTAATTTTTCCCTTTTTCATCCCTGAACTCCTGCTACTCACTGAATGATCTCACCTGTATTTTGCAGGTGTTGTCTACTATTTTTTGCTGTTTGTCACAGTATTGCAGTTTTTCTCTCCTTCTGAAACCCACCCCAACACGTCAGTGCTGGAACTGCTTGGTGTAAAAGAGCTGGAAGCTGTGTCCTTGAGCCAGCACTGTGCTCTACAGTGCATCTTCATCAGGAAGTCCAGACCCAGCAGGGTTTTGCCTCTGTTTTCCTATGGATCCCATCATGAACTTCTTTGAAAGTGTAGAAATGGAATCGTAGCTAGTTAAGGAAAAAATGCTGCTTCTGTTCCTTTCCAATGTGGCTAGAGTTCCATCAAAACATTGCCAAAGTAATTTTGCCCATTAGGAAGAAAATGGATTTCAACTCTGCAACAACTTCAGAAAAAATCATTTCACTTCTAGACCAGAGCCAGTCACAAGATGGATTGGGCTGGTCATTGACACTGGTAATTTTTAGGCAAAAATATCCTACTGAGAAATCTCATTAATGTCACTGCAGTCGAGGCTCTTCCACACAGGGAGGCAGCTGGGTTGTGTCATAGAGATGAGAGGAAACTGTGGTGGGGCTGGGAGGAGGACAAAATCAATGAGAAATTAGGCTGGGAAGTTCAGCATCTCATACAACAACTTGCTGCTTCCATGAAACTCACTGAAGCTTCAGACAAGCCCTAAATGTATTAACAAGGTACCTGACCCCAGATGTCCTGCTTGAAGTAATGCGAGTTTGGAAGTCCTCAAGACAGAGCATCAGATGCCTCCCAGGCTGTATTTGATATGATTTTTCATTGCAAAACCTTCAGTGGAACTGTGATGTTTAGTTGCTTTCATCATCTCTGATAACACCTCAAGCCTGGTCCAAGTTCTTTAAGAGAGTAAAGAGAAAAAGCAGTGTATTGGACACCTAATAAAGGAGAATTTGTAGTATCCACAGTTAGTTTGAATTCAACTTAATTGTTTATTACTCTGAGGTCTCTAAAGGATAAAGAATATGGAATAAAATATTTCTATCACCTCAGCCTTTCTCAAAACATTCACAACCTGTTAAACACTAGGGTCACTAACTTTGAAATGATCTCACAATTTGATTTCATTATATTTTAATTGCAAATGATATATTGTGGGGTTCATGGAGAGTGAGAAGCTGAGACCAGGCAACATTAAACCCCTGCTTTTTTTCAATTCTCCAGCCAGATGTACTGCAGGCAGGTGCAACACAAACTCCCAAAGACCCTGCTAACGTAAGGAGAGCCTGACCTAGAGGGACTGATGTGAATGAGCTTTTCAGGCCGTGTGCTTATTCAGTCCTGGCTGGGGAAAGGCTGCCAGCCCCGGCACACGGTGCCAGAAGTGTGGTGGTTTTTTTAATGCAAAGTTGCAAAACCACAAAACTCATTTTTACTAGTGACCTTTTTACCACTAATTGTCAGGGTACTTTAAAAAAAAAAAAAAAGGCGAAAAAAAAGAAAAAAAAAGAAGCTAGTTTGGTCAGGGCTGAATTGACATCCCAGAGACTCTGTCCCGGCAGCTGCTCCTGCACCCCACTGCTGCTTTCCCAGTGTTTGCATCCAAACCCAACTGGGTCCTGCCTGGATGAGTCAGACAGCTTTCTGGGTTGTTGTTTGATTTTTTTTTTCCTTGCAAAGCAGCTTTTGATTGTGAAATAAATCACCAAAAAATAGCTAGAGTGTTGGAAAGAGGGAGCAGAGTTGGGGTAGGGGTGCAATCAAGGAGGGCCCAGGGCTGTGTGAAGGTGGCTGCTTTCCCCCGTTGCCTTCACTGTCTCTTTCTCTCTAAGAACACACAGGCCTATTTTGCCCAATTTCTAAAGTTTTTTACACATGGTTAGTCAGTAGCTGCAGCTGGACTCACTGTCCCTTTGAGAGTTCAACCAGGTTTTGAACTCCTTTGCCCAGTTTTTAATTCTGATTCATTCCCTGATTCCATTGGAATTGGCGACATGTGAGAGGTGTGTTTGTGAGCAGAGCCTGGCCTACTTTTTCCACCTCCTCTGCGGAGCATTCTCCTGAGGGATGAGGGACTGAGCCAAGGCTCAGCTAGGGGCAGAGGGACTCTCAGCCAGGTGACCTTTTAAGCCCATCCAGTTCCACACTCTCCACACACTTTCATGGAGAATCCCAATTTCAAATGAAAAAAGGAGACCAGTCTATGTTGACAAGTTCCAATAAATTAAATCAATGTTCTAGGCCTACTTTATTTATAATTTTTGCCATGTTACACTTTTATTGAATTATAAGGGTTAGACAGGATCTTAGACATCACTTTGTTCTACCCCTGCCATGGCAGGGACACCTCCCACTGTCCCAGGCTGCTCCAAGCCCTGTCCAACCTGGCCTTGGGCACTGCCAGGGATCCAGGGGCAGCCCCAGCTGCTCTGGGCACCCTGTGCCAGGGCCTGCCCACCCTCACAGAGAACAATTCCTTCCCAATATCCCATCTAACCCTGCCCTCCTCCAGCTTAAAGCCACTTCCCCTTGGCCTGTCCCTCCATCCCTTGTGCCAAATCCCTCTCCAGCTCTGCTGGAGCTCCTTTGGGCACTGGAATGGCCCCTAAGGTCTCCCTGGAGCCTTCTTTTCTCCAAGTGGAACACCCCAAACTCTCTCAGCCTGGCTTCTTCCCACCAGTATCCAAGAGCCCAGATTGTCACACTGGGTATCTGTTGTCACTTTTACAGACAGAAAATAGAGAAATTTCCAGCTTAAATGAGAAAAAACCAGAATTTACAATAAAGCACTTGATGACTAATGACTTGGGGATTGTGCTCAGTCACATTCATGTGGTGAAGGAATCTCCTTTCTACAAAAGAATGTTGGTTTTGCTTGGTCTGTTTGTTATTTTTGCCATTGTCTCCCAAATTTTTCCTGTGGCTCAGAAGTCCTAAGGTGATTTCCTCTCCCATTCCAAAGTCACATCTTCCCTGAGTCCAGCAACTACTGCAGGACAGCTTGGTTGTAAACTCAGGGTGGAAGCACTTTCCTTTGGTTTTCCTTCTGTCAGCAAATCCCAATTTTCTTTTTCACTTCCCAATATTTATAATTATCTCCAGAAAACCCTCTTGGCCTCTCACTTGCCCAGGCTGGTTTATAGCAGTGCTAAATGCTCAAAACCATCTCTCTGCATTGGCTGCTGGCAGCTCCTGCCTGGCCAAGCCCAGCAGGACAGGGTTTCCTGGAGCACGAAATCTCCCACCAGAGCAGTTGCTGAGGGAGCACTGGGTTGAATGGGAGATGCTGGGGGGGCAGGACTGGCCCTGGAGGGGCAGGACCTGCCCTGCATGCATGCCCACCTCTTGCCTGGTGCTGCATCTTCACACACTTGCTCTCAAAAGCTCTTTGCTTTTGGAAACAAAATTTCAGCAGTAAACAGTTTTGGAGCTTATTTACAGCTCAATTTACTGAGCATCCTACAAGAACACCAAGGGAATGCTGTGGTGTGTTGTCGGTTGAGTGTGGTCAACAGCAGAGAAGGTTTCCCAGAGTTTTTAATGCATTTTGGACCCCTCTCCTTCCTCCTCTCCCCAAATATCTCACCAGTACCAGTGCAAGCCTTACACTAGGAACACCACAGCTAGAAAATTACAGGAACCCAGAAAGGCAATGAAAGAAAATAAAAATGGGTCTAGAATCACAGAATTCTATGGGGCAACCTGTAATTTTTCATAGTTTTCAGGTTTGTTTGTTTGTTTTTTAATTATCCCAAAGGATCTGTACTTTAGATCTGCCAGCAGTCTGGGTAAATGGGCAACATGGCAGGGGAAAAAATTCTGTGCCACCACTGCTGAGGTCAGAGGGAGATGCCACAGGGCAGGCTCCACACCCCACACCAGTTTCTGCTTTTTCTTGGACTGGATTTTGAATTTCACTTCTTCTACCTTTGAGCCTGACATTTTTCAAGCAAGCCCCCCAAAATCATTGAAACTTTGCTCTCATTTGAAGGCAGGGGAAGTCCTTACCCTCAACTGAAGTGAGTGCAGAAACAAGAGAGTTCAAGGCAGTTTGGAAACATGGACTTGAGTTGTCCTGTGATCTGTGCCTCAGAATGGGGCTGCTCAGAATTTCCTGGAGAACTCTGGTAATCTGAGGCTTAATTTGTTAATGTTCAAATTAGATCCAGTTCTGGAGCTCCTTAACTGAAAGCATCTAGGACAGTGCAGAGGGCTCTGCCTTTACAAAATACCAGTTATGTCACAGTGAAGATGGAGATGGCTTTCCAAAGGAACAGCTCTAAAGGTTAATTCTCTAAAGGTGCATCAGTGTCATGGTGGTTTGGGGCTCCTCAAGGAGCCAATTCCTCCAAAGGCCCTGCAGTGACCCAGGAGAGGGACTGTTGTCCCATCAAGACGCAAGGCACAGTGCTGACCATCCAAAGCACCAGTGAGGTGTCTCAGGCCTCACATCTGGTTGAACTGAGGTTCTCTAGATGGTGTGAGAGGCCCCACAAATCACAAATCAGAGGTATGGCTGAACTGGGTGAGTTTGCGAGGAAAAGCCCTTGGGGAAGGATGCAAGGGCAGTGCTGGCTGCAGAGCAGTGGGACAGCCCCATGCCAGCCCAGCTCCACGTGCCAGGCACAGCTCGAGCTCAGCAGGGACACACACAGGGTGCTGGCACAGCAGCAACAGCAGCCAAACGTGGGAGCCCTTCAGCTGCCTGGGCCCTGCTGGCCCTGCTGGCCCTGGAGGGGACGTGGTGACATTGCTTGGGGCACTGCAGTGTGAGTTGGGTTCCCTCCAAACCCATCTGGCTGCTCAGTTCAGCCGTGGCTGTGCCCAGCTCTGCCTGGGCTATGGCACAACACAGCCCTGGCACCAGGAAACCTGGCACCAGGGAACCTGGTACCCTGCACGTACAGTACAGCCCGGCCTGGCCCGGCCCAGCCCAGCCCGGCCCAGCCTGGCCCATCAAGCTGCTCCACAGGCCCCCGCTGCTGCCAAGCTCCAAGATGGGTGGGTGCTGAGACTGTCCTGGGTGAGCAATCCCTGCTCCAGAGCCAGGCACAACTCCTAAACCAGGCTCACCTCTCCCAGCCAGGCTCACCCTCCCAGCCAGGCTCACCCCAATCCTCTTTCCCCAGCTGGGCCAGGACCATGTGGCTGATGGTGGCAAGCTGAGCTCACACTGTCCCAGCTGTGGATGCTGTCCACAACTGTTGGATGTGACCTCTCCTCCCTGCACCATCTGAGCTTGCTGGGCTTGGAGCAAGCATGGACTCAAATCAACAAATCCAGATACAGGAGGAAAGGAACCTGTTTAAGGTTTGAGATGACAATTCTGCCCTCAGTTACACTTTCTTGAACTAGAGCAGAACAAGATACAGACCTAATTCCGATTATTTTTACACCTGCAAAGCCAACGAATGTGGAGAAGGAGCAGTGCTTTACACTGGCACTGGTGCAACACCAACCACTGCTGCTGTTCGGTGCCCTGGATATTTTTTCTGCAAGATGGTTTCAAACGCTTGCAAGAGCTGAAAACAAAGAAATGAAATACCAGCCCCGTGCAGACTTTAAAATGAAAAATGTCCAGGAAATCCCTGCAAGGTTTTGGACTGAACAGGAAGATACATTACAGAACTTTTTCAACCTTTTTTTTTTTAATTTTTTTTCAACTTCCAAGCAGCAGAACACCAAAATGCTACCAGGCAGGGCAAATTGAGCAAAAATAAAATATTCTGTGGACTGGGTTGGAGAGTAAGGCAGTGTTTATTTTTTTATGCTTTACACTTTGGCCAGCATTTATCCCGAATGAAGGGAGCAAATGTTATTAGATTTCATGGAATGTAAATAAACAGTTATTGGTAAATACATTTTGGTGGTCTGCTTGTTACACTGCATGTCAGGAAAACTATAGGGAACTGGCAGGAGTTCAGACGTCTTCAAGGAACACAGAAAACAGACATATTTTACTAATTATAGCTAACAAAAACACTCTGAGATTACAGTTAAATTACATTAAAACATAACTTGTTGGCAAAGGCTGCGAGCATAATGCTTTGCCTATATCTTTCTGTATAATGTTTCATCAGAACAGAGCAGAACATCAGGAAAGGCTGGCCCAGCCCACGCCCCTGGCCCTCGGGGCTGGGCCAGCTGGGCACTGTGTCCTGCAGGATCTCCTGATGTCCAGAGGGGCTTCCACAAGGGCCATGAGCTGGATTTGTCTGCAGCAGGGACTGCAGAGGGCTGATGCCACACCTCCATCTGCACCTCCCCAGGTGGGAAGGGAAGGACAAAGAGGCACCTGCTGAGCAGCCCTGGAGAGGGCTGGGGGGGCAGGAGCAGTGGGAATTGGGGGCTGGGGGGGGACAGGAGCATGTGAGGTGAGGAGCAGGAGCAGTGGGAATTGAGGGCTGGGGGGGGACAGGAGCATGTGAGGTGAGGAGCAGGAGCAGTGGGAATTGAGGGCTGCATGGCTGGAGCTCCCAGCAGGAGCTTTGGTGCCCACACCACCATGCCTGGAGGGCAAGTCCTCACGGGGCTGTGAGCTGAGTGCCAAGGCTGCTCCACAGCAATGCTCCTTCCACCTCTGGATCTGCTCTGCAGCATCTCTGGGATGAGAAAGACAGAAAAGATGGCTCTGGTACAGAGCTCCTGTGGGCACAGGGACATGCTTTGGCTATGTCAAGATGGAGGAACCTCCAGCAGCTGATTGCAAAGTTAAAATCAGAAACATGCCTTGACCCAAGCCTGGAATTCCCATTCAGTGGGTCCCCATTTCAGTGAAGGATTTCCCTCCTTATAGGACGGGAACTGGACTGGCTGTCCCCATGCCCACGATGCCCAGGAGCTGCCTTGGGCATGGCTCTGAGGGGCTCTGGAGCCCTGCTCACGCCTGGGGAGGGTCCTTGACTGAGCACCCCCTTTGCTGCTCCCCAGCTCCCCTCCCACTGCCAGACCCAGCCCGTGGCACTCCTGCTCCATCAGCAGAACAAACCATTCCTGCAGGAGCAGAGCCCAGGAGGGAAGGGAGGTCTTTCTGCAGAAATCATTATGTTTTAATGACGTCCAGAGTTTTCAGGACAAATGGGCTGTTGTGAGTGAGGCACCCCCCACTGCAGCACTGCAAGGGGCATGCCTGGAGATCAGTGCAGGGATCCTTGCATTACACTGAGTTCAATTACAAACTGTTCATTTCATGTTTGAAGAAGCTTGTGTGAAGTACTTAAGAGAGATGCTCAGAAACGTTGCATGTAAGCAGCATTGGGGCTCAAAAACCCAGGTGCAATATCTGTTCTGTTCTCCCATGGCTGCATGTCAGGAGATGACATTATTGTTACTTTACAGAAAGTCTCTAAACTAGAAAAAAATTCCTTCCTTCTGCTGGTGGGATATTAAGACTGAGTGGTCCCTGGCAGGGTGGTGCAGCGGGGCTGGAGGCTCAGCTGGGCCACAATGATGATCTGTTTTAAACCCAGGTAAATCAAGGTGGTCATTGATCTGATCCCAGTTTATCAGGAAGACATGAGTCATTTTGTCTGCCAAGTAAATGGAAGGGGAATGCAGAGGCTAATCTGCCCAGAATATTAATAACACTTGTGCCACTGTGCACCACTCCAGAAACACACACTTCCTGGGGACTGGGTTATTCTTGCATCCGTGCCCCTGTGTAAAGAAATCCTGTAATGAAATCATGCTTCACCATTACCCCATGGTAATCTCTTCACTTGGACTGTCTTTATGTCACATTTATGGCCTGTTCTTTGCTGGGAAGATTTTTAAAGGGGATCTGAAGTTTAAAAGAAGACAGATGACAAGCTGTGATCACGAGGAAGAGAGGCTCACCATATGGAAATAGAAAGCCCTGGCTCCCTCCCCTATCACTCCTCCCCCTCCCCTGCTGAGTTTCTCTACTTCACATGATGCTATTGGGATTTGAAGATCAGAATACAAATTAAATTATTAAATGAGGAAGAAAAAAAAAAAAAAACAACAAAACACCCCCCAAAACTTGGGCCTTTCCTCTCCATCCTTCCATGTGATCCGTAATTAAAAATCAAAGTGGGGAAAACAACCCTGCTGGAAGCTGGCATTTGGGATCCAGCTCAGTTGCCAAGAGAAGCATGTAATGCTCAGGCAACATGTCTGTGCCTTTGCATGCTATGGGGGTTCATGCATGAGCTGCTTCTAGAGCTAAGGCATTGTTTTAATGGAAGACTTGTTATGGGGCATATTAATTGCATTATTTATTATTTACTTATTGGGAAAAGCAGGAGCACCACTCCTCAATCCAGTGCATGTTTCCAATACTGGGCTCTTTGTCCCCAAACCCACTCAGTGTTCCCAAAGCCAGGAGAGCTGAACCCCCATCAGAGGCTTTCTAGCCATTAATCACTACAACCTGAATGCATGGCAGCAACCCCTTAAAGCCTGGGCAGTGAAAGAGAAATGAATTAATCCATTTTATGCAGACAGAACTTGAGCAGTGGCAGTTTTCAGGTTCATTTTGGCTGGGCAATTTTAAAGGAGTTGGTGATGTGGCCAGAGTCACCCACGGAGGGTGCCCAGCACAGGTAAGGGACAGGGCCCATCCTGGGGCAGGACACACTGTGCTCCAGGGGCACTCCCTGTCCCTGGATCAGCTCTCAGGCCTCCCACCTGCACCCCCTGGGAGCTAGCAGGGATTCTGCATTTTTGAAAAACCCCAAGCACACACAGCAGGCCCTGAGTTTGTAAAATCTGGCCCCATTTTCAGCACTGATCTTGGGCTCAGCTGTTGGCCTCAGTGGCCAGACTTACAGAATAAGCACTTAGTCCCCTTAGTGCAGGTTTGGGCTATGGACATCCCATTTAGGCACCCATGTTTGAACACTGCTTCCTTTAGCCAAAATAAATAACTGAATCAATGCTACACAGAGTTTAATCTAAACAGGTAATGGACTCCAGCTCAGATATTCCCTGTATTCCATCGGCAGGTCCTGGAGATGGCAAACTGAAGCCTGCTTTTATAGTGTGCCAGCTCAGGGACCTGTTCCCAATTTGCAGATTTGGCCTGTTGCATTCTAAAAGATGTTTAATATACTCGATGCCTGTTTGTGTTAATGTTTACCATTGAAGTTCTTCATTATTTGATGTTATATTTGGCCATAGCATTAAAATTCCATTGGACCGACTGAAATCTAGTGTCAAATCAAAGCCAAAGAATCATCTTTGTGATAGACTTTCAGCTTCCATCCAAACACTTTAAAAAACAAAAATCAATTGTAAGTGTTTGTAGCTTTTCTTCCTTTTGCCAGAGAAACAGCAAACACTTTATTTATGGGCTGGTTTTTTTATATGCACAGCTCTGGAAGAGCTGAGCCCAAAGCCATGGACCAGCAGGGAAGCACAAACTGCTCTGCCAGGAGGGCACAGCTCCGTCCCTGCCAGGCTCAGGAGGGAATGGGGGTGGCTGAGAGCCCTCTGATCCCTTCTCCAGGCCCCAGCATTTGGGATAACAGCATTACCTACAGTCCTTCCCACCTAAACCCCACATCCTGGGGCACAGCTGATGGACTGCACAATTCTGCTGCCTGGAAACATCCCGTGTTTATTTGGGTCACAGCATCCCAGAATGGTTGGGGTTGGAAGGGACCTTAAAGCCCATCCCATCCCACCCCTGCCATGGCAGGGACACCTCCCACTGTCCCAGGCTGCTCCAAGCCCTGTCCAGCCTGGCCTTGGGCACTGCCAGGGATCCAGGGGCAGCCACAGATGCTCTGTGCACCCTGTGCCAGGGCCAAGGGCAGGATTTTTCCATGGGAACTCAGTGATAAAGGATCAGGAATCAATCCCCACATGCCATGGGGAGTCACAGCCTTTGGGGGATGCTGAGGACCCTGGGGTCTCACAGAGTTGGACCCTGCAAATCACACAGGGCTCACAAAGCCCCTGACATGGCTCAGCAAGGCCACAGCAAACATAAAGAGAGGTTTGCCTAAGTGCAGATGTTCCTGAACTCAAAGGAAAATATGATGGCCTGGATTAAAAACTGGGAATCAGTATTTAAACATAAAGCTGGGAGGTTAGGTTTGAGGAACAGTCAGCAGATGTTCTCTTGGCCAGTTAAAAGGGGAGCTCTGTGAAAAGCCCCTTCTGTAGCCCACCAAAAACTGCCTAAGTGGACAAGGATGTTTCAAACTGTGTCCCCTCTCCAGAATATTTCCTCCAAATTTTTAATCAAAATTAAGATACTTTGCATTTCAGCAAACTTCTTCTTTTTTTTCAGGATAGTGTTTTTTGAATCTAATGATAATAAATTAAATTCTGTAAATGTCATCTCAGTACATACGAACATTTCTTTTGACAGTATTAATTGGCATATTTTGATTAACAAAGAGTTCCCACTTTGTTCCAAACTGGATTTCTTTCTGAAATGGGAAAAATTGCCTGCAAAACTTTTCTCAACTTTTGTTAAATGCTGAGAAACCAAGAAAAAAAGAACCACAGCATTATAGTGAAGTAAGAATTCTATACTCCCAATATGTAAGCAGAGGATGGGGACAGAAGACTTCTTTAGATCTAGCAAACAGCCTTGGCCATCCCCAACTGTGTGACCTCCTGTATCCTGAGCTGGACAGCCCATCTCCCACCTGGCTCTGACCCCAGAGCTGTTCCCTGCCTGATGCAGGCAAGAAGCCTGTGTAGCTTTATGTGTAGGAGAAACATTTTTCTCCTCCCAGTAAAACAGCTACTGGCCTTACAGGGGGTTGAAGCAACTTCTAGCTTAAGTCAATAAAATAAAAAAATCCCAGAATCCCAGAATCCCAGAATCATTAAGGCTGAAAGAGACTTCCCAGACCATCAAGTCCAGCTTGTGCCCCATCCCCACCTTGTCCCCAGCCCAGAGCACTCAGTGCCACCTCCAGCCCTTCCTTGGACACCTCCAGGGATGGGGACTCCAAACCCCCCTGGGCAGCCCCTCCCAATCCCTGAGCCCCCTTTCCATGGGGAAATTCCTCCTGGTGCCCACCCTGAGCCTGCCCTGGCCCAGCCTGAGGCCGTTCCCTCTGCTCCTGTCCCTGTTCCCTGGAGCACAGCCCGAGCCCTGTCCCCTCCTTTAGGTGGGTGTAGGAGGGGCTGTGCTCTTCCCTGAGCCTCCTCTGAGGAAGACTGAGGGGCTTGGATCTGACCATTTCAACAGCTGGGCCAGGCTCTTCTGTGTAAATTGGATTGTTCCATTGGCTCCACTGAGCAAACCCAATTTTTATTAGCAGAGGATCCCAATATCAGCACTTGCTGAGCTATCCCAAGTCACATCAGTGACAAATCTGGCCTCCGGACACATTTATCACATCTGCCACTTCCAAATAAAAGGGGCTCATTGCATCAATGAAATGGCATCAGAGGAAACTTAGAGCTGAGACAATATGTTAAACATTAGCCACAATGCTCACAGGCCTAGGAAGGCCTGATAAGCCATGATTAAACTTAATTATGGATTATTTTATATTACCTACCTCCAAGCACTGTGGAAAATTGCTTCCTTTTAACTGCCTTGGCGGCTGTCTCTGACCATGCACATTCTGGGGGGATTTTCTCATGATTGATGTATTTGTTTACCGAGCTCCCTGCTCAAACACAGCGGATCCTCCCTTTAATCAGAGGTGTGAATACCTTAATAGTTGTCAGAGCCCACATTAACCTCTTGATTAAAAGACATCCTCACACTTACCATTAAAGAAATACATGAAGCAAATTAACTTTGTATTCTCATTATAAATCCCACAAAGGGAAAATAATTATTTGGAGTTAATGTACTTGGCTCTTTGGTATTTCATCAAGTTGTACCTTACAAGAGAAATGGGGCTTTTTTCCTATTTTTCCCCTTTTACCAATGAGAGGGAAGGGCTTTGGTGGGCTGGGTTCTATTTTTGCCTTTGCCTAAGGGCAAAAAGCTCCATGAACATCATTTTTCACTCAACTTCCTTTGCTTGCTTGTCTACACTGGCTATTACTCTTGTTGGCTACAGCAATATTACCAATAAAATAAACATGTCAAAATTCAGAAGCACAAACAAGTTCATCTGTGACACAAATTTTGCCTGGCAAATAATTCTCCTTGTTTCTGTAAGGGCTTCAATTTCTTGTGGATTCAAAGCAAATTCATCTTAAATTTGATGCCTCAGTCTTATTTTTCTTTCCCAATCTCATTAGAGTAAAAATAGCAAGGATATCCATATGATTAAAGACTTCATGTGCAAGAAAGCAATCTGGTCATAGTGCTCCTTAGCTTTATGTACTTCTTTCTATTTGACAACATTAATTTGCCATCTGTCAGCTCAGTTACAGAGTTTACTTGCTGCTTGCTTGGCGTTCACCTCCCCCTTTTTCGTTGTCAGCTGTTTTTAATAGTTTGGCCTCCTTGAGTGGGCCATTTATGCAGATTTGAAACAGGAGAAATCCTAAAAACTGACCATATGGGAACCCACTTTGTACTCCCCAGGCTGGCATAGCCATGCACAGACCTCCTCCCCCTTCTAGGCACCCCCAGCACCTCAAAAACCCAATTTTTCCATACCTCCGTAGCACCTTCCATCTGGGGGACTCTGGATCATCACACCACAGACACAAACAGATGAATTTTGCTCTCTTGGGCAGGTCAGCTGAATTGTACAAGATTTCCTGGGAGCTGCATTCAGCCCTGTGCATGCAACCAGATAAAAGGTAAAAATGGAACACTTTTCCTTTTCTTGGAAAAGCCCTGGTTTTGGGACAGGAGGCTTTTGGAACAGAGCATTTGGGCCAAGGGACTGACATGGGAGGTGAGGTTAGCTATCAGACTGACAGGATTCCATCAGCATGGACATTTTTTTCCAGATCCCAAATATTTAAAACTCCAAAATTCATATATGAAGTTTAGAGTTATTTTTCTGATTACAGATACATCAGCTTATATATCTGAAATCCCACCCATTTATTTAAATATACAGGGAAAAAAAAGTCCATTTTTTTTCCATGTCATTTTTCTGCCAGTTGAAAAGATTCAGGATCCTCATGGGCACTGAAGTGAAAAGCCAATATGAAGACTGATGAGTGCCTCATTCTAAAGGAAGAGCAGAGCTGTGCACTGCCCAGACCTCCATGGCTCATTTCTGATGGGGAGTGTAAGCACTGTAAGTGCTGCCCATTGCCCTCATGGTGGCCCAAGCTCCTGCTTCTCTACCTGACTTGGGAGAGGGGAACTGCACTTGGAAGGGTTTTCATGCTCGGAAGCAGTGAAATCACCTGCAAGGAAGTGAATGAAATGTTTTGTGTTAGCATGAGAATTCCTTAGTTTGCTTTGCTTCTGTCCCATTCCAGGAAAAAGTCACATTATCAGGGCTCCTGACTGGTTTGCACTGGGTGTTTGCTGGCTTCTTTCCTGGTTGCCTTTCCAGAAACTCATTTTTAAGTGATTAGAGAAAAAGGTAAAAGCTCAAAATCTTTTCAACTGAAAAGCCAGTAGGAGCTGTAGAACAGTATCTCAGGTCTACAGAATTTAAACAGAAAGGACCAGGGTTTGTCTTCACACCCATGCAGGGAGGACACAAGGGGTGGGAGATGTTGGTCTGGGGGACATTGACCTGCTTTGGGCCTCTTTGCTGAGATCAGCCCAGCAATCCAGAACAAGGGCTGGACAAGGTAAGCCAGATCCAGCTCAGAGGGCACCTGGAGCTCTGCTGAGGTTTTTGCTGGTTTGGAACCAAACCCTGGGCAGAAAAAGAGCCACTGTTGGGGCAGATCCTGTCAAGGAATCCTGAAGAGAGCTGCAGGTGATGGGGACAGAAGGGTGACCCTGCCTGGGCCAGGCTGGTCAGTGGGACAGTCACCATCAGAAATTCAGGCACGAAGCTGACAACACTTTCCATCAAGACTGCTATTTCCAGCAAAGGGAAGATGGAAAGGTTTCCCAGCTCTGATGGCCCAAGCCCAGCTTGAGCAGCCATGAGAAGATCACCCCAGAACGGGAAGTCTGACTGAGCCAGAGCCAGAGCAACAAGTCCAGCCCCGCTGCCCCAGTGGGAGCCCAGCCAGATGTGTGCCTGCCTCTGGGGCTGGAGCAGCCCTGTAATTTATAACAGTCTCCAGGCTGCTCTCATTTATGTGGGGGCCAGTGCTCAGCTCGCTCAGACAGAGTTCAAAGGCTGCCCTGAGCAGCTCTGCAGGCGGGATGGCCACCGGCAGGGCCCAGGCCAGCACCTGGCACCATCCGCTCGCCACTCCCGATCCACCCCTGGCTGTCTTGCACAAAGAGGGCTGGTGGACAGCTGGTGGCTCTAACAGGCTACCAAAGGTCCATCCCACCTCCTCCAGGTACCTGGCAAGCTCTGCTTTGCATCACCCCTCTGTAATGCACAGATATGCCCAGATTGATGCAGGGTGCAAAAATGCAGCCCACAAAGATACCCCACCAGGGTGTGCTGGTGACAAAGCTCATCCCATACTGCCTGCCAAAAACACCACTTAAACTTGGTACCAAAGGCAGCATTTCATATTTCTGAAATGTAATCCCTGCTCCAAACATCTCCAGTATCAGCACATGTTGGATTCAGGTATCCAAGTATTTAAGAGTATCTTTTGGGGCACTGTTGGCCAAACCCTGCCTTGTGTAGCCAACGTGCTGCTATAGATGACAGAAGTTAAAACGGCAAAACAAATCCATCAATGTTTTGACCCAAACAGAAATGCTGGGGAGAAAAGAACATCAGCATGGTGTTGTTGGCAAAATGGGGCTGAAATTTTCAGTTTAAGGAAGCTGAGCCATTTTTATTTGTAATAAGGCCTGACAGCTTTCAGGACATGCTGTCTTTACAGAGGCTGGATTCATTCTAGAAGCTCATTCACTTGCTCAGGGTTTAGTGAACGAACCGGACCTCCTCCTTCTCCTCTCTGGGAAGACTCATTAGCTGCAGGGAACTCAGTGTGAATGGGAGGTGTGTGTGCTGGGCAATTACACCAGCACCTCTAAAATAAATCACCAACCAACTGTTGATGTGACTCCAAACCTGGAATGGATCTTCATTTTCGGCTGGGAGAGAGTCTTCAGCAATACTCTATAGAGTACAAAGGGGAAAAAAGGAAATTGACTTTAAAAGCAACCTTTTAATAATACTGAGGTGTTGACAAAATCCTTAGAGTAAAGGAGCTCCATCACACAGGATGGACTCACTGCTTGGAAAGGGGCTGCTAGCATCTGCTTGGAGCTTTGCTGGGGACAGGAATTCACTGGCTGAGGGGCTGCTGCTGTTCCTTGTGCGTAGAGGAGATGCTGCAGGGGTGTATAAGCTGGTCCTGGCTGTGGCACTGACTGTCCAAGTGCTCTGATCCCTTAAGCATCCATGGTCCAGTAAACGATATCAGCAATGTTCCACACTTGCACATCCTCTGTAACACCACAGGTGCCTCTGCTCCCCTCTCTGCAGCTGTGAGCACCACCAGGGACAGCACAGGATGCCTTCCAGTCCCTCTCCCCACCTGGGCAAAAGCCGCACCTCAAAGACTCACCTTGTTTTAATTACAGGGACAAAAGAACTACACTTACAAATATTTTGGTCATGCTCTGCTATTTCAACCTACTAAAAGGGAAATGAAAACTCTCCAAGTAACTGAGTTTTACAGACCTTCCTGTCCTGAACTTGTGCTGCTGTCCTGGGTCACCTGCAGAGCAAGGTCCTGGTTGAGACTGCAGGAGAGAGACAGCAGAGTCCTGCTCTTCCCTGCCTGACTTCAGTCCCCTCATCTCCCTCTCAGCTTTCCTTTTCTTAAACATTTTGAAGCTTCTTTTGCATTGTGGTTGGTTTTCAGATGCGCCATAAAAACGCACGTGCTGGGAATGCTGGGGTTAAGACATGGGAATGCAAGCATTGTGGAAATAACTTGGCTTTTGTTTTTCTTTTTCTTCCCCTTTTTTCCTTTCTATAAACCAACTTTTCCACTTCTTCAGTATGTTGGCTCTTAGAGCTTGCTTGGCCTGTTAATAGAAACAGGGACTGAAGGGGGTCAGAGAAATTATCTGTTTAGGGAAATGAGCAGAGGCTGTTGCAAGCTCTCAGCCAGCATTCCAGCAGGTAATTCCATGTGCAAGGACTTGCACATCCAAGCATTCAGCTTTGGGAGCTCAGTGGCTGTGATTCATGACCCAGCTGTCACTGCCTTCATGCCCTGTGTCCTTTGTGCACATTTTTGGGGAAAGATGTCAGATGCTGGTGAGTGCAGCTATCCAGGGACATCAAGTCATGGACACACAGAATGGTTTGGGTTGGAAGGGATCCTAAAGCTCATCCCATTCCACCCCTGCCATGGGCAGGGACACCTCCCACTATCCCAAGTTGCTCCAAGCCCCATCCAGCCTGGCCTTGGACATTTCCAGGGATCCAGGGGCAGCCACAGCTGGTCTGGGCACCCTGTGCCAGGGCCTGCCCACCCTCACAAGAGAGAATTTCTTCCCAATGTCTCATCTAATCCTGCCCTCAGTCACTTAAAGGCATTTCCTGTGTCCTGTCCCTCCATCCCTTGTCCCAAGTCCGTCTCCAACTCTCCTGGAACCCCTTTAGACACTGGAAGGGGCTCTGAGGTCTCACCAGAATCCTCCCTTCTCCAGGATGAGCATCCCCAACTCTCCCACCCTGGCTCCAGAGCAGAGGGCTCCAGTTGTTCTTCAGTTTCTCAAAAGCAGAATAACACCAGGGCAATTTCAGCTCCTTTTCTCTGGCCTGTTGCAAAGTGCCTGGGGAAGTGCTGTTGTAGGCAGATCATAATTAATAATTAGCATTATTTATAGTGGGGCCTGCAGAACAGAATTGAAAGTGTCATCAGATTTTACATCCAAAATATTGTCTCAGTCAGTCCTTTCTAATTCCCAGGCATTGCTGTGGGAAGATACAATTGCACATGTGAATACTTTCCCATGCCTCCTCTCCATGTGCCTATTTCCATGTGTAAAGCATCTGGGAATGCTCGTAGGGCCTCGTTGGAAATGCAGTGTGTGTGTGTAAATTGTTGCTTGTCTACATCTGTGTATCTAATTGCATGTGAAAATCACTACTTGAGTTGCATCAATGAAATACAACTTTTTGAAAATACAGCTTGCATGTGTTTCTCATTCATTTTAGTGAGGCACAAGATGATCCAGTTGAAAAACAGTAGCTAAGACCAGATGTTCTTCTGCTCCTACAGCGTGAGAGAAGCAACTCAGCCTTAAGAAACTCAAAGCTGCTCAGCTTATGATACTTGCAGCATCATGGGAGAGAAAGATCATCTCCTCCAGTGGCCTCCCTTCCCTAGGACCCACTGCTAAGGGAAAATGGCAGGAGTTCACCTTTGCTGCCAGGAATTTAGAACCAAGCACCAAGGCTTCTTCAAGTGCTGATGAGCAATGGCTGGACATGTGTTCTGGTCATTTAGTGAGTTTGGAGGCAAGAAGGGGAAACTCCTGGGGACACTGCTGGCCAGTTAAGACTGGGCATATGGCAAAGGTTTAATAAAATATATGATGGGAAGGGTAACTTAAACAGCTTTGCCAAAATGTCATTTTAAAACTATGTGCCTAATTTCTAAACAATTGAGTTTTAAAGATTTAGTAACTCCTTGAATTTTTCCACAGCTCTGCTGCTACTTGGGTCATATTTCCAAATTCAATGTACCTCTTACTCCTCCACTTAAAACATTCACTTTTCATTTAGACCTGCAGGAAAACCAAAATCTGGATTACTTTCAAACTATTGGCCAAGCTCAAAAAGACATCCTAGCCCTTTATGGGGTGCAGATAAAAGAGCTCAGAGTCCCTGCTCTGCCAGGAAAAATGTTCACTTTCTGTGAAATGCATTAAGAAATCAAATGAAGCGCTTATTAAACTTTTAGATGCAAGAATCTGAGAATTGGACAATGATGCATGTCTATGTCAGATGCTTGAGATGAGATGGAGCCTGTCATAAACTGCTGCTGGCTGCATAAATGAAGATCCCTGTGCCCTTCCCCAGCTGCAGAGTACTGAAGTAGGAGCTGGGGCTGAAAGCACTCTTTGTGAGGATCAGCTCCAAACCCTTCTCTTTATTTACCAACTTGCTAAGACTGACAAAGTATTTGATATCTTGGAGCCTCCAGCCTGAGAGCCTGGCTTGTAGCCATAGCTGTCAGTGATTGTATCTGCTTTGGCATTTATTTTTCAGTGCCCTGACCTGCACATGTCTTCCTGTCCTGTTGACAAAGGACATCAAGTAGAAGAATTTGCTCCACACTCTCTTCCCTTCCACCTCTTTCGAAACCCTCCAATAAACCCATTCTGGGTGCTCTCTTCCAGAACATGTGAACCTAATCCTTCTCTTTTCAAAGCAGCATTGGATATTCCATAGCTATTCTGAGGGATTAATTATCCTTCTGATGAGAGGTGTTTGAGTTGGCAGAGGTGCTCCCTGCTCACTGCAGGTGTTGGAAGTGCAGCAGCACCTGAGGAAGTGAGGACTGTTAAAGAGTTCTCCTTCTGCCCATCAGGTCTGAGGTCACCTTCACAGACAATGCCAGGCTGTACAGGTCATGTCTCTGCTTATCAACCCCATGGACTTTACTGCTGCTGCTGATAAACCCACGAGCAGCTGGGGCTTGCAGAGCCCACCCAGTTCCAGCAGCTATTGAAATCTTTTCACTTCTCACTGCTAAACTTACTGCATTTGATCTGTAAATGGAGGCAGGACAGGATCTCAGTTTATAAATGCAAATATGTGAATGGGGCTGCTGCAAGTAAGGGTGGGTGTGACCCCAGGTTTGCACCGGAAGATGCAGCAGAAATCTGCCAAATTCCCTGGGAGCTCAGTGAGAAAAGCAGTTTGTACTTTTTCCTTGTTTAGACAAATACAAAACATGCACAGCTAAATGATAGTAAAAATAAATATCTATTTGTTTTGCTTTCTAAATGACCATATTAAATAATGAGTAAAGGTTTGTGTTCATATGGTTTGTCCTCAAAGTAAGATGCATGGATACCAGACTGAGAGACCACTTACCCTGGAATATGCTGCTTAAGATACTCCTGCATTCTTCCTTTCTCCTGGCAAGGTCATATCCAGCTTAGTGATGAATTCTTTTCTAATTACAACTTAAACAGAGGATTTGAAATATCTGGAAACCTTACCTGCACATTTGGGCATATATTTTTGCTCCTGTATTGACTTTTACCTCACATACCAGCAGTGAGACTTTGAAGGAGTAAGATATTAACATATTAACAGGGATCTCAAACCCTAAAACATCAGAGGTCAGGCTGCTGCATTGACACCAAACTCCTTCATCTGTAGGGTCATTTGGGTTTCTCTCAGCCAGATGGGCCTTGCCAGGATCATTGGAGCTCCCAGGGGCTCCTTGGAGCCAACTGCTGTCCTCACCTGGAGCACTCCAGTGTTCCCATGCTTTGCCATGTATTTATTTTCCCAGCTTAATGTGGCAGTTCAGATGATCTAAAATAATCTTTAAATGTCCTGGGACATTTCCATTTGCTGTGAGTGACTCAGCAATCCCACAATGATGAGAAAAAATGCCTTGAAAGTCCATTTTCTCCAGATGCCCATCTGGCTGATTCCATTTCTCTACTGCTTCCAGCGATGCAATGAAATCCTGACGATGCCATGTACCTCAAAGCACTGAATTAATTCCTTTCAGAGCAATTTCCTAAGACTCAGCAGTCTTCAACCAAGTAGGCTCTGGCAGAATGGTGGTCAGAATCTCCCTCCACTCATTCAGAACATGTTATTGCTGGTGTGGGAAGCAGATCCAGCCGACCAGTACTGCCTGCTTCCAAAGAAAACACTCGCTTTACTGTATCTGGTGTTTTGAAATGTATGAAAATAAATTATTTATTATCATGACTTTTGGGCTGAACCTGTTTATATGGGCTTGCATCTGTCTGATCTGAAGACTGAGTCACTGACTGACAGACACCTTCTTGGCTGGTCCCGTTACTTACATTATGTCCATACTATTCCAACAGCTTAAATAAAAATAGCAAGCTTGAAACTTCTCTTCTGTTGGCATTTCTTCATAGAGGCAGGGTGTTTCTTAAAGAAACATCAAATCACTCTTAAAGAGGTCAGATGTGCAGGGTGAAATGGCAGAATTAATGGTGAGACTCCCTGGCTGCAGCTTCCAGCCCAGCTTTAGCCCCCTCAGCTGCTGTGCTGGATGCCAAGAGAATGGCTGAGGAGGTTTGGACATTTAGAGCTTCCCACAAATATCAGTCAATGACAACTAAAAACCTGCTCCCGTCCAAAATCTGCTCCAGTCCAAAATCTGCTCCAGTCCAAAATCTGCTCCAGTCCAAAACCTGCAGCCCTTCTGCCCCTGCCAGCCACTTCCACATCTGGCAGCTGGGGCAAACTCAGAAGCAGTATTTCCACTGACACCAAGTTAATTCTTTTTCCTCCTTTTCACTTTGTACCCTCTCAGAGAAGTGAAGACTGAAGTGAGAGCTGCAGAGGAGCCCCTTGGAGAAGGAGCATGAGGGAGGGGTGGGACTGCAGCAGGGAGTCCTATTCATGTGGCAAGGATATCATACAGAACTAGGGAAATGTGACTTAGTAGAAATACTATTTCTTCATTCTCCCATCCAGCAAGGTGCAAATGTCTCTGGACATTACAGGTCCTTATCTGGCCTGTCCTTTGGATGACTCCTTTGCAGTGTATTGAGACCACAAAGGATTGGTCACACAAATTTATGCTGTGATACCCATTGGAGTGTCTGTCTGCCAGGCACCAAGACAAAACCAAACCACAGTCATGCCTTACTACTGATGGTTTGAATCCTTCAGCATTTCTCATTCTAAATGCTCTGCTCAGGATCAGGAGCCCAAATATATCAGATGGGCTGTGGTGAACACTGTGACTGGCCTTATGTCCCAGAACTCCTAATTCAGTGAGTGGAGCCACTGCTGGGCTGGATGTACAGGTGATCAGCCAGGGCTTTTCCACCTAATACTCATCTCTGTGTATCTGAGACAAGTGTCTGATCACTATTTCTCCCTGCATTCACAAATTGTTTTTAAAGGAGAAGAAGCAATTCAGTGGAGTCTGGAATTGTGCAGCCGAGGAGAACGTGCAAAGATGAAGAGGATCCCACACCTTGGAGCCGCAGCCAGTATCTCAGTGAGTACAATATTCTCCACTCGCTGTGCATATGCAAGCATGGAAGACCATGAGTAGGATGTGTGTTTGTGGTGGAGGAGGAATGCAAGCTATGCTCTATGTGGATGGAATATGCCTGGTGCTGAAAGCTGTGGGATGGAAGAATGAATGCAGTTGTATTGGAAGAAGGAGGAATGCTTACAGTATTTTGTGTCCTCAAATGTGGATTAGCTTGGAAAGGGATGTAAGGTGGGAAAGACATATCCTGAACACCTGTTTCTACATCTGTATGTTTTTTAACTCATTTTGGAGACAGCATGCCTTGCTCCTCACTCTGTCTTTGTTCTCCACTAAGGTCCTTTCCATCTCATACAAAAAGAATTCCTCCTCTCTTGGAAGTCACCTGTCTTCCCAAGAGTGCAGTGGTGTCCATGTGCATGTGTGAGGGCTCTGGAGACTGGCACACATCTGCCTATGGAAGAAAGAAGAACTGGAGCAGCAGAATTCACCCACCCTGGAACCAAACCTCCTCCTGCTGCTGCTGCTCTGAGTGTGCTCCATGTCCTCTGACTTCCTTGGTGTTGGTTGGCTGCTTTCATGGGATTACACTGAATCCCAAACTGGGTCAGGCTGAGGGACCCCAGGGCTCACCTGGTGTCACCTCCCTGCTCCAGCAGGGCCATCCCAGAGCTCAGGGCACAGCAGGGTGTGCTCACAGCTCTGCCATGGCCCCAGGCAGGGACACTGCACAGCCTCTGCACCATCTGCTCAGGGCTGGCACTGCCCAGGGCAGCAGCTCTGCCTCCTGGGCAGGGGCAGCTCCTGGGCTCAGGCCCTGCCCGTGGCTCTGGGGCCATGGCTGGGCCTGGAGCAGAGCCTGGGGCTGCCCTGAGCCCTGCACACAGGGACAGACTGGGACACAGGGACAGACTGAGGACACAGGGACAGACTGGGACAGACTGGGGACACAGGGATAGACTGGGACACAGGGACAGACTGGGGACACAGGGACAGACTGGGACAGACTGGGGACACAGGGACAGACTGGGGACACAGGGACAGTCAGGGACAGACAGGAACACCCAGGGACAGCCAGGGCTGAGGCCCCTCTCTCTCCCTGGGCTCCTCTCCAGGCTGAGCAGCCCCAGCTCCCTCAGCCTTTCCTGGGCACTGAGATGCTCCAGGCCCTTGCTCAGCTCCAGGAGCTCCTGTCCCTGCTGTGCTGAGGATCCACAGCTGGACACAGGACCCCAGAGGTGACCCCAGAGGTGACCCCAGGGCTGAGATCTCTGACCTGCTGGGAATGTTCTTCCTGATGCCCCCAGGATCCACTGGCTTTCCTTCCACAACTGAACCTGCCACTGAAGTCAGTGGGAATTTGGCCAAGTTGAGGTACTCAGGATGGACTCTTTGGGGGGTGCAGTTCTGGCAGCCACATTCCCAACTTCCCTCACAAATAAGGGATGTAATAAGTTTGCAAACAGTGCTATTCTTATTTCTGTCAGCAAAAGAAATTTAATTGATTTATCAAGAAGCCAGGGCTAAAAGTCTCTCCAGAGGCAATGGAAATATAAGCACTTTCACTGACCTCTGAAAACACATGATTTATGGGAATACCCACTTATTTACCTAAATTCCCACAAGCTGACCTGAAAAGATTAGCCCTTGATCTGCAGTGGCAGGGGATTCCACAGAGGTAAAGTCACTGAAGGAGAAAGAAGCAACAACAGAATCAAAAGAAAAAGTATTACTGAAAACCAGAAATGCATTGAAGGCATAGAAAGTAATTTTTCCTAAGCACTGTAACAGAATCTGGCTTGGCAGTGCTGTAGGGCTGTGGATGGACACAGACTTGTCTTCAAGTGAGTTTGGTTTGGCTGTTGGCAATTAGGAACTTGAAAGGAAATTTGGAAACACAGTAATAATAATTTCAGCTCGGAAATGCAACAACTCCCCAGACCTATAGCTACATTCCTGCTGTCTGTTCCCAGGGAACCTCCACACATGCCCCTCCACGGAGTGCTGGGCTGGATGAAGTCAAACTCCACTTTGGAAAGTAATTTTTACAGGATGGCTCCCACCCCTCAATGCTCTGCTGGGTATCTGGTTGCCAACTCTTCCTAATGGATCACAGAAACATTTAGGCTTTAAGATAAATTCTTGTATGAAAAGCTCTATGTTCTGTCATGGTATTTCCAGCAAAATGACTGACAAACTCTCAAGATGTCCAATGGAACAATTTAATGCATTAGACTGGACACTCCATAGTGCCTCCCTCCTGGAAAGACGAAGAGTTTTGTTCATTAAGATTTGGACCTGAGATTCAGAGGTTGCAAATGAGATGCACACGCCTGCTTATCAGCCCCCACAGCAAATGCTAGTTCTTAAATGTTCCTTCAAAAAAGACTCAATGAAATTAACATTCCTCCTTGCAGTCCCAGCACAGCCAGCTCCTCTGAACTCAGTCAAGAAATATGAAGAAAATGAGCCATTTCAGATGTCAGATCCAAAATACATGCTACTCTATGTGCAAAAAAAGCATTGGGAAAATAATATGGGCCACCATCAGTTTGGATGTGCAATGTTTGAGCTGATCTGGGATCTTGTGTGATCTGGGAAGGGCAGAAATGTAAAGTGAAAGCCTGGCAATCATCAAAAGGAGATCAGAACAGAATCAGTAAATACATTTGTCTAGAGAGTAAAAAGTTGGTCAAACCATGCCCCATGGTGGCTCTGAACCAGGACTGATGCTCTGTCATACCCTAGAGTCTCATCTGAAGCCACTCTTTGGTCTTCTCAGGGTGTTTTAAGTAAAGCTGTAGAGTCCATCAGGATCAGGCCATGGCAACCTAAAGCCAGATTTGGATCTGACTCTGTGGGTTTGGCTCATTCCTAGGCAGAAGTGAAAATGTGCTTGGTGGTCTGATCCAAGACTCCAGCAAACAGGTGAGTTGGCTTTGTGCAAAACCACTGCATAATTCTGCATGATTGGCACCTTTCACTTAGAGAGGCCTGAGCTGCATTAGCCACTAATAAATGACACTGACAAGGGGAGGGGGGGATTTGGAAAGGAGTTGGCTCTGTTCAAGGTGGAGGTTCTCTCATTTTCATGAACCCAAACCCACACTGGAATGGAAAGTACCTACCAAGCCCCTAACAGCAAGGAGAATGTCATTTGTCTTAAAACAAACAACAAAAAAATCCCCCTTAATGTGATAATATTACCATAACTAATTATTTCAATGAAAACAACACCAAGAAGTATCCTGGAGTCAGAGGCATGAACTTCGAGCTGGTAGGTCAGTGGTAACATATCTTGTTTGGACAAGCCTGACAAAGATCTGCTGAGCAATATCCACCAGGGCCAGCAGTGCTTGGCTGCCTGTGCTGTGGTGGCGAGATGGGCGTGGATCACAGGGTCACTCTCCTCCACTCGCACCAGCCAAGCAAAATGAAGCATGGCCAAACCTCCTTCAGCTGATGGCAAGAGGGAAATGCTGAAAAGTCCTAAAAATGGCTGCTATGGATGAACTGGGAGATGGTTGCAGTAACAATGGCCTGGATCTGTATGTCCAGCGTTGCAGCCAGCACAACCCTGGTCCAGCCTCTTCCTCCTCTGCAATGGCCTCCATGCTGTGTTTTCATGTGTGCTGCAAAGTTATGTGTCCAGCCCACAGCTGTGCCAGGGGATGCCTGCACCACAGACTGCAGAGGAACCTGGAGCTGTGAGTGACCTCATCAGGGCACCTCTGACCTCAGAACCTGCTTTAATTAACCAGTTTCTAACCTTATTTTTAATGCTGAAAGAGTATTGTCATTGTGACGGAGCTGAGGTATCTGAGGCCAGGGAGCTGCTGATTTAAACACAGAACACACCTGCCCCCAGAACCTGGGAAGTCCACAGCAAGTGGATGTGGAGAGACAGAGCACAAAGAGATCAACTGGACATTTGCACTAGCTTAGGAAATTCTTGCTGTTATCAAATCCAACTATTAGCAGAGTACAAACAAAAAGGGGAGAACAGAAAATTGCATCATTTCTTTCTGTTTTGAATGAGAGTTTTGTCTGGCTGTCATCCTGAAACAGAGAATAAAACTTGATGCACCTGGTACATTTTAATATTTATTAGCTAGGCTATGGAAAGGAGTTTACTTATGCATAGAAATCTAGCCATGTTTTTAAGGGGCAAGTCTTATTTTAGTCATTTCACACACCAGACCTACAGTGAATGAGGTTTTGGCAGTAAAACAGATATCTATGATGTCACCCAGAGAACATTAATCCATTTGCAGAAAAAGGTTAGATTACCAGGTCAGCATCAAATTTCTGGGACACGACCATTTTCTAGTCTGTATTCTTCCTGCAAACCCACTGACAACAAAGTTGTGTGAAGCAACGCATCGTATTGGCCTTGTCCAGTGTCTGAGCAGGGACAAGAGAAGGACAGCCCACTCTTGCAAGGTCCACTTTGAAGTGGGAAATGTAGATTCATTCAAAGGCCAGTATATAGTTTTTAAACCAGTTAAGAACATCCCTCCCTCAGTCATGAGAAAGAACTCATTAAAAAGTAGAGGAATTGAGAAAACATAAAACCATAATCATCATGGTCCAGGACCAAGAGAAAGTGATGGCTGAGGATGACTTCCAGTTGTACCTGAAGAAGTGAAGGGATAGTGTGTGGCACAGCTCAGTGATTATAACCAATTAATGCCATTAACATTCTTTTCAGTTCCTAGGTGTTGGTTTGATGATAGGGATGACTCAAGAGGGAAATCCTAACATGTTATGAGGGTGGAATGCACTCAGAAGCTGAAGGAAGCTACTAAAAGGACTGATACTTCTCCCTTCCAAGCAGTGGCTGATGGCTGTTTTCAGTCCTGCTCTTTCTCTCCTGCATCTTAGAAAATAGCTTTAAAATTCATCAGATCTTGGACATCCAGCATGGGTACCTCTCCACCAAGTAGCCATTTATTTTATAAGGGGATTAAAATATTGTAAAGCTGAATAAAATGCAGGTGTTTCCATTACAGACAAGTGAACTTTGTGTAAGCTCTACAAAGATGTGACTTCTAGATTAAAAGGACTTTGCACAGTTCGTTCTGCCCTGGAAGAGAGGTGGATTTTTGGATCAGCTTGGGCAGAATTTTCTTTTGTGTTGTGCAGTCCTGAATTCTGCCCTCTGCTCTGTTTGCTCACCAGAGAATCATGTGCAGTGAGACAGCTGGTGGCCATATTGACATCTGCCTGATTTTGTTAAGTTGGAAATTTGGCTGGATAAGTTCAACACCAGATTGCCCAAACACAAATAAAATTTCCATGTAATGTCTGGAGCCTCCATGTTTGCTGAGAAGGGTGGACTCTAATCCTTCATCGTTCTGCTATTCAGATGACCCAGTCCAGGTTGCTGCCAAGGGATCCAGGGAGTAACCCAAGCAGGAGCATAAATACATGTGAAAAATAGATTTTCATACTGGATTTTGGTAGGAAGGAATGAATTCCAAATACCTCTTGGAAAGCTTCCCCAATGATCAAACCCAAAGCTTCCTGCCCATACAGGATCGGCCTCCTTGAGAAAAGAGATTCTATGGAAAGCCTTACAACAAGGTTTAAAGACAATGAATGAAGTTCACCTGTGCCCCTGTGCCAGTTCACTGACCCTCCCCCCCCCCCCCCCCCCCCGATTTGCACCAGTAAAAATTAGCGGATAGCCAAGGTAATACTGGTTAATTATTAAATATATCATCAGTGTAACCATGCCCTCTAGAGGACTAAGTTTACCTTCATAGAGACAAAACCAACCCCTGGGTCTGAACACTCTTAAAATATGGGAAAAAGGCATTTTGGATGTTTGCATTCCTTCCACATCTGAATCTAGACATGAATAATGATTTCCTCACTGGCACCATACCAAACATACCCAAGATGGCACTGATAGGTGAGTTTTACCTTTTGTAGCCACCTGGTGTCTCTGCCAAACAATTCATTCAGCTAATCCCCATCCAGATATCAAAGTTGATCCAAGGTCTTAATCTCAACCAAAGGGAAGGTCACTCACATACATTTGACTCAATATGTTGAGTGTTAAATAAACAGTGTTCATGTTCTTACCTCCTGCTTTCCCCATATTCCATATTCCTTTTCTTTTCTTTCTGCATTCACATTCCCCAACTTTCCTTGGTCAGTGTGGTTTACATTCCCAGATGGCTTGAGCTGCAAAAATGCAGGTGAGCTCCATGTGAGTGCAGTTTGTCTGTGGTGGCTGAGATGGCCCCAGTCAGACGGAGAGCTGGGGGCAGGTCCAGTGGTGTCCATGGGGACATGGCTGCCCCACGGTCCTGAAGGAGCCACCAAATGCTTGAGGAGTCATTTTTTAGCCTAAAACATCCACGTTTTGAGATCAGAACCCAGTACTATTAGTGTGCAAACCACAAACAAGCAGCTGTGTGCCAGCTACTTTGGAAAACAAAATCTGGAAAGGAGCAGGGGAAAGGTCAAAGATGTAACAGGAAGCAATAGAAAGGAAGTTCTTATCAGTCCAGTAGGCTTCTGGGCAGAACCAGCCCATGGAAGCAGGGCTGGAGTGTGGCTGCCATTCAGGCTGTTGAGGGAGAAGCACACAACAGGAAGGTCCTGCTCTTGCTCTCTGCCAGAGAATATTTTGACATCTTTTCCGTGGCACCTTAGCTTAGCGTCCCAAGGCAGGCTGCTCCCCATGTGTTTGAGGGACAGAGATAGTTGGAGTGCAGCTGCAACTCTGTGGTCACATTGAGTAAACCCAAAATAGTTGGGACGTAGGATTTTCAGAGGCTGTACCATCATCTTTGCTCTTCTCGTTGAGCCATTGGGATGTAAGACACCAAATATGCTACAGCTGTCAGCTCTTGGTTTTCAAACCCACTCTGGGGATGTTTTCTTTTTCTTCCTTTTTTAAGTCCCACTTTACGGGATTCTTGTTCTTCCTGACTTTTCTCTCAGTACAAGAATATGTGTTTTTTCCCTTGGTTACTTTGACTCTGCTGACCTGGTTTCTTGCCTTCCTTTGGAAATGTTTGGATGTGTCAGCAATGGAGAGGATGAATCAGTGAAAATAGCGCAGGTCTGGGAAAACCACTGCAGAAAGGAGCATGTGGGGAGCAGAGAGCATCACAGAGCCTGTGGAAATAGCTCAGTGTTGGAGGGTTCTATCATTTTCTCTTTTCTCCCCAAATTTTCATTAGCAGCTGGCATTGCTGCCCTTAGCAGATGCTGCCCTTTCTCTCAGTTCAAAAAGATCTTGTGCCCAGTGTAAAGGATGACACTCACAACATTTCAGTGGCAGCTGAAGAACACCCAGTATATCACAAACTTTCTGGGCCTGTTGGGAAGAAGGATGATTTGCTGGGAAGGTGCAGGTCTGGCCCTCAGAGAACGCTCAGCAGGGAGGAACCCAGGTTTTAATTCCTTCCCAGAAACACCAAGAGCCTCATTTTGGGATCCTGCTCTGCCATTCATTGCTTGGTCACAGCGTACTGTGACCAAGTACCAATGGTACAGCCATTGGCTTCAGCAGCAATAAACACACCTGAGAAACAGGCAGAGGTTTGGAGGTGGTTCATGCAGACACCTTGGTCAAGTGAATTATGTGATATAAAGGGTATCGAACATTTGGCACACAAATATTGAATAAATGCAGAACAATGTAAGACAATGAGCTAATTATTAATTTTTCAATTAAAATAGAGGATATGATCTTTAGAGACTGTCCCTACCAAAAGTTGGGAGTAATATTCTAATATATTTGTTATACTTTTTTTAAAGCCTTTTCTAGAGAAGAAAGTGAAGAATGTTTTTCACCTATAATTTAGGTGAAAAACATTCCTCAGGATTAAACATCCTGTGTCTTTGCCCTGGAGCAAGGATGCACAGCATTCAAAGGACTTTGAGTCATCCCCTGATTTCAGCTGGATTAGTGATATCTCATCCTAAACTCAGCCACAAGGACCATGTGGTGTCAGATTTTCTATTTCCACAGAGAGGAGCTGGTTCATGCTCAGATTTCCAAAAATCCATCCATTAAAGCAATCTCCCACACCGGTACCCTAAGCATTTGAAAAGTGCTGTATAAAAATGCAGATAGACTTATTGCAAACAAGAGTTTTTTTCTCCTATAATCAATTGAGTCTGAATAAAATGAATGGACGTATTGAAACCAGGACTGAAAAACAAGAGTGTAAAAGTTACATAAAGTGATAGCAGCTCTGCTAGAATTGAGTAATATTCTAGACCTTTCTCTGAAAAGGGTAAATATTTTTTGAATTCTGAATGTTTGATACAGCTACAGTGACTGACATTCTGGTTTTAGTGCAGTACTAAATCACATTATAAATGAAATTTAAAGGTAGTTAATAAAATAATTGTTATGTCAAATAGGTGAAATGCAGGTTCACCCTTTGAGAATGTCATTCTTTGGTTTTGTAGTGTCCCTTAAAGGCTAATCTAAAAGAAAATTAAATTAATTTCATGCTCACCACCTTTAAATTGCAGAAGTGAAAACCTTTCAGGACTTGCCAATTACTAAGGAAACTTCATAGCTGGATTATTCCCAAATTGCACACCCTTTATTTTAACCACTAAAGGCAAACACATGGTTTTGATGGGTCGTAAAAGAACAGGTTGCTTTTTCAGGATTGAAAGAAGCTGTAATTACTTCCCTTGTTTGGTGACTTCCTGATTTACTTAGGCTGTTATGGGTGATCCCATTCTGCTGAGGTAATTGGAGCTGCTGGAGTGCAGTCCATGACCTGAGGGAATGACCAGTGGCTTTTCAGCCTGGGTGACTTGCACCTAATGAGTGGAGCTGTGCTTCCCAGGAAACCAGGACACCATAACTGCCCTAAGTGCTCAGTGTGTGGACTTTAAAGGCTTATGTTTCACAGCCCAAGCAAATTATGCCTCTGATTTTCTGAAACCAAGCTAAGTCAGCTCCAGATACAGGGAAAATAAAGGTATTTTCTACAGGCAGGAATAAGAGAAACAGATCTCACCAGAGATGTGAGCCTCAGATATTTCTGCCGGCAACCAAATGCTGCCATACTGACAAAAGGAGGTGACCAGCAGTTCTCAAATCAGCTCTTGTCTGTAACATGATATGTAATAAATCATGATTTCAGTGAGGGGGTGCATGGTTGCAATGAGTGGGTTACTCTAGTAAGAACTGAACTACCTAAGAGATAGAAATAAAATCACCTAAGTTTCCAAAGGCCAGCACAGGCTGGGTGAGAGATTGTGCCTGAGCTATCCTTGGAGGAGAGGAAGTTGCATGCAGTTCTCCTTTCAAGGGGACCCCCTCAACTGAGGTCCCTTCCTTCCCGACAGGCAGCCAGCCACCAGGTCAGCAGTGCTCCCCAAAAAAGGCATTTTTGGCAGTGCCTTGGCTTAGCTGTAACTGTGGCTTGTTTTGGTTTTTGTACAGTTTTTCAGGTGTGTTATATTACCTTTCTGTTCAAAAGGACAAACTTGGACTTGTGTGCTGTCTGAAGTTGGGATATTGACACAAACCCGTGGTTCCTGATCCAGGGTACCCTGGATCTCAGTTGTGCTGGAACTCATGCTGTCTTGGCTTATTGCTGCTTGGAGCTCAGTGCTCCAAGTAAACTGATGGGAAGAGGTAAAATCAGCCAACTCTGAGGATTAAAATCCTATGTCATGAATCACACTCAGCTTTTCCTGTATGAGCCTGGATAGTCTGGTGGGTCTATCCAGTTTTGAAATCTTGTCAAGAGTGTGAGTACACAAAGGAGCTACAGTGAGATAAATATAATTTACACCATTGTGTAAATTCAGTTTTCACCACTTTAGTCTGTTACTCAGAGAACAAAAGCTCACGTACTTCTTCTCCGTGGTGAAAAGCAATTGGTAAAGACCAAGGGGGCTGAGATGTTGGTGATAAATAACATTAATCTCCCAGTAACTCAACCCCAGATTAGGGCTAGGTCACACATGAGGATGTGTGTCACATGAGGTTACACATGAGGAGTGTGCAAGGACAGCCCAAAATCCTGGTCTCCAAGACACTCAGAATCTATGAACTGATGTTGAAACAGGCAGGAAAGAGCTGGCCTATGAGATGTCTTCAAAGTGGCCAGAATTTGCTAACACTTAAACTACCAAAATCTTACAGCATCTTAATTTCAGAAGTGTTTTCAAGAGACATCTTACTGCAAGGGACTGCAGACGTTTACAGCTGAGATTCACCAACACCTGCTGGCACCAACAGAAGGTGTCACATACAGGATCCAGATGTCCTGCATGGCTGGGAAAGGCACAAAATCCTCCAGAAGCCACCGTGGAGGGCAGTCCTTAGAGAGACAGGTGGCCAGTTCATCATGGCAAAGGCTCACTCCCTCATCTTTTCTCTCTCAAAGCTCAACTGAAACCCTTTTCAAGATATTAGAAAACCTGGACCTTTCTTTAAAGCATCCTAACATTTGGAGCCTTCCTAACCAAGTCACTTTTCCTGTGGCTGGCACACAAACTGGATGCAAGATTATCCATTGTAACATCATCAAGCAGAGATGAAAATTGGTGATTGAGGAGAGGCTTCCTGATATAGGGAGCTCCAGGAGCCTTTTTTCACCTGATCAGCTGAACAACATCACCATCAAGGACTTCAAGATGATCTGAAGAACAAATTCTTTTAATTCATTATGGATTCTGATATCCATAGAGAGGGAAGGAGAAACAGATCAACTGCTGATGATACTGAAATAACATTTACAGAAGGCAGGAGTGAGAGCAGAAACCTGAGCCTGAGCCTGGGAGGGCACACACAGAGCCACACTGTGAGGTGAGGGGGAGACCTAGAAAAGGGATAATGCAGAGACAGATAATAAATTGTAGTTTGCACTGCTGTGCATCAGGGAAAAAGAATCCTATCTATTAATTGGGGCAGATCAGATTTCTTTGTGTGGGGTTAAAGGCATGTCCAGCTCCATCCCTGTCCCCCCGGGACTGTCAGCACCACCTGACCCAACACCTCCAGACCCCAAATTCAGCATGTGCCACAAGTGGAGGTGAGGCCAGGAGGGAAGATGCCACCCACAGCCTCCAGCTTTTGATAGCAGAAATCTGCACACCTGACACTGATCAGACTCAGAATTCATTGCCATCAAAGTTCCCAGCCTGGCCAAGAGCTGGGGAAGCAGAGCTGTCCTGGTCTCTGGGATAGACTGTGGGACACCAGGGCTGTGTGTCAGCATCCTGCTGTCATTTCACCTGGAAACACCTCCCACCTCCCCTTCCCAAATCAACAGCCTCATGGCAAAGCAGTGTCCAAACAGAATCTGGGAAGGACTAAAACATCAGTCCCACGTGGGTGAGTACACTTATTTGGGTTGGAAAGATCATCAAGTCCAACTGTTAACCCAGCACTGCCAAACCCACCCCTAAACTATGATCCCAGCTACCATATTTATACAGCTTTTAAATCCCTCCAGGGGTGGTGACTCCATCATTGTCCTGGGCAGCCTGTGCCAGGGCTGGATAACCCTTTAGGGGAAGAACTTTTCCCTCATATCCAATCTAAACCTGTGCTGGTTTTAACTCGAGGCCATTTCCTTATGTCCTGTCTCTTGTTCCCTGGAGCAGGTCCTGACCCCCACCTGGCTGTCCCCTCCTGTCAGGGAGCTGTGGAGAGTGAGAAGGTTCCCCCTGAGCCTACAGAGCCTGTAGATTTCCCTTGCAGCCCTCCAGTTCTGTGACTCATCCCATCATGTTGCCATAAGTTATTAACGACCTTAAAGGGTAAGGTTTGGGATTATCTTGTTTGGTTGTTGTAGAATTAACAGCTGAATTTATCAGCTCCCAGGGTGAGATGTGTCAAAAGCTACTGGAAAATCCATTAGGTCAGCAGTTACCTGGGATCTTTGTGGCCTTCAGGGAGATAGCCATCACCAGCCAGAGCAGCTGGGACTCTGGCTGTGCCAAGGAGAGGCACAGCACTGTCCATGAATGACACAGCCCGAGCCCTCCAGAACAAACACAGGCTTGGGACAGAATCCTCCTCCATTTTACAAACATCCCTGAAGGAACAGGCACCACTGGCAGCATCCCTGGGGGAGCTCCCAAGTGAGGGAACAGATGCTCTCTGCTTCCCTGCCCACCTCCCCTCCAAAACGATCTGACATGCCAGAAAGAAGAGTATGGGAGATGATGATTAATAGCTTTGTTTACTTTTTTCTGATCTGCTATAACAGGCAAGGAGATAACATTTGTTGAAATACAGATCTGTCATAAAAATAAACAACCAAAAATACAAGTAAAATAAAACAGTCTTCATGTCTTAACTTTCCAGATGTAAGTTTCTGAGTTCCCACTTGGGTTGTTATTATTATTATTACTACTATTACAATAATAATAGGATTCCCAGTCATGGAGTGGGACCAGAACTCATATAGAAGCGCAAGACTGGAGAGCAGAGGTGAGTGCAGCCAGCCAGGGGAGCAGATGTTGCCTTGCCTGCTTTTTTCAACATGCTGAGCTCTCATAACCACTACATCCACCAGGGACCTTCAGCAAGGCCAGGCAGGCTGGTGGTACCCTCACTGCACAGGGGGCTCCAATTCTTCCTTTATTCTGCAGGCTCATCCACAGAGAAAGGAGGAGGAGGCTCAGGAGTGGCCTTAAACCTCTTTAGGGAACATCCCATCCCTCTGTTGCTTCCCCTCCAAACATGGGCTTAAACTGCAGGGTCTGGAGCCAGGCCCAGGTGGTTTCAATGCTCAACTTTCTCCCAAACCTGGGTCAGTTTAGATTTAGGGATTTGGCCCCTGTTTGTCAATGAGAAGTGCTTGCTGCAGACTTTGGATCTGAATTCAACCCTTCCCAAACTTCTGTGGGAATGCTCCGACCCATCTCTATTTGTCTTGGGTAGGGGAGTTGCTGTGATGCTCTGCAGTGGAACTTTCCACAAGTAACAACACCAGAGACAAAGAGCTCATGCTCTGACCTTTATGAAACTATTCCTTAACAAAATTTACTCAAGTAAAGAATCTACAGTCCTCGTTGGTTTTACTCATTTAATTGATACGGACATAAAATATTTTGCGTTGTTTTAATAATAGTTTGGTTTTCTGCTATTTAAAAAAAAAAAAGTTCATTTCTCCGAACATATTTTTAGCAAAAATATTTTGCTTGAACTTCTTTCCTCTGCCTTCAAAGGCTGCTGCACAGTTCTGGGGTGCTAAATACTAAACTCACATTCTATCACTCCATCTCCTCCCATTTGGATGGTAATCACAGGATCTTGATGCCAAACTCTAGAAGATATTTTTTCCAGCAGCAGCATCTGGCTTCTTGGCAGACCCTGCGAGCAGTTGTGTTGGCAGCAGTGGGAGCTGCCTGAGTCTGTCATGTGTTTAGGCTGCTGCAGAGCTGTCTGAACTGCCTTGTTGCCTTAGACACTGTGTTCTCCTGACTCCCATTCCACCCCGATCAATCTGTACTGTGCTAACGGAGCTGTGTCCATCCTGACGTGATCTCTGCAGAGCTGCTCTAATCAAGAATAATAACGGATGTTTGTGGAGCTCTTTTCAGCCCACCAGAGCCCAGCTCCTGCTCCTTCAGACGGCAACTGCTCCGTGACCTCTGCAGAGGGATTGGTTTGTGCTCAATTGCAGGAGCCTCGGGCCAGCAGGAGACCCTCAAGGGCCAGGCCCTCTCCCAGTGCCCTGCTCCACCCCAGGAACTCTCTGACTAATTTCTGTCACAGGGACACCAGTCCTGCAGCCTGCACACTGACTCATGCAGCCCCTTTGAGGAGCCCCTTTGTGCCCCTAGGTACCTCCAAGGCTGTGCTCTCTGGTGAAGGCACAGTGGGAGGGATCCTCACTCCTGCTGCACAGCCTGGAAGGGGAAAACCTGGAACCTGACTTCCTCCCATGCTGAAGATAGATTGTAAAATACAGATGAATAAAGAATGGATTTATTTCCTGCAATGCAAATTCTTAGACATAATTCTGGTTTCTGGAAAAAGATGCATAGGAATAAAACCCTCCTGCTCAGCTGTATAAGCCCTGTTAAACCTGAATTTCTCTCTCAGTTTGATCCACTCAAAAACCCACCAGGGTGCTCATCCAGCTCTCCAGATTGTGAATAAGTCTTTGCCCTCCTGTTCCCACTGCTTTAAGAAGCATATTTCTTTAGATATGCACTTTTCTTCCACAGGCTCAACACTTTATGGGAGGATGAAGAGTTTATTTTATGACATGGTTGTTAAGGATTCCATTTAGCACCAGAAAGGCCCTGAATGGAAATGCTGAAGTTCAGAATTCTACCTGTGGCTCAAAATGGCTATGATTTAAGAAACCACTATTTTGTTGAGGTTTTAACGCTTATTCCAGATTACTAGCCTTGCTTAGTTCTAAGAACACAGGTCCAGAAAGGTGTAAATTGGTCCAGAAGTGAAGGGGTGAGGCTCTGTTCTAAATATATGAAAATAGTAATAATAGTTGTCGTCATCATCATCATTATGATCTGTGCAGGATTTTCCACAAAAGCAAAAGAGAACCACACTGCTCCAGCCCCAAAGATGATTTCTATACAGAGGCATTTGAAAAGCTTCTTGTGGTTTGACACAGTGTAAAACAAAAGTTTGGACACACCTTGTTTATTTATGAAGTCTGAATTGGGAATTAATTCTGCTTCCCCTGCTTTTATATTACCTTCTGCAGCTCTGGTATGGCTGAGGGATTTGTGTAACTGTCTCCAAAAGATCACAATCATATAGAATTCAGGAACAAGTTTGTTCCTGTTTATTTACCAGCTGAATTCACCATCCCTAATTTATCAGCAATTGCTGAGCTATGACAATATCCAGCCATGTAAATCTGGACATTTGAGAATGTCTGAATGAGAACCCTGACTCAGACTCACTTCCAGGCAGTTTTGCTGACATATGGATTCAGAGAGACCTGATCAGGTTTCAGACTTTTTCAGTTCTTTCTCTAAGATCAACACACATGCCAGACATTTTGTGATTCACTCATCACTAATAAACAATCATTTTACTCTTGCAAAACTTCATTCTCGTGCTGTTCCCAGCCCCTATCAGAAATGCTGCCTTAATAAACTCAACTCATGTATTTCATCTGGATTCACAGGAGTTCCTCCAGGGGTGATTTTGGATCAATATATTTAATTTGCTTTGTGGCACAGAGGAACATTCCTTCCTCATATATGCGGTTTACTTGTGTCTATGCATTCTGCAAAGGAGAACATAAGTCATTTAAGGAGCCAGCTTAGGAAATGTAAGGAACCACATTAAGAATTTAGGGAGATGGATTACTTGGAGGGATTCCTTTAAGACCCAATGGAAGATATTTTGCTGAAACCTTTATGAAGAACTAGCCCATTAAGCATCTCAATGTATTCCCAGAAATTCCAGAAATGTTTAATCAGATATTTAGAATTTCCAATATTAACCAGAACCATTGCCAGTGGAAAGTTGGACTTCTAGCACAAGATTTTTGAGTTATTAAGACAGATTTGCTTGTTGTTAAAAGGTGTTACTTCCTGGAATTCTGCTGTGGAAGGGCTGGAGAAGGAACAGCTCATGGCAGTTGGGGATTTTTAAAATATCCAGAAATTATAAGCAAATCTCAGGATGTACCCTTTGGTTTTACTCAACAACAAAGAGGTGCCAAGGTGAGGTTCTAAAAGGAGCCTGAGACTTCCATGTCATTCCCCCTGAGTCCAAACATTTCTGGTACATGTGTCTCCAAATGTCTGCTGGAAACTCCAGTTTGTATCTCAGCATTTGAAAGGTTTTCAGTGAGCACCTGGGACCAGTGTGATACCTCTGTTAAGAGCTGTGAAGGGCTGAACACTTTCCACTGCCTTTTTTCCATGAGAGTAAACTCTCATGGGGGAATTGTGGGAATCCATAAAATCAGAGGGTTTTGGGAAAGCTGCAAAAGGCAGCCTCAGAGACAGCAGAACTGTGATTAGAGATAAGCAGTAGCCATGAAATAGGTCAGCAGAAAAATTACGTAAAAAGTAGAAAAGTAAGGACAAATACAACAATGGTCTGTGTATTAATGCTTGTCTAGAATAACTCCCTAAGCTACAGAAAAGTTTATCTAGCGAGATATTAGGAAGTTTTAAGCTTAATAATGGAGCTCTGTGCATTGTGTTTTAAGGTTTACAAGCAGGTATTGTATTTGAAATAAGCAGGCATTGTTTTAATCACAGGTAGGTGTGCTTATAGTGGTTGGATAGGACTACTGTCAATGTGCTTTTGCTTTGTGGGATTGGTCAAAAAACTTATAAAGTAAGTTGTAACATTAAGTTCTTGGTCTGCTGCCTGGGATGTGAGCTGGTGTCATCTTTCCATTGTCATAACCATGTAATGAGACTGATGGTGGAAAATAAAACAGCTCAAGGCACGTTCCTAGCAGTCCCATCTCGTTTGTGATTTGTACACAGACCCTGGCCAACAATATAAACCAAGGTCAGCTCTTCCCAAGAGCTGCTGAACCACGCTCAGGATCAGGTGTTTGGACAGGAAATGGCTTTTGCAATATGGGTCTGGCCTGGGCAGGACAAGGGCAGAAAACCCAAGTGAAATCCTCACTCCACTGACTTTAATCAATAACCTCTTGTGCCTTCAATTGAACCAAGGTTTTGTGCCAATATCTGTGTATTTCCCAGCCTCAGAAAGTGCCCAGCGTCCCTTCACACAGCTGACACAGATTCAAAATAAACTTTGCTTACTCACCTGGGCAGGTTCCCTCTTCCATTCAGTCAGTGCTTTGGGTCACCATCTAGTCTCTGCAAATTGAGGGAAAAGTCTTTCTAAGAATCCCATCATCTTTTGTAGTGCACCTGGATTATTCTGGCAGTGCAGCTTTCCATACTCCTGAAAGGCTCAGAGCAATAAATCAGCACAAGTATGGGACAGGTGGGCATTTACCACCCAGAATTACAAGCAATGCACTTGATCTCTCCCTGTGGGCAGTCAGGGGATTTTGTAGCTTTGCTGTGGAGAGGGACTGAGATCTCAAATAGATCCTGACTGAGGGATGAGACAAAGCCAAAAGGATGCTGAACAACAAAAGGGCACAAGCAGACAGAGCACTGCAAGCCAGCATGCCTGCTCATCTGAGACAGCTCTGTCAAATCTTCTCCTACCTGCCAGTCACTCTGGGCCATCCCCAGGCCCAGGGCTGAAGCCAACAGCTCTGCAGTGTGGGGTCATGGTGACAAACATGCAGCAAAAGGTGACATATGGCACTGATGCAGAGAAGGCTCTTGTTCCCTGGAGGGGAAAGATCTGAGATCTGCAGCTTTTGCAGAAGCACATGGAAATCTATGTAGAAATGAAGATTTCTTTTTAAAAAATAATTTAGCTGAAAGTAGGAAGAAGTATTCTCACAGTAACCTGTTCATCAGCACCGGCTAATTTAGCATTAAATCCCATACTCTCCCTGGCACTGCTGCCGAGGAAGGTATTTCCTGAACAGCTTGCTTCAAGTTTCATTCATAGGTAGTGTCTAAAATTAGGTCCACCACTTTCATTCAGGTCCAAATCCTTTGCCTAGTGCAACATTTTTTAGAAACAGAAACTCAGCTGAATGTGCTCCACTCCCTGCCCTATTCCCCGGAGCTGGCAGAGGGCTGCACGTCCCACCAAGGGATGCCCAGAGCTGGGCTGGCAGCGGGGGCTCTAAACCTGTGCCTAAATGCAAACTACCTGCTTTTTTAAACCTGGGGCTAAATGCAAAGTACCTGCTTTTGTAAACCCGTGCCTAAGTGCAAAGTACCTGCTTTTATGGGTGATCCCAAACTCCAAAGAGAAACAAACCCTCCCTTTGACTCCGGACAAAGCACATCCTGTTCTTTGGAGATAGAGATAAACAAATGCTTGGTGGCCAAAGTCTGCCCTGTGAGCTGGGCTCGGGTGCTGGAGCTCTGAAATGTGGCCAGAGGATGCTCTTCATCACTTTGATCTCGAGGAGCTGAGAGCCTCGGGAGGCACTGAACTGCACATCCCACACTGTCTCACCACAGAGGATCTGCATTTCTGGTTGAGGCAAGCTGCAAAACCCCTGAGAGGGAAGGCCTGACACACCTACACCCTCACAGCACCTTGGATTTATTTTGACCCCAACTCAGTAGCTTCATCCAGAGCCTTTGTGCTCGGAGTTGATTTTCATTTGGTAGTCTCTCACAGGGGTCTGAGTGGCACTGTCCCCTGGACGCTGTCCCCTTCCCAGGTCAACACAGATAATCCTCATGGCTATGGCCACCTCATGTGAACTGGACATCCCAGTGCAGCCTCTGCAGGTCACCCCATCTCAGGTGGGGCCTTCCACTTGCCCCAACACAGAAAGGAAAAGCTCAAACCTGGATCCTTCAGAGCTGTCTTGGTGGCCCCAGAGAGGGAAGCCCCCAAGCTCCTTTGGTGCTGGGCTTTAGCAACTCTTGCACTGTGTCCCCAGTGTGGATGTGGGGTTGTGGAATCCAGCCATGGCAGGTGGGTGATGCAGAGTGCCCCCATGACCACAATAACAACACCAGAAAAGCAAAAAACACCCAAAACCCTGGGGTGTTCCAAGCCCCCACCCAGGCCAGCTGGACCATGGCTCAGGCAGCTGGCACTCACTGAGAGACAAACGTGCTCCGAGGCCAGACGTGGCCACAGCAGCAGGAGGCACAAACTGCTGGCAAACAAACAGAAAACAGGCACTTTCTCTGGCAAAATCCAAGGGAGACAGAGCAAGCTGCCCATTTTTAGCACTCGTTAATTGTTTTAAAATCCATCTGACAACAGCTGCTATATAATTTAGCATTTTGACCCATATGTCTGAAGCAACAAATAACAATAAATAAAATGCTGCCTGGAGGGGAATGGTGGCTGGGAGCTCCAGCATTCCAGTGAACACTCTGCACCACCCACAGCTCCTGGCAGGGTTCAGACAACACTGAGGGAAGGCCCTCCTTGATGCCAGGGCTGGAATCTCCTCCTCTGTCCCTTGTCACTGAAGAGAGGGACGGTCAGTCAGGTCAGCTGGTGAGGCTCTTCTGTGATCATGGAGATTGTCCTGCCTCCTGTGAGCACCTTTGAGTGAGGTCCCCACTCCTGCCTGGGCTCACGCTTCACTGATATGAGAGGGAGCCAAAATTATTGGTGCAGACCAGAAGTTTAATTTCAACTGGACAAAGTAATTTGAGGTTTTTCGACCTGAATAGCAGGTCAAAACCCTCAATATCAACTCCAAAACACTGACATGTGGGACGTTCCTGGGGAAATCCCAGGGCCAGGACTCACAGAGCACACAAGGATAAGACATAAGGAACTGTTGCTGTTTTTACACTCGAGGCCTTCCAAACCACGGAGCTGGGAAGGTGCAGGCCGTGGCGGGGCCGGCCCCGGAGCCTCGCCGTGCGTCACACCAGGACTGCTGCCCTGGCTTTGTGTGGGCATTCCGGCACCAATTGGACACAGCCGAGCGTCTGCTTTGTGGGGAATGTGTTTCTCTTGCATTTAACTTGAGATTTGAAAAGCTTTTGCCTCCCTCCTCCCTTCCTCCTGGAGGCTCATGAATCACAGAGCCGCCAGACGAATGAGTCACCCAGCCAGTTCTTGGTCAAGCGTGCCAGTCTGGGAGGCTCTTCTGGGATCAAATGGGAGCGGGCCGGCTTTGTCGGTGACTGGCCATGTGTTGAGCCACAGAAACTGCTCCTCGGGGTCATCCCCAACCTCTTTGTGAGCTGTTGCTGTCAGGTTGTAATTGCTCTTTTGTCAGGAATACTTGTGAACGTCTGAAGGGAGGGCGGCTGGGGAGAGGCTGGGGCGTTTCTGAGGAAGGACAGCCTGAGAGGCCTTCCCAGGACGGTGCTGCCAGCCGGGGCAATTGTTCTCCAAGGTCTCAGTTCATTGAGCTTGAACTTCCAAGCATGCCCGGCACATCCTTGTGCCTGTGAACCAGCCCGGGGATGTGGCTCACAGCCCTGGGAGGGTCCCTCAGCCCTGGGAGGGTCCCACCCGCCCCTCAAAGGCTCCCCAGCACTGCAGGTGCCCCAAATGAAACCCACAATTAAGGGCTCTCTGGTGGTGAGCACTGGGATAGACCACACACAGTTTAATAACTGGAAATATGGCAGGCTAAAAAACAGTTGCCTCAATTTATTCCAGAGTAGGAAACTTAAAATCTGCCAACAGTTTGTCAAAATCTCTTTTTGTTGTTGTTCTTGTTTTCCTTTTTGAAAAAAAAAAAAAAAAGAAAAAAGAGAAAAAAAATAGCTGGGGTTCCAATTCTCCCACATTAAAATACACAGTGGGGTCCTGTTCAGGCATTCAAAGAGAGTCTGATCTCCCTAGGAATCATCTGTACTAAGACTCTGCTCCCCTTGGAAGCCAATTGTGCCTTCTCCTGATTCTCCCATCTCTTCTGCTATAGGAACAACCACAGTGGGCAGGTGACATATGGAGATATATAAAGAGGGATGAAGGAAATGGGAAGAGGCTACTTGCAACCAGATTTCCAAAAGTTGTCAGCAGTTTGAACTCCATCCTCAAACAATTTGGGATATGTGAAAATGTGGCCCTAACCCTTTCTTGCTTAACATCCACAGGCCATTATTCACCTCTCACTCACCATTCCAAACAAACCTTTAGAAAGCAAAGCCCCCCATCACCTGAAGCGCAGACCATGCCAGATCTGCCTCACAACCCATTCCATTACAATCCTCTGCAAAGGAAGAGAAAACATTAAGAAAAAAACGTTGCAATGAAGTGATATTGGAATTAAGTGCCAATATAGCCTGATGGGATGTGCCTGGACTCGTCTGGCCCTCGCTGCTTGGCCAAAGGCGGCAGCTGTGGTGGTTTCACCTCAGAGACACCTTTGGCTAGTTGGATGTTGCAGCTGGCATTTGGGACAAGTCCAGACATGCAGGAGCTCAGGTTTACCTCTGGTGGAGAAGCTTCAAGGCCAGGTGAAGGAAAGGAGTCGGTTCTGCTGGAGGGTTTCAATGCAGAGCTTTATTCCTGGCACACAGGCCTCTGAATGCTGCAACAGAACAGAGAACCACGTGGCTGCTGTGTCTTTTAACCCCAGGGAGAGGGGGAGGGAAGGGGTCGGGAGCCACCAACCAGGTAAGGGGGGGAAGTCTCAGGGGACAAATGACACCTGGATGGCCCAATGTCCCCAGGGCTGAGAGGCATCTTTTGAACTCTGCCAATCACTCGAGGCCCTTCTGGAATGCCAGGACTGACAGACAGCATTCAGCAGGAGTCAGGGTGGGGGAAAGGAGAGGTAATTGGCACCTGTGGAAGGACTGGGATAAACTGAGGCAAGCTATGACATCACACTGCAACAAAGTGATTTACCTGAAAACCTATTTATGTGGAAGATGAGCCTGCTCTTGCTGTGTCTCTAACACCGCTTTGCTTGTCCTGTACTTCCATGCTGCATTACAGGAGCCATCTCAGGAGTCCCCTGGAAGATCCTGGATTTACACTCATCTATTATCTTCTCAAGTCTTTATCTGTAGAGATTCAGGAATGTTCCAGAAATGTTCCACCTTAATAAATTTCTGTCAAAGTTTCTAAAATGACAGTGAAAGATTTGCAGCTCCAGCCATGTTCTCTAAGCTTGATTTTCTACAGAGGAACATCTTGCTCCTTTTTTCTCCCCATTTACTGTAAACCACAAGGTCAAGGAAGGTTTGATAGCTCTGGGATTAAACAATTATGAAGATGGAGCTCTGCACACCAGCCAAATAAAACTTGCTTTTAAATAAGGACTACTAATTTCCTACACCAGGGAAATTTTTTGTGGTGCCTGCTCCTGTTTAGTGCTGAACTGCCCTTTTCAGTGTAAGTGCTTGTTTTATCATAATTTACACACACAAAACCATGGCAACAAGGAAACACTACAGTTGTATTAATAGGAATGTCTGCTTACTTTCTATTTACCTTTTGCTTAGGAAAAGGAAATAATCAGAGCTTCAGCTGATATTGAAGAAAATCAGACTTAACAGTGCCTAACAGCATATCTACCTTGAAGTACCCTCCAGCATTTCTTCAGAGATGTTTATGGAAGCCCATGGACCCAGACTGCACATTCCTGCTACCTTCCTTCTGACAAAAAGCATAGAAATGTCAAGAAAACAAAATCACAAAGTTGTGCAAAGATTTTCCCAAGGATCACAGCATTTCAACATTTTCAAGATCATTTCAGTAATGAAATTTCACAGCAAACATCTCAGATTCTCATTAGGGTCTATACAGGAGCAGGGAAGGCTGCAAGAGCCAAGAGACATCAGCTCAGATTAAGACCCAACATTTAAGGCACTTTTGAAGAAAAACTCCCTTGTCTCACCTTCAGGCAACAATTTGAAAGATGTGCAGCTTCTGCAGCTTCTATTGACTGTAAAATTATCCCCAGCTCCATGAGGAGGAGGGTCTTGGTTGTATCCAAATTTACTGGCACTGGTAGTTGGACAATATAATTTGCTTCGTCTCCTGTCTGCAGCTCTCCCCTACACGTGTTGTCTCCTCAGCTCCACGCAGGAATCCTCGGGAACAGACACTGCCAGCCAATATACAAATATACAGATATAAAATTTTAAAAAAAGCATATTTTCATATGCTAATGGGAAAACAACACATGGAAAAAACTCAAAATAATTGGTGAATGTCAAGAGGATCAAATATCCTATTCTTTAATTTTACTACTGAGCTTAGGGTGGGCAAAGCATCTCTGTAGCTTTGGACATGAAAGTAAAGCAAAATGATCTGGAGGAAAAGGAGACAGAAAATATTTTGGAATTTAACTTATTGCATCTGGTGACTGATACACTGAGTTAACTGAGAGGAGGTGCATCATTATGAAATAAAAGTGCTCTTGCTGCCGGTGAACTAAACACCTCCAGAACACTTTCCTGGATATTGAGATCAGACACGGGATCCGCACTGCTTGTCTGGCACTGGATTCTCTTCTTTGTTTACTCATTACTGAATCAGCCAGATGAAAAGATGATAAGTAGTTTTTACCAGTGTACACTTTTTTTCCTCCTGTCACCAATATTTTAGGAAGTACTCATGACACAAACTTCACCATCCAGCAGGTGATCATGTACATAATTTCTAGTGAATAGATTTTCGGATCCTTAGTCTTTGCATTTCTCCTAAGTCTTCATCTGACTGTGTGACTTTGATAAAGCTCAATAAAGCTGCCTAGCAGAATTCTTTAAAATATGCCAAAAACATGTTTTCCTTTCCTATTCATTTTGTGGTTTTCTCTTCTGTTTCCTTTTTCTGCTTTATTTTTCAGAGTGAGAAAAATAGGGCTGGATCGTTTTGATTAGAATCTTCTTGGCATTAAATACTGCAATTAAATAATCCCTTGGTGTCAATACACAAAGGGTAAACTCCTGGTTTCAGGGAAATTATACCTTTTATTGTGATGAGACCAGTCATTGGGTTTTTTTAGTCCTTACAATCTCCCCTCACAGGGTGATTAATCATAAGAGGAGGAAATATCTGGCTGTATGCTTCTGAAGAACTATTCAAATACACACCACTTAGCAACTAAGTTTTGTTAAACATTTTTTGTCCCTCTCTGAGTTACTTTATTATTCCCAACAAGATTTTAAGACCCAAGAAAAAGAAAGCTTTTCCCAAGAGGACGACTACTGCTTGAAAGTAGTTACCTGTATGTGTGTAAATTAATTGCATGAGGGATTATTTATTCTCTTGATGGTATTTTCAGGTAATTGTTTTTAAAGATGATGAGGAAGGTACTGGAGCATCTCCATGCCTAGGAAAGGCTGAGGGAGCCTGGGCTGTTCAGCCTGGAGAGGAGCCCCAGCTGAGAGGGAACAGAGGTAAGGGCAAAATACCAGACAGAACATTATTCCTGATGGAATGGCCATGAGTGCAAAGTTTGGGATGGTCCCGGGGCATTGAGGGCAGCCCACCAGCTCTTTGGAGCCCTTCTGCAGAGCATCATCAAATCCCAGGCCAGCAGTTCCTGTGGGAATGAATGGGCAACTCCCAGGAGCCTTTCCTGTCCCTGATGGTGGCATCACTCCCTCAGCACACAGGGAGGGGACAGACTCCCAGGGGTCACTGGTCCCTCAGTGGTGTTGGCAGTGAGTGCCTGCAGAGGTGATTTAACTCCAAGAGAGGAGAATCACCCCAGGGGCTCCAGCTCTGCAGGGAACCCAAACAATTAATGCAGACTGATTTCTTAACTTCCAGATTTCTGAAGTGAGGAGAGGTGAATCGCACTCTTTTTATTTTTCTGCACCAAGAACTGGATAGGGATGCAAACAAAACATGCTCTGGGAGAAGGGGTGTGAGTGAAGAGCTGGTGTGGAAGGCTCCACACCTGGGTTTTTTTTCTGAAACCTTTCAACAAGCTGCACTCTCATGGTGCCCAAACACTGTGTAAATGGAATAAAGAGATTTTTCTTGTCTGTTTGGGTTATAAGGTGTTCACTGTGAGGGTATGTGTGATACCTGGGAAGTCCTGAGTTTTACTACGAGACAAAACCCCCCACACTTTTGAAGATGATTTTATGACTATGGAAATCAGGAGGACAGAACAGATAAGGAGCCAAAGTTGCTTATGCTTAATGAAAAATTACAGTGGAAGTCTTATCCTAAATCAGTGTCTCACAAACAGCTGGCAAAAGCAAAGAAGTGAAACCTGTCACTATTCCACCACCACCCACATGAGCTCTCTATGTGGGCCAGCTGTACTGTAACACTTGTGGCTCTTGAACATCCACAACCTCATTTGTAGCTTATAATTTGGTTTTCCTTGAGATCTTTGTTGTCTCAAGTTTCTCTACTCAGTTCCTGAAGAGAAATCATGGTCAAAAGCTCAGCCAGAACAGTGTGAGTGGTAGGAGCATGGACACCTGACATTCTGTGAGTGAGGGAACTGCTGCAGCCCCAGCTGTGCTGCAGCCAGGGATGCACCCAGTGCTGCTCCTGCACTTCCACCAGGTACTTGGGACTGGGAGAGTCTTGTGAAACCAGACACTTGTGCCTGTAAAAACAGCTGCAATGGGCAAATGGTTTAAATTAAAGAGTGAGCCAATCCAAATTTCTCCCTGAGAAAAAGGAAAGGGATGGAACGCAGCTATCTGCGAGCAGCCTTTGGCATTGCTGGGCTCCAAACAAAGCACTCACAGGTGCCCGAAGGAAGGATATTTGCACTGTGCTGACTTATCAAACCACATGATTTACAGGGATGTGGGCAGACACTTCTCCAGCCATCTCAAGTTTAACTGGGCTGGGCCCATCCCTTTTATCTTTTGAACAAACTCTAGCTTCAAGTTTCACTTCTTACTAGATGTGGCTTACGCCCTGTGGAAAAAAGGACAGATCCTGTCTGTTCCTTGCTTGCTCATAGCTGGATTTTTAGTAAGTCAGATGCCTCTGGCTCTGCTGGGATAGAGCCTGGTGCTGGAAATAGGTATAGGAAGGAAGGACTGGGAGTTAAAAAAGGGACTGAAAATATGGAAAGAGAAGGTTTCAAGGCAGTAGTTCAGCTTCCAGTATCGTGGCATGGGGACAGGGAGGGCACACATTCCCTAAAGAATTTCTGGGGCAGGTAACTTCAGATTTCAAACAAAGTCATATTGGGCCAGTTTACAGAGATCAGTGCTTCCAAACAAACTTGCCACATGCCTGTTTTCAACACCAGCCAAATGGGGGGCAGGGACTATTGGATGACTCCTCTCAGGGCCAACCAGCAGCACTATAGGGTTTGATCTGTTATTGTCTCAGCTGCCCAGACCAAATTGTCCAGTCGATAATGATCCATCCAGTTTTTCTACTGGTGTTCCCAACATGGCCTGGGATCTCCAGGCCAGGCTGTTTGTTTGTTTGTTATTTTTTATTCCATGTAAACCCTTCCCAAGCCCTCAGCCAGAGGTTCTGGTCCTGCATAGAGGAGGGGAGCTTATTGGTTTGGGAGCTTTATTGCATCTGAAAGGATAAAAGGAAACGCAGCAAACATCCACTTCTGTCAATAACCAGCAGGAAAAGCACAACAGAGACCTGCCCTGGACATTGAGGAAACTCCTGTTCTCTGTTATCATCCTGCTGCCTACAACTACAGTGAAAGTAAACATTTAATGGAGCAACCCAATGATAATGTGACTTTTAAAGCACTTTTCTCCTGTACCTTTAGGCTATGCCTGTATTTGTGTATAAACCAGTGTACTTTCCACATTTGGCTTCTCTTGGTCTCCAGTCTGCTACTGGACTCATGTCTGACAGCCCCTGGTTCCACTCCACTGACTCATCCCATGCTCCTTGGGCTGCTCAAAATCTGTGTGAGATATTATTTAAGTAGGAACTAAATAACAAACACAAAGTATAGAGAAATTGGGCTACAACCTCTTCTGCTTCTTTACTGGATTTTCACAGGGGTTCAAGTATTAATTTTCGAGCTGGCAGGAAAGCTGTGCTTGGTTTCCCAGACCCAGGAGCCACGTTGTCCCCCCATGGCTGATATGTGGAGATCAGATCTGTCACAGCCCATTGCTGGAGAATGGAACTTTTTAGCTCTCATTGTCCAGGTCTGCTCTTCAGGGAGCCCAGGTGCCAAGCTGTGTGGGAGTTTGCACCAAATTCAGGATGTGGGGGCCTCAGAGGTTTGGAGTAACCCAGAGGGAACAAGCCAGTCCTGGCATGAGAGTCACCATCTTACCCATTGCTTAATGGATTCCTTTCTCAGGTATTTTATTAAAGAGGAAAATATTCAGGGTGCAGATTGGTGTTAGCCAGTGATACTCCCCACTCTCTTGCCATCCCTTTTTCTTGCTGTTGCTATTTTGAAGCAGTGAAGGAGAGTGGTTTGCAGATCTACCTTTGCTCAAAAGCTGACACCTTAGCTCTGTTCTTTCCAGGGAAAATTAAATCCAGGGACTATTTCCCTGGTATCTTTGGCTTGTTAGAGAAGGAGTTTCTGTTTTGATTTGTCCTTGCCAACCCTGGAGCTGAGAGCAGTGTCTCTGACAGGGGTTTAGAGCATTGGTTCTGACAGAAGCTGTGTCCCTGCTGCTGTGAGGACACACAGCCAGAGCCTCACTGCTGAGCTGGGACTTGTTTAGCCCAAGGCTCCAACAGTCTGAAATCAAACTGGCAACACCAGCAAGGATTCAAGGACAAGAAAGGAATTCACTGAGTTCAAGCACTGGGAGCAGAACCTGCAGTGTGATGCTCACCTGTGCAATGGCTGGGTTAGTTATGGAAAGTCTGACTGTTCAGCAAGAGGGACTTTCAAGATTTCAGTTTCAGAGACTGTGAAGAGAACTTCCAGACTGAAATCATCATTGCTGCTCATGCAGAATAACGTGACTTGCATTACTCAGTTTATTTTTAGAATAAAAAGATGCTTTCCTGTTTCCATCTTAGCAAAGCCACTGAGAAATTCTGCTTTTCCTGTGGAGTTCATCTTTCACAAAATCCTTATGGTAATACCTAAATATTCTTGTTATCTCCATGACTTCAAGAAGCCACAATTCACCCACAAGTACTGCAGAAAGTACCTTCTTGTATACTGGAATAGTTTCAAAGTCCCATCTTTAATCTCCCAAAGAGCAAAGCCAAAAATTAATTAAGTAAAACTGATAAATACTTTTCCAAATGATTTTAATACTGCTGTCAGGAAAGGGAGGGTGTTGGGCATGTATAATAATAGTAGGTAAAGAAAATATTTTTGCTTCAAAGAATAATTTTTTTTACATTGTGACCAATTGAAATGACATGGCAGGATTGGGGTGGATGCTTCAAAATCCTCAGCCTTGTCTGTGGCATCCCAACATCAGCAGCCCAACATCCACTCCTGGATCCACAACAGCAGTTTCACCTCGTAAAGAGTATTTGTCTGTTGAGACTATCTGCTAGAAATTCATCACAATATTTAGACTGGATTCTGAAAGAAAATTGAAATTCCCACAAAATACCGGGTTACCTATAATAACACTCCCTGTGCCAGTCAAAAAATACCCCTACATTAAAAATAAGTATTATTCAGATCACCTACAAGTACTGCTTAAGTACAAATCCAGGGGAGTTCCATTGAGGAAAAGTGAGGTTATATTCTGCTTTGGAAGAATTAATCTGTAGCAAGTATCCTGAGGTTTTTCTTTTTTATCTCAATGTTTTTCCACTCATTATTTCCTTCTCTTTGAATGAACCAGAGTTGACAAATTGGCCTGGTGCTATCCAAGCCACATGCTGCTTGACTTCATGGCACTTGTGGTTTTAGGGGATTCATTGTTTGCAGAGAGAATCTCTTTTGCCGGGAAGATCAGACTTCTGATGCAATCCCATGAAACCCACAAGCCACCTCCCTGTTCAGACCTTCAGGCCTGGGATAATTTTTCTCTTTCTGCTTAATTCTTGGCAAATGTGTCAGATCACAGGCCATGACTAGAATCTTGAAGAAATCTGAAAAATTTGTTTGGCAAAATCTCGAGAGATTGTTCTGTTAATCTTCAGATGGCTCATTTCAGGTCCCATGCTACTGTGGAAAATGGCTTTCCTCTTAATTGGTGTCCCCACCCATCTCACCAGGGATACGCTAGTGAGGAATGAAAATAGATGTGTGCCTGGAATATCTGAGAACTCCAAGAATAATTCTTACCACCTGTATCAAACACATTCCTCTTCAGATCACTTAAAAGTTAAAGAAGCACCTAATTCTCTTTCCAACATGCCAAGCTGAGCTTAAAACTCAACAAGATTTGTACTGCCCACCAAGACTGGCTGTCAATGATCCTCCCCAATTCATGTGGAACCCCACTGATTGCAAGGATTCCTCTGCTTACTTGGGAGACCAAAGTGGTGTTTGTGTTGACATAGGAAATACGGGACAGGTTTTGGTGCTGAAATTGTGCAGCATTCCCCATGAACACCACCCGCAGGGATGTGGATGGCAGTTCACCTCTGGATCTAAACCTGCAGTGGAGAAAAGGGGTTTGCTTTGAACTGGTGCCTTGAGTCAGCAGCCAGCACTATGCAGACAGACAAGAGCTGGGATTTTCACACCATCATCTCTGTCCTTTGTGAGCATTTCTGGGGAAAGGTGTCAGATACTGGTGAGTGCAGCCATCCAAGGACATCAAATCATGGACTCACTGAATGGTTTGGGTTGGAAGGAACCTTAAACCCATCCCATTCCACACTCTGTCATGGCAGGGACACCTCCCACTGTCCCAGGCTGCTCCCAGCCCCAATGTCCAGCCTGGCCTTGGGCACTGCCAGGGATCCAGGGGCAGCCCCAGCTGCTCTGGGCACCCTGTGCCAGGGCCTGCCCACCCTCCCAGGGAACAATTCCTGTCCAATATCCCATCTGTCCCTGCCCTCTGGCAGTGGGAAGTCATTCCCTGTGTCCTGGCACTACCTGCCCATGTAAACAGTCCCTCTCCATCTCCTTATGGATTTGGTTATTGTCTCTGCATGCACTGGTGGTTATATTTTCATTCTTGTTATTCTGGTACTTGAAGTCACTAATTTCTCTGCTCAGTTAGAAGAAATAAATCCAGCATTGTTTAAGTAACCAGCCCTATGCAATAGATACCAAATAACACATCCCAGAGTGTCCCCCCAGTGAACACTGCAAGCACAGGGTGCCCTTGCACCACCCTTGGAAAACGTCACCACAGCAGTGAAAATGGAAATCTGCTTGGAAATCATTTGCTATACAGAAACCAGAAATCACAAAAATGGATCTATAGCAGTTTAAGGAACAACCCTCCTCAAACCCCTGTTCTCCAATCCAAATTTTGATTCCCCAAGCTATACCTAACATGCACTGTAATAAACAGCACCAGGGGGAGGGTACAGTGAGCAAGCTCAGAATAATGACATGCGTGAAAAGCTGCTTCCCAGCATGGCATTGTTCCAAAGTTACATATGGAAATTAATATCCTAATTAATAAGGGGTCATGAAGCACTAAATATTGAGGGCAGGCAGAAATTGCTGGAGTGCTTCTATGGCACGAGACACTGGGGGCACAGAGATTGGCAAAGATGTGGTAGATGTACAAAAATATTTGGAAAATTTTTCTGTCTTTCCAGTTCAATCCTCTGTCTGAGGATTATATGCAAGTGTTTCACAGCACTCCAAGCCAATTTAGAACGATGTGATAAACCAACTACCAATTCCACTCTGTCTCTCCATGTCCAGCATTCTCAGACGCTGATGGAGCAAAGAAACTAAAGGGAAATAAACTGATAAACATGCCAGAAAAAATTTTTTGAGGGCTCATAATTCAGATTCAGTGAAATAATTATTTTTCATCCCTATTTTCTACTTTCCACCAAGAGGTACAACATCCAGAATGTTGGAACAAGGTTTGTTGGGCAAACCCTGAGCCAGGTTAGGGCTGCCCTTCCACTGGGAACACAGCAAGCAGGTTACTGGAGCCTTGAGTTTCTGATGTACCCCCATTCCAGCTGGTTTTCTACCTAAAAGGAACAATGTCAATTTTTACTACAGGAGGATTTAGCCCAGACAACTCCAAAATGAAAAATGTATCCAGATTGTTTGGGGGGTTGTTTGATTGTTTGGGGTTTTGCTTGTTTGTTTTGGTGTTGAATTTTTCATAGACTGATCATGGAAAATGTCAATCCTGAAATATTTTCAGTAAAGGTAAAGTTATAATGGAGAAATCCTCTCGCTGCTTCCAAGAGTTAAACCAAGGAACAAGAACTATCCTTCAACAGCAGCTCTGGTATCCACCCAAGAAAAATCCTATCAGACCAGCCAAAATCATGACTAAGAAGAGACTGAATTCACAAACATGTTATATGTGCAAATGTTAATCCCATGGTACAATCCATCTTCCAAACCCAGTTGTGCTTTGCCAGAGCCTTGGGGCAGGAAGGCTTTGGAGCAGTTGCCCACTCAAGGTTTCCACCCAACACTTGGCCATGGGAAAAATGACACATGACCAGGGCTGGGGAAAGAGATAAGAGGGAATGAGAGCTCCAGTGAGACATCCATGGCTTTTATCATCTCTGGGAAGGACAGAGAGCTGTGCACAGCAGAACTGCCAATGGCAAGGCAAAGGAATCAGAGCTGAAATCAAACAATGTTTGAATCACCGGTACCAAACTTGAAGCAAGGAAATGTCCTCAAAAGTGGGCAGGAAAGCTGGATTTGGACTCTGAGCTCTGTGCCTGCCCTCAGTCGCTCCCTGTGGGCCTGGAAAAATATCAAGTCAATGCTCTGGTTTTCAAGAGCCACACAGGCTGGGATGGATCTCACATGAGGCACACAAGCAACAGAATGAAGACTTTTGTCATGCTGGTGCAGCCAGCTCTGGGTGAGCTGGATTGGTGCTACTTTCCCTCTTGCTCAGTGGGTTCAAGGCACCAGGCTCATGGTAGCAGCTATTAAACCTCCCAGAACCTTCTCAGGACTAGTAAATGACACCAAATAAGCTTCATTTTATCTACACAATTTTCCATTTTCTTTGAAAGGTAAGCTGCTTCCTAGACAGACCCCCACAATAAAATCTTTGAAGCCCCTTCTCATGCCAGTGGCTTCATCCCCTTTAGTGATTCACAGCCCTGAGCTCTCTGCAGCCTGTCCTGCATCACCAGTGCCTGTCCCAAATCTCAGCAGTCTCCTGCCAGGTGACAGGGGTCTGTGGCTAGCTGAGTGTCTCCCCTCTGTCTCAGAGCCCTTCAGAAGGGAAAGGCTGCTGGAAGTTTGCATTTCAAGAAGAGACTGGATGTATTTATGGGAAAGAAACCCCTGGAAGGGCTGGGGCACAGGCAAGGAGAGACTGCAGCTACAGGGAGAAGAGCACAGGAGGAACAGATGTGTCTCAACTCTCCTCTTCACACCTTCCTGGAGTTCAGCTTTGGAGAGAGGACCTTTGGGCTGAGGAAGCATTCTCTTTATTTGAGGAATAAGGAGAAAGAACATGTTCTTGTCTTCTCAGCTACTTAAGAGAACTTGGGAGGAGAACCTGGTCCCCTGGTGCCAGGCAGCTGCTGGTGCCTGGTGTCATCAAAGGCTGGGTAGAGCTTTCCCATAGGTCTGTCCAGCTGAAGGAAAGTGGTGATGATGCAAAAATAGGATGTGAACGCAAAAAAGAGAAACAACAGCCCTGGACAACACAAACAGATGCTGCAATAAAGCGTGCCAGATAATGTTGCCTGCACTCCAGGACTACAATTGTCCCTTTAAAACTGGGGTTTTTAAAAAAAAAAAAATTAAAAAGCTCATTGAGCTCACACAACATCACACAGTAAAATGTCCTGTTCAATACTATTTGACTCTGGAAGAAAATCTGGTTTAAACTTTAAACCTCTGGAAAATTGGCACATGTCGTTACAATACATTGCATGCTGGATGCTTGACCCAGTGATGGGTGAACTGCAGAAGAATGGAGTTATCTGTTGGGTTTTTATTCCAGAAATAAGGCCAAAACTATGGGGATGTCAAATTAATGAGAATTTTGACCCTTCCTGGGGTCTCTGGTCTTGGTTTCATGATTGTTGCTAAAAGAGGGATCTCAGGTCCAAGTTTTTACAAGGGTAGCTGACCAACCAATATGTGAAACTTGGACAGAACCCTCCCAGAAGACTTCATCAAGGCCCTCGCAACCCACAAGAATAGTGTAAGGAAAATCACCTACAGAATGCTTTAAACAAAATATAAAGAATATGAAATCAGAAGCAAGGGATTTTAATATTTCAATCAACAAACTAAGTTTTAATATTAAACTGAAAGTTCTGACCAGTACACAGAGAATAGTTTGGAGAGAGGTTGTTTATAATATTTCATGAGCAACTAGAATAGGCTTCAGAGACACGTGAATTTGTGTAGAATCACTGGATGGTTTGGGTTAGAAAAGACCTTGGGGATCATCTCATTCCACCCCTGCCATGGCAGGGACACCTCCCACTGTCCCAGGCTGCTCCAAGCCCCAATGTCCAACCTGGCCTGGGACACTGCCAGGGATCCAGGGGCAGCCCCAGCTGCTCTGGGCACTCTGTGCCAGGGCCTGCCCACCCTGCCAGGGAACAATTCCTAATTCCCAATATCCCATCTGTCCCTGCCCCTGGCAGTGGGAAGTCATTCCCTGTGTCCTGGCAGTCCATATTTACTTGTTAGCAAGTAGTTTCCCTCCATCTGTTTTGTAGGATATGAGACACAAAAATCTCCCCTCTTCCTGAGGTTTCATCAGATCCAGTCTCTCACACAAAACTCCAGGTGACAGAAGCTCCATGAGCTGAACTTCCATCCTCATGGACCTGGAACGCCTTCCTGGGCCCAGGGCTACACACTCCTGAGCTGGAAGAGACCTTCTTGTTGCTTTTTTATATTTCTTTTATAAAACTTACTTTGGGGCCTCTGTTGTAGTGCCAGAGGTGACAGAGAAAGCAGCAAGTAAGGAAGAAAGAGCTGCTGGCAGCAGGCTGGGGATGTTGTGCAAGAGATCTCAGAGTTGGAGGTAGTTTGCAGCACAGACACCAAGCACTCCGTAAAATGCTTCAGATCTCCTGAGCACAGCTCCAATAGGCTTTGAAGTGTTGACATCACATAAAATAAAATGCATTGCTGGCCAAGTTATCCCATTGGTTTTCCCCCCTCTCCTCACTTTGATGGCTTCTACAAAGCATTTTATATGGTTGAATAAATTTGAGTAACTCTTTACAAGTAAATCAAATCAAAATGATTAAAAAAAAAATATTGGATGCTAGCTACCAGGCTCTCTCAAAAAAAATCCCGTGTGTTTCCAAATACTCTGAGTACAAGATGGTGTGATGCAGCCTGGTGGGTAAACAGCCCTGGAGATGAACCTCTCCAAGGCACTGGGGTTTTTCAGCCTCAGACAATCACTGCTTCCCAAATTAAGGATTAGCTTTGTGATTAATTGACATCTATCAAAAAATCAATTCTCTTGCCTCTCACATTCTATCTTTTTGTGCAAGTGGTTGTGTGAGGTTTTCAAAAATAAAATTTGCAAATTAAGATTAATTTCTAACGGATCCTTGGCCAGATCTCCTTCTCTGTTGCAGCAGATGGACTTTTGTGTGAAATATTTTTCCTTAGTTGCTATAGAAACATGCCAACATATTTCTGCTTAAGTGATTTGCTGGAGAACTGTTTGTTGTGTTGCCCAATGCTGACAGGAGTGAATCATTTTTAGTCTTCAGTCAAGGCTGATTAAAACCTGGTCTCTGGGTGTCTAACTGCTGCAGACTTCTGCTTACAGGGGGGACATCCTGCTAAAGTCATCATGGCTGGGACATTTGCAGCATGCCTTGAAGTAAACGAGGCAGGTGGAAGGTTAAAGCTACAAAAATGACTAAAAGCTGAGAAAAACTCAAGGCTGAAACACAACTGGATGTAAAAAAAAAAATAGCAGAAAATTTATGATGACCTTTAAAAAGGTGATTTATAGGATAATTGATTCTAGAAGCCAGTTATGATGGAAACAGTCCCCAAATGACATTTTCATGTGAAAGGACAGGTCATGTGCCTTCCAAAAGGTGTTTGAAGGAATGAACCAAGTCATCCCATGTCAGGGGCTGCAAGGACCCTGCCCACAGCCAAGAGCAACAGGCCTGCCCCATGCAAGTCCCACACCACAAACACAGCTCAGGGCATCCCACCAGTGATGTTGTCTACTAAATCAGGGCTGAAATGCTTTGCTGTTCAGACTCCAGTGAACCCAACCTCATCAGCAGCAAACTGAAGATGCTGGAGGCAGAGAATCCCAGACTGGTTTGGGTTGGAAGGGGCCTTAAAGCCCATCCAGTGTCACCCCTGCCATAGCAGGGACACCTTCCACTGTCCAGCCTGGCCTTGGACACTGCCAGGGATCCAGGGGCAGCCCCAGCTGCTCTGGGCACCCTGTGCCAGGGCCTGCCCACTCTCACAGGGACAGATTCCTTAAGGGACAGTCAGCATGCAGGAGTGTGACTGATCCAAGCCTTTCTTCTCTGTGAGTCTGTGTTCCAGACAGGGGAGGTGCAGCCTTAGAAATTGAAATTAAAAACCTTTGCCCCTCAGTTTCTCAGGAGCTGGTGCTGAAGGTTATTCCACCTGTTTGCCCACAGCCCTGCTTTGCCTCAGTTCTACCCCTGTAAAGCTCAGCAGAGGACACTGTTCACAGGCTACTGCTGTGGGACCCACTCCTGAATCTTCCTGTGAGAAGGAAATGATCACACAGTGGTTGGAGGCTCACAACATCTCAGGAAGGTGTGTGGAAAAAAGCAAACCCTGAGATTATACAGAGGAAGCAATCCTCACTTCCTTCAGAAGCCAAACTGAGATACAGCCATGTTATTAAATTGCTTCATAAACTTAAATTTCCCTGTTTTGAAAATAATCTGATATGTAATTGAATGTTTAAAATATGTTTTTTAATGAACTTCCCCGCAGAGCTGGCTGCCCAGGCTGCCTTTTGTGGGCTACCAAGAGTTCTGCTTCTCGGTGTTAGCTCTGAGCCCTGCGCTGCTGAGCCCTCAGAGTTGTTTATAACAGCCTCTTTAACTGCATTTACTCCCTGTTTTAACATTTTCCTCATTTCTGTCCCTATTTTTGAAGCACACTCCCACAGTGGCAGCTCTCCAACTCCTCTTACCTCCAAGAGAAGGCAGGCTACCAGCTACCTTTATAGTTGCAGCCAATTTTTCTGCTTGGACAGCTTACAGGGGATCTTAGTTGATGGAATAGTTGATTCTCTGCCCATGGCAAGCGTATGAGTCATGCCTCCAAAAAATATAACCTTGCTGTCCCTCTCGAGACATGGAGAGGCCTGAGGGGCCAAGAGGCTCTCTGGATACAGCTAAGGTTGTAATGTTATTTCTGTAATGCCCAAGGTTTGTATGATTTAAAGGTAACTTACAGGAAATGGAGGACCAGAGAAGTCCACCCAGAGGGTGGTTTGGTTCTTGGTCCCATGAAGTTACTAAAAGATACTCTGGAGGAGCACATGCAGAAGAGGCAAACACTGCTCTCATCCAGGCTCCTTCACTGCCCAGCTTCAAGCCCTCAAGGAGTTACTTGGATTTTCATCATGTGGTGCTCCCATGTCTCCCAGCACATGCAAACTCAAACCTCCACCCTCTGTGCCAGTTGGGAAATTGGCATTTTTATGCCTGAGGCATAAGGATCGGCAGCAGAAGACAATCTCTTACAAAGAAATGTTCAGATGTGTCCCCCTCTGCCTTGCTGAGCCTGCACATCTAGAAGAGGACACAGTCCAGCCAGGAAGAGGACACAATCCAACCTCACTTAACTGCAGGTTTGTAGAATTACAGCAGGGCTTCAGCCTTGGGAGTTCAAGTACCCTTTGATGGGGGAAGAGGCAAGTTTGGAGACATTTATTAAATCGATTCTTCAGGCACTTCTGAAATAGTAACAGTAAAGTCAAAATTCCCTCCCAGTCCTCATATATCTCCATAGTTGTGGAGCATGAACTTTTCTGGAGGCTCCAGCCCTGGAAAGTGTGATGCCTGATAATTTGGACAGGTAGATTGTCCCATTGAACTCCATCAGATGTCCTGCAGATTGATGGAAAACATTGCTTTGCTTTCTTTGGCATTGCGTGACAGATTGGAAGCATTCTTCAAGAATTATAAAACAAAACAAAACAAAAAAAAAGTTGGCTGAATGTCCTATTTCTGAAAAGAAACGAACTTTAAATGTTCTTCCTCATGAAAGACGCCCCCTCTGTCAGAGATAGGAACTGGGCAGGCCCTCAGGTCTCCTCCAGGGTGGGATCCTCGTGCTCTTGGGTTCCTTGGTTTGCCACAGATCACTGTGCCTCTCCCGTGACTTCCAGAGAGCTCTTGCAGTCATCAAAGCGCTGTTCTGTTCTCCTGCTCTTTGCCTTTCAGCTCTGATGGAGACATGGATGAGTAAAGACAGATAAGGGGTAGGCACAAAGCAACAAGCTCCAAATTTCCCATGAATTTAACAGCAGAGCATTTGGAAGGGCAACAGTGCTCCTGTCACAGGAACTCAAAGCATGGATCAAATACCAAACAGAAATGTTTGGTGAAAGCTCTGAAGTTTCCCCTGCCATAGGACATGGAAGATTTTGGGAAGTGAAGTTCTTCTACATGATTCTTTTACCCTTTCTTCATGACAAGGGTGGTCGGGCTTTGGAAGGGGCTGCCCAGGGAGGTGTTGGAGTCCCCATGCCAAGCCCTTAGGACACACTACCCAAGGACTTGTTGCAGTTCTGGGAAGCCTCCAAAAGGAAGGATATCTTTTCCATTATCTCAGAAATCCTTTGCCTGCTCTGGTAGGTTCTTCTGCATTGACCAAATCTCTTCCTCCCTGCTGATTACTCCCCCTCATAATTATAGCAAGTCCTTCAACAAGTACCCCCTGCATGAAAATGAATTTTTGCCATAACCATGATTCCAGATCAACCGTCCATCATCTCAGCTTATTCAGCCTGAGTTAATATTATTTTATAGTGCACTTGAAGCAACCCTAATACCCTCTTGATTTGATTCTTGGGTTCTGTGGAAGCCACCAACCTCTGTTTCCCTGCCAAGAGAATGCCAACTCCTTAGGGACAAGGTCTCTGAGAAGCAGCTGTGACTGTTCCTCCTCCAGGAATATTTTTGACAAGGCAGAGAGGAAGCACACTTCTAGGCTGACTTGGCTTTTCCCCATGAACACACAAGTCAGAATTTTTCAAGACAAGAGAATACCATCTTTTTCCATGTTTATGCCTATCGTGGTAACATTTAGCTGTGAAAATGGCAGAGGAAATTTAATTTGAGAGAAATCCATAAATAAGAATTACCTTATCCAGGGCAGGACTCCGTAAGTTCTGAAGTGTTTTGGAGGTAACGTGGCGACTGTTTCCACCTGTAACTTCTGGAAGGGTCAGTGGTGGGTGGAGAATGCTGCCCCTGCTCACAGCCCCTCTGAGGAGTCTCTGGGCTGAGCACCAGGTGTTTCCAGCAAGCAGCAGAAGGGAATCCTCCCTTTGGCTTGGGTGGGAGGCTCTGCTATAAATATAAATACTGGTTGTTGCTGTTTTCAGAGCTACAGAGATGAAGAGGAACAGAGAGATTTGGGAGCTTGGCAGGAGAGACCCAAGGCTGTAATTCTCTGGACTGGGAACTGTCTGCAGAGCCAGTGGGACCTGCTTCCTGAAAGTCACAGCAGGTGCTGCCAAATGGTTCTTAGAACAAACTCTCTGTGGAACTGCAGCAAGACTGCATTACTAAGTAGCACCAAATCCCAGGAACTGCAGGGATGCTCTATCCAGGGTTTTCTGTTTGTCCCTTGGAAGTAGGAGCAGTAACAAACTGCATGTAGTAGAGTAAAAAGATATTTTTAAAAATGATATTTTAAAAATATTGCTGAGAATTGATGATACTCTTAAAAATGCCAGTTTGTTCAGGGTCACATGAACTGTCCCGTGCTGCCTCATGCCCAGGCTCCACGTAGGCAGTAGATTATTAGGAAAAAAACTGTAATGTTGCAGTGATGATGGCCCAGGTACCCCACAGGCTGGGAGAGGGACACCAGTGACCCTGTGCAGAGCTGGCAGCCTGTCCTGCTGCCCCAGGCTGGCACACAGATGTGGCCCAGGGCTGTGACACAGATGTGCCCCCAGGCTCAGGCTGGCACACAGATGTGCCCCCAGGCTGTGACACAGATGTGCCCCCAGGCTCAGGCTGGCACACAGATGTGCAGCCCGTGGCCCTTGGCCAGGGCTCCCCTGCTGATTTGGATGCATTCAGTGCAGGTTCCCCCTACATTTGACATATGTCACCAAAATGAACATCTGACAGCCATGGCAGGAACTGCAAACATTGGTTTATCCCCTTCCCCCTCCTCTTCCTGATTTGTGAATTCATTTTGATTGGGCTTATGTTGCTCTTGGGTTTTATTTTCTATTCACTCAGATACTCATTAAAGGCATATTTGAGTTTAACACATGAATGTTCACACACAAATGCAACATGAGATGCAACACCAGGTTGCATCAAAGCTGCTGCCAGGCTCTGACACAGAGACAAACAATCTAGACAGAATTCATCCAGAGCTTTCCCAACACAGCCCTGTACGTACATGCAATTACATTGTGTGAAAGCAAAACCCACAAATTTTATTTTAAGCTTTTCTCCAGCCAACACACCTTCTGTTATTAGTCTAATTTTCCTGGATCCCTCTAGGGAAGACAGTCTACTTTTTTCCCAGTGCTTTCTCCCAATTCTCTTGGTTCTAACAGTTACACTTTATCCAGCCTGGGAGAAACGAGCCCTCATTTGCATTAATCACTAGTAACCAACATGTGCAGAATTCCAAACGTGGTGTGAATCCTGTTGGAAAAATAATTCCCAGTGAGACATAGAAATGTGATTTTATTCACCATGTGCTCACATGAGCAGGACAGGTCCCTGGGGCTGTAAAAGGGATCTGACCAGCCCAGTACTGGAGCAGCCACTGCACAGGGAGTGCAGAGGAGGCATCAGCACTGCTGTGGATTCTGTGGGTGAATGGACCCAGTCCTTGTTCCCAGGCTGGCAGGGGCAGCCCATGCTCCTGAGGATACTTAAGGAGAAAAGCTCCACCCTGATCAGCTGTGGGAATGAAGAACTCTTGTGACAACACGACCTGAAGAGTTTTACAGAGTATCTTGGATTAAGTTCCTCAGCAGCTGGAGCTGGAGTTACCCTGATAGTTCCTGGAATAAAAAATGCTGCACAATGGAAAACTTGGACGACAAGTTTGACACAAATCCTCAGCTTGTGCAAGTGCCTATGGCCCCTCTGACTCCACCTGAATGGCCTCCTCTCTTCCAGGTGCAGCCCTCCCCCATCACTTCAGGAAAGCTCAGGAGTTGTAGCTGCTGCCATTTACTCCCCCAAACCCAGACTATCTGCTGAGGTAAATCACCCTGCCACCACAAGAATGTCTATCAGCAGAGATTTGACTCTAAGTTACATTCTCATGCAGAAGTGTTACCTGGGTTCCTGAAAACTGAGCCCTCAGTGTGTTCTAAGGTGTTGGAGCTAAAACACTAAAAAATATGGGGTTTAAACACAGCCCAGTTCAATGTGCTGTATTTATGAATAGTACCTGAACCCACCACCTCCCAGCAGTTTACAAAGAGCACTAAATCAAAGACTGTGATGATAAGAATATGCTTCCTTCAGTCTGGTCCTTAAAATTCCTTATTCAATCCTTGGAAACCTGAAATTAAATATTATTTATGAAGTCCTGCAGTAAGAGCACAGTCTGGGTGAGCTGAATTACTAGCAGCAAGCTGAGGTTTTCATTTTTTCCCCAAACACAGAACCCAGTCCCTTGTGTGAGCTCTCTCCCCCGTGGCTCTGTTGCAGAGGTCTCTGCAGGATCCTTCCCCTCCTTCCCCTCCTCCTGGCTGCCAGCAGGAGATGCCAACAGCCCTGAAGGGCTGAGTACAGCCCCGGGAGCAGCTCGGGTAGCAAGATACAGAAAAGGCTTCACAGCAAGAAGCTCATGTAAGCAGGAGGGGACAGGCAGGGGGAGGAGGGCAGGTGTGACCCCCACTCAGAAAAAACCTCTCATCTGATGGCTCAAAACAGAGAACCACCAAACCCCAGAATGGTTTGGGGTGGGAGGGACACTGAACATCATGTCATCACTATCCCAGGCTGCTCCAAGCCCTGTCCAACCTGCCCTTGGGCACTGCCAGGGATCCAGGGGCAGCCAGAGCTTCTCTGGGCACCCTGTGCCAGAGCCTGCCCACCCTCAGAGGAAAGAATTCATTCCATATATCCAGTGTAAATCTTCTCTGCTTCCTTTTAGGGCCAGTTGCCTTTGTCTCACCTCTGAATCCAACACATGGGCAAACCCAGAGGGCATGAACACATGTAAGGGACAGTTCTGGGGGCCATGGAGGGTGCAGCTGCTGGAGAAGCTGCATTTGCTGAAAGCAGTTCATACTTTGATCAGTTTATACAACAGGAACAGGAAAAATGTCAGGGTCCCTATGTGCCAGCACGTCCCTCCATTGTCATCAAAGGACTTACGACCTGCACAGCATTTTAACTCTAATGTTAATACTTAAAATAGTCTGCATTCAGTAAAAATATAAAGCTCTTGTTTGAGAAGCAAAATTCAGGACCACAAGCAGAACTGCCTTTAACACTGCAGAAACACCCATCCTTCTCCAGCAGAGTTCTGCCTGAAGTCTCAGCACAAATGACAGCCAAAGCTGTGATTGTTTGGTTCCATGTAACCGTGGGAAGAACAATTCACCACAGTGAACATTCAAAATTCAGGACTGCTGCCACCTCTGAACCAATTTTGACACTCATTTTTCTGCCTTTCATAAACCATAAGTTTCATCTGCTCTGGGGCTGAGTCATGATTTTCTTCCCTAAATAGAAAGGTTTTCATGTTCATTTTTTATTACTTTAATATGGCAACTATCCTATATGTTAATCCAGGTAAGAAAACCAGAAAACTTTCCAAACACAGGCATACTTCATATTTCACTTATTCCACGTGGTTATGAAGTGGTGTTCAATGGAAACTGTATGGGAACTGGAAGCAGAGCACATATTGTGCACCCGTGTAATTGAGAAAATGTAGGGCTGGAAAAGGACAAATCAGATGGATGATGTTTACATGTTCCTGTAATATAACTTGGGCTAGAGACTATAGAGTTGCAGTCAAGTTCTCAGGAGTCGGCTTAAATTCATTAAGCTCTTAAAACTTTCCTGGGTATGAGATGCACTGGTTGCACTTTTGCATTGCAGGGCAACCAACTCCTAAAATATCATCTTCTCTTCCCTCCAAAGATGGGAGATGCAGGGCAACAAACTCATAACTGAATCATATATAATTGGCATAACTTTCAGCATGAAAAAAATTGGTTTCCATCACTTAAATTATGTGGATTAACTGGTAGGATTAACTAAGATATTGATATAGCTCATGTCTGACTTGGGACAGTAGACATTGAAGCAGGAGACTTTACACCTGAAACCTATTGTCACAAAGTTTAATGAAAATATGTTTTCCTCCAGAGAAAAAGGTACTTTTCTAGACTGTCCGCTTCACACCCCAGTTTGGCCAGTAAAATGTCAAGTCACCACTTATTCTATGAGTACTTTGGATTACAGTCACAGGGGAAATCAAAAAGCTAAAGACAGGAGTTACACAACTCCTGTTTGTGTGTAATTTGAAAAAAATTTAGAATATTACATTTTTAGTAATAGCTGAGAGGTGATGGGAGCCATAGGTTTGAGTCTGGCAATGAACCAAGCTCTGCATCAGCACTGAAGAAACAGACCTGGACTCTGCCCAGGACAAGTGAGCCCCACTTGTGGAAAGGAAGGACAGAATGAGACCCTTTGGGTTCAGCACAGCTCCTGTGTCCCTGCTGCTGTTTCAGGGAGAGCCCTGGCTCGGGGGCAGACAGTGCCAGCTGCCTCCCTGCCTCCCCCCATGTCCACAGACATGCAGCTCTTCTTAGAAACACTTTTTTAAAAGAAGCCCCTACCCCAACATTCTCATACCCTGCTTGGATTCCAATAGCCCATCTCTGTCATCCAGGGCAAAATCTTTTCTTAAGTGGAATTGATTTGCTCCCAAAAACCAAGAGCTTTTCTGGGAATTTCTCTTTTCTCTTACATTGCTTGGGAACCACTGCAAAGGCTCTCAAAACATGAAACACCCTGAACCTGAAAACCTCAGCAGATGGCAGGAAGGTGTCTCCAAGTGGTAGCTGGTGTTGAAGAAATGTGTTGGGCTGATGACAGTCTTGGACACAGGTCCCTCTGCACAGCCATGGGACACAGACAGCAAGTGGCAAGTGACATCTGCTGTGGTTCCCTTCCCTGACACAGCTCTCTCGTGCCCTGGTGGTTCGGGAGAGGGTGGAAATTAATTCAAACTATTTTTATTGGCCTGCTTGTTGCTACACAACACATCCTTCCATTAGAAAGAGGAACATTGTAGCTCCTCTCATCCCCTTCCAGAGACATTTCAAATAGGTGGAGGTTTAAATCCCACAAGTGAAAGCTACAGACATAAATTCCACATTTGTTTGTGTGAATCTGCACATGGCCAACCTTACAGAATGCAAACCAAACCCCAATAATGGGACCCAGATTGAAATGAATACCAGCTCTCCACAATGAGAGACAGATTCTCGTGTCTGAGAAGTTTGCAGTCAGCTACAATAAACATCAAGCTCTGCAGCCTGGCCAGCCCCTGAGCCTTCATAAATATCACTTTTCCCTTGTTTTATTGTTAGCAGAAGCAGCTTGGCAGTGGATGCCACCACACTATTAGTAAACACACATCATTATAAACACAGAACAGAGACCATAATAACCAGCAAGGAAAAAGAAGGAATGAATTACACAAACCACCAACTCCTAAGAAAACAATTTCAGAAATACAAGGCGGCTCCAGCTGGAAATGTCACCGTGGCACCCCATACCTGACACATTCTGCCACCTCTCCCTGAGCTTTGATGCTCAGTGTAAAGCCAGAGAAGCTGTGAAAAGGACCTGGTGGGTTCCTGTATTGTCTGAAAATGACTCCACATTGAGAGACAATTTCTTCCCTGCCAGACTGGCAGAACCTGCCAGGTTTACAAGGCTGTGATTCTTCTGCCCTTTAACCACCACAAATAATAACAACACATGTTCTGAGAATTAAAATGAGATAGTGCTTCAGTGGGATCCATCCAGAAAGGGGACTAGAATCTCTTGGCTGCCCAAGCATCTGTGAGAGCCTGATGATTCCCAAGGAATGGTATCTGAGTTCAGGACTCCAGGGAATTCCTGCAGAATTATAAAGGCTAAAACTGTGCACTCCTGATGCTGGTGGGCTCTGCTGCCCCTCAATGGCCTTGCTGGGAGGGGAAGCTCTGGGCAGCTCATCCCTCCCCTGCAGGTCCCTCCTTTCCTTTGGCAGCTGGCAAAATAGCAAAACGAGTGTGGCTATACAGCAAGACAGGGCCAAATGGAGCATAACAGAAAGAGAAGCCTGTGATTTGTCCTTTTGGCATCATTCAGTATGGTTAATTCTTTCCTACACGTTCCAGAGTCCTCTTGGACCTATTTTAAATAGATGGCTTTGCACAAACGTGGGTCACTGTCTGTGTTCCTACAGAAAAGGAGATGGAAATAAGCCTGAGAATCCTCTGCACCCTCTACCTGGGAGGAAAACTTATCCCACAGTTTGTTAAAGTTCTCAGTATTGAATGCAGATGAGTGACAATTTCTCAGCAATTTTAGCAACATCCCTAAGGAATTCAGGAAAATTGTTTGAAGTGGTATTTTCCAAGAGCAATTGCTGGAGAGAGCTTCTAAAGCCATTGTGTGCAGAGTTCAGAGAGAATACCATGAACTGGGCTGCTCCACTGCTCCTCCTGCCCTGTCCTGCTGCTGGACCATGCCAGCAGCCCCAGCTCCCTCTGCAATGTCCACTCCCCTGGAAGGGACATCAGCAATGCCCAGAGGAGGCTGGACCAGATGTGCATGTGCCGGACATCCCGTGGCTGCAGAGGCTGAGCCTTGAGGGGCTCACATGCAGACTTGGAGTGTAGCACTCCTAAAATAAGGGGGAATTCACACCTCTGGGGGCTGGTTTTCACTTGCTCTCCAGACTCAGCAAGGCAGCAATAGGGGGATTTAAATTAAGGAACCAAAGCTGCTACACAGCTTAAAACAAAGTTTAAAGACTGTAAAACAGAGCAAGATCTGCAGAAAAATGCTGTATCTCTAGCATCCAGAAGTACTCCAGCACAGGAGAGCTGGATGTTCTCAGTCTCAATTTAAAACAAGGACTAAATGAAGCACACAGTTGTTCAGTGCATGATTTGGGGTTGCTATAAGGCACAATAAAGTGGCTGTCACAGTGTCACAGTGTCATTGAAGGGCTGGAGCAATAAAGGCAGATGGCAGCAGAGCAGCAAACGGGGTCTAGTTCCTGGCAAATAGTAAACTCTTCTCTGAGCAGCTCAAGAAAACCCAAGAGTCTTTCAGTTCCACAAAATTTTCTACTCCCATTCCCTTTGCTGACAAAAAATGTCATATTGTCAGGAGAGGGGACACATTCACAGTGAAATGCTGACTGAATTTTGATACAAAATCTGAGCCAGCGTACAGAAACTGAATAGAAATACAGCTCCTAGAAGTGAATGAATCTCAGCAATTGAGCTTCCATAAATTATCTGAGGTTTGATGCTGTATTTATTTTAACAATCAATTGGACATTAATATTAATTCTGGATTCAAAACATCTCATTTTTTCCCCCCAGTTTTTTTGGATTTACCTACAACTGTTTGGAATGGACTCATAGCAGAATTCAAGTGATGATGTGAACAGGGAATAAATTCAAATGTGTTTTCTTGACTCTGATAAGAGAGAAGATCTCTCTGGCAGATAAGACATACATGCAGCTGGCCCATGAGACCCTTGGGGAGTAGGCCAGAAGAACAAGAGGGATTATCAAGGCAGTTCAAGGTAATGAAAATGGATTCATTATTAAAAAGAAATTATATTTGGCTTTGACACTGCTTGTGGTGTTAGTGGGTCACCCATAATAATATACCCGGGACAACAACAGTGACAGGCAGCATGTGAAGATAATTTAAAAGTCTCAGCTTAGATACAAAGTTAAGCTGAACCAGCCTGCTTTAAATACAACTAAGTCAATATATGTATTTTCATAATAATTTGTGATTTAGATATATGTTTTGCACATATTCCCCACGTAAGAGAAAAAAAATAGCATCCACATTGACTACCTTTGTCTATACTAAAGATCATTATTTTCATATTCTTCTGGTACCAAAAATAACACCAAGAGCTGGAAGGATTGCTTCTGGAACATGAACATTGTGGCTTTTCTGCCAAACACAGCCTGGTACCAGTGATGCCCCAGCACACGGGAATTCCCAGACTGGCAGGCACAGACAGCTGCCAGCAATTCTCACTGCAGTGAAGGAGATCAATACCTTGAGACAGCACAGCCAAGAGAAAGGGTTGCAAGTAGAATGGTGTAACTTCATTTAAAGGAGTGGTGCTGTGCTAAGATGAGTTTAGGACCAACTAAAATTTCCGCCCTTTCCTGCCTTGCCCCTTCCTCACCTTCAACACATGGACAGCATAAGGGTTATGGACACTTTTATTGACTAGCATTAATCAATTATTTATTTTATCTATTAAGAAATTAACATAGGAGTAAAAACCCACATTTATTTCAATTTTAAAAAGGGGGGAAAATAGTGAGGCTGTTTATGAATGTGGGCTGGGAGGAGCCTGGCAGAGCAGAGGAGCCCTAATGCCTTAATGAAGATAAGCAGATGAAAAGGGCCACTGTGGATTGCCACTGCTTTGCTGTTAAGTGGTGGGTTTGGAAAATAATTCCTCCTGATTCATCTTCTGGTTACATTTTGGTTCTTCAGTCAATTATATGTCACCACATCGGTTGAGAGCAGATTCCTGAGTAAACAGCCAACAGCAGACAAATTAGCAGGGAAACCCAGGCACTGCTCTTTATCACTGGAGTTTTGATGAGTGCTGTGGCTGATCTGAGACAGTTCCTCAGGTGTATCCATGCCTATCAGGCTCCCAGATGCTTCGTGTGCCCAGACCCCCAAGAGGATTTTTTGGCAACTATTCCCAATACATTCCCAGCTGCTCCCCCACAAAAGTAAGAACAGTCATTTTTTTCTGCTCTGATGTTCATGGAGTGGGGGAGCGTAGGAGCATCGGGGGGTAGCATGGTCAGGACGGACAGAGATGAGAGATCTCTGAACCAGGTCCTGGAACCTGGGGTTTATTGCAAAGGGCCTGGGGGCAGGGCCCTGCTGGGAGCTGCCAGGCACAGCTCGGAGCAGGACTGAGAGAAGAGAGGGGCAGAGAGGATGAGAGGGTAAGAAAGTAAAAGGGTGAGAGCGTAAGGGAGTAAAAAAGGTAAGAGAGCGAGGTTCCCATTACAATACAATAAATCTTCTGTGTTGAATATTCTGACTCTCACTAACCAATCTAGTACAAGATACAAATCCTATAGCATTTACATACAACCTATAAGAATCATTACATTACCATACTGTGTTATACTTTAAACCCTAAAAACTCCTCTTTGGACCCCTTCTGCTGAGCTAGTAGGGTCTGCTCTGACCCTTGGAGCTGTCTGCAAGCAGAGGGTGTTGTTCCATCAAAAGGGCATTACCTTCAGTCTGGCCACACCATTGTTTTCCAGCTGTTCAGTAACTAAGGGATCTCAAAGCTTGATTTCATTTCAGTCTCGCTTATAGTTTCTATAGTCTCAAAATCTTTTGCCAGACAATCATATTTACAAGGCTTTCCTGTTTCATCTTCCCCAACAGGGGAGAAGGGGAGAACCCCAACCATCAGCTTGTTCAGAGATGTGCCTTGGCACTGGGAGAACTGGGGGTGCTTCCCTTTGGGGGAAAGCCAGGAGGAGCTCCCAGGGCTGGGACCAGCATCTCCCTGGCTCTTCCTCCCAAGAGCCCTCGTGTCCCTGCCTCCCCTGTATCCTGGGAAGGAGCTTTTCCAGAAGGGGAATGACCTCACCACTGTAACTCACATGGAGAACTTTCTCTCCTCTAATTAGGATGTTTAACCTGTGCGGTCTTGCCCCATGCAGGCTCTGTAACGGGAACAAGCCAGGACTGGGATAAGGTGAGGAATGCAGGCTTGGGGGGGGAATCTCAGCTGATTTTCTTTGTCCCCAGGGCTGCCAGGAGAGAGAACCTGGGCACCTGGAGGTGTGCCAACCCTGTGCCTCCAAGCCTTGGGCTTCCACAATCTTTTGGGGTCCAACAGCTCCATCTCCTGCAGTGCACCCCACTGCCCCACCCTGCTTATGGGGCCTTTGTGGGACAAGGGGCTTACCTGCACTAATCTCACCTCCAGGTTTATAGAACTGGGCTGGCCAGAAATGAAAATTTGTTTCTCATAAAATGTTGCTGTGGGTTTGACAGTGTATTTCTGGTGGCTGATGGCTTGTGATAGTCCCCTGTGAGTAGAGGTAGCAGCATGGGCAGGTTGACCAAGACTGACATTAGGAAGAAACTCCTTTGTCCTTGTTCTGTCCATGTCCTCCTTTTCTTGATGGTTTTGACCCTCTCACGTCAAATTCCCTAAGCTTCCATCAGACATGGAAATTCTAGGCAATGTTTTTCTTAAATAAATATTTTTCTTTCTTTGTAGAGTCAATATTCCTTTCTCAGCTCAAGATTTTGTGACTTGCCTGTATCAGGCTTTGTACCAAGCAAAGGCATTTCATCCCCCCCAAGGTTATATGGGAATCCTCCAACATTGCAAGCAGTGACAGAAAGGAGGCAGGAATTGCCAAAGTGCCTCTGTCACTACTGGTCCAGCTGTGACACTCAAAGAGCATCAACCAGCCCAGCCTTGTGCTTAGAAATACAATCTAACCACCTGGAATGATTTGGCATCCTTAATTACACCTTCCTTCCCTGAAACGTTCAGTGCAGAGCTCTTCCTCATGACAGGAATGTACCCAGGGAGAGGCAGGGGACAGGGGAAAGGACAAGTTTGAGCAAGGTAATCCAAACATCACAAAATGCCTCAGTCACAGAGCTCTGGGCTGCTCTCAGATGCGTGTGGGTGTGCAAATGGAGGGCAGAAGTGATGGGATTTACCTTTTGTACCGACCCAGACACTTGGACAACTTCTCTTGTTTTTACAAGGGACCACTTAAAGCCAAGAGGGGACAGGAGAGAGATGTGTTGCAATCATCAGATAGGAGACACTTGAATGGCTGTTGGCTTCTGAGCTGGTAGATCAGA